>NW_023270763.1:8091756-8416563 GCF_011800145.1 Mirounga leonina
CCGCGCCGGGCTGTCAGCGGGCCGGGGCCGCGCCGCCGCTCCCGCACCCGGCGTTGGGCTCTCCGAGCGGACCCCGGGGTTTGTTTACGTCCGGGCGGGCGCCCCGGGGCCACCCGCAGCCGCCCCGCTCTTTTGTGTGCCTGCACGAGTGGCGCGGACTGGCCCCTCCGCGGCCAGAGACCCGGGTCGGGGCGCTTGGGGGAAACTTGCGAGGGGCGGCGGGCGCCCGGCGCGCGGAGCCCGTGGGTCGGAGCGCCCGGCGGGAGCCGGTGCGGGCGGAGGGCAGCAACTTTCCCCGAGCGCAGGCCCCGCGCTGCGCCCCGGCGCGCCGTTGGCCCGGGTGGGGGACGCTTCCTCCCCGCCGCCTGTCCCGGCGGCTCTAGCCCCGAGCCCAGAGGCTCCCGCAGCCCTCCGTGACCCGCCCGCTCCGGCCCTCTTCTCGGGGGCCCTGGCGCCCCCCCGCAGGGTCCGCGGTGGCAATGGAGCGCGCGGCTGGTCCTCTCCGAAATGCCTTCTCGGGTCGGGTTCTCGAAGGCAAAGCCCCGGGGGCCCCCCTCGACTGTGGCGTGCTGGGCCACGGTCCGCGCGCCGAGCCCGGGGCGCCGTGGGGGGATCATGCGGGGGCCCCTCATCCGGCCCCGGTGCCGCCGCGGTGCCCAGGGGGCGCGTTCCTGCCTGCCACCCCCCACCCAGAGGAGCGGCGCACCCTTGGGGTTCACCCCGAACCTGCCGGCTCCGCGCTCGCGGCGCCTGGACAGCCCCGGGACTCTGCCAGGTGGATGTTGTGCGTAGCCGGAGCCAAGTTGAAGGTGAGCGGCGTGTGGGCCCGAAGCCCAGGGAGCGCTGCGGGGGGGGGTGGGGGCCGGAGGGGAGGTTGGTCTGCGGCTCGCCCGGGCCCAGGGCCGTCCGGTGCTCCGGGGGTCACCCAGCGTCCCTTAGGGGACGGCCGCGGCGCCCAAGTCTGAGGAGTGCGGGAAGGTAAACTTGACCGAACTTTCCTAACCCGGAGGACCGGTGATAGTGACCTACGATACTTTCAGGAGGGAAGCAAATCAACTCCAGATGCAGCCTCGAATGAAATGAAGCGGATTGGATTAAAACCTATATAAATGGAGTCTGACAACTTTAATTGTATATGCTTGTTTTCTGTTCCTGCCTACGTGAGAACGATAAAGCAGACTCATCGTCGTTATGAAATTTCTTGAAATTTCTCGCTTAACTAGGAAGAGGACTATGTGAAATATGTATTTCCGATAAGATTAAAACTTAAAGGAGTTTGAGTATTTATTGACTAAAATAGATTACTCCAAAGTGTCTATTGTGTAAATTAGATTCCTGAACGTAATGAACACAGCCGAATGGCATTTTTGATAAATTGGTCTACCCTGTTTTAGTAAAAATAGCTCCCTTTTACCATAATTTAATTCCTGTGTTTACTGTAAAACCCGTTGCGGAGTTTTGAAGGACAAACCTTAATTTTTTTTCCTTGTCTTCCTAAATGGACATTTAGCCGAACATCAGTGAGGTTTATTTTTTAAGCATCTTGGCAAAACTCCATGGGAGATGGATTTGGTTTCCAGAGAGGTATTAGATTTTATGAACTCTTTGACACCCCAAATCGGCTGGTGATTAGCTGCTTCAGGATATCATGAGGATGTTTAACTGTAACTGCAGGATTGGGTTGGAAGTTTCCTTGTCAGTTTACGTGAATGAACTTTAAGGTATTGGTCTTGAAAAAGCAGATTATGGGAGCGAGCATCACTATCATTCTCTGTACGGAGCATCCATTGACTTTGGGTGGTAGATAAAGATTTGGCCTTAGATGATTTCCTGTTGCCACTCCATCGCAGGTCTGAGAACCTTCATTTGGCTATGGAATGCCAGAGTTCAAGTATAAGGCTAAACTGGTTCTTTCTCTGGGCCCTGAAGAGGCCTTTTGAGTTGGTATCCAGTTTAACGTCATCTCTGTTCCCACAGAGTAAGTGAGCCAATGAGACTGCAGTTTGAGAAGAGAGAATTCATTAGTTTCAGACTCTTCTCATCTTTCCAGAGCCCCTGACCCAGAGATCGGGTTGCCTGCAGAGCCCCGTATGGGCTGTGGCGCTGCCACCTGAGGGTAGAGACTAGACTCAGATCCAGGTTGGAGACTTCTGCGGGTTTGCTGGAGACCAGACTGTTGAGCCCCTCCCATGCCTCTGCTGTGCCCCAGTGAGCCGGGCCTGAGTTCTTGTCCCTCTGCTTGGTCTTGAAGCTGCCTTGGGATGTGGACTGAGTGCCCAGGAAGAGAGCTTCTGAAGATTGAGCTCTATTTCGTTTCCTTTTTAGTCCCAAAGGCTTGTGGTATGGAAGTGTCAGTGCTTTGGTGTTGCTAAGACTAGTTGGACAAGTTTTTTATCCTATCCCAGACTTGTAAAAACCAGACTTTTTTTTTTTTTTTGGGTAACAAGAAAAACACCATTGTATAAATTTGCCTTTTAAATACATGTTTGAAAAGAGGACACTTTCTAAAACAAGCTCATGTAACTGTGTGTGAGCGAAGCTTTTGGGGACGGGGCCTGCCAGTGACTGGCTTCCCATGGGGGCGTTAGTCCTACGTGATGACTGGTGCTCCCCTTTAAGGAGTCTCCCCAAAAGTAACCTTGAAACGTTTTTCCTCTTTTTCAAAATCAGAAAATAATTCCAGTTTTGTCGAAAGTCCGTTTCTCTGATGGGTTTTAATTTGCGTTTTCCTGTTATGGCAGTGTTCCCCAGAAGTATATTATCTTGATTACAATACGTATCCCATTCAGTACCCTTTAGAAACTACCGAGGAAACAAATCATCAAGGAGTTCTACACAGCTGCTGTCTTTGTTTTCTTGGTTCTTTTAATATCGGTGTCTTTGAGATTGGGTGTGGGAGGGGGTCGTTGTCAGTGGATTAAAGGTTTTTTCCCTCTCTGTGAAACTATGTGTAGTTTTTTTTTTTTTTTAAGGTGCAAGGCAGTGAAGGGATGGGGTTATGCAAGAGCTCCTGATACAGTTGGGTCTGTCGAGTCCCCCTTTGCCTCCTTCCCCAGTTTCACATAGCTCTTGCCAGGAGTTAGCTACCTGAGGAAGTTGGAAGGGTAAGGGGACAAACTGCCAATCCCCTCAGGAATTACTCTCTCCTAATCCACTGAGCTAACCTTAAAAATGTTGTCTGGGGAGCCAGTGGAGACCTTTAATGGCTGTTGAAAAAGTCTCCCGCCCTGTTGTGTACAATTAAAACAGACCCAGCAGGGTTTCTGCAGGAGCTATGCAGAAGGGCTGGTCTGTGCTTCCTGACCACCCCCCCCTCCCCGTTTCCCGGTCCACCTGTAGCAGTCAACAATCGGACCAGGAGCACAGCCTCGGGAGCAGTTCTGTCTTAGGAGACCGAACAAGGCTGGAAGTAGGAAATCTGTATTTGTTTCAGCTCATTTATAAAGCACAAGGAACATCCTCAGTGAAACGAAGGAAGGACAAATTTGTTAGAGGGAGGCTGGCACATTTGTAAAAAGAGAAATTCATCACATGAAAAATCGGACAGAGCTAGGCCAAATTCCTACCTGTACTCCTGTTTTACACCATGCATTCGGCGTCATGTAAATTTCACATACTTAAAAGGCAGGTGTATCTGATGGCCTGTACCACAAACTTGACCTTCAAGTTAGTTTATTATATAGGATCCTGCATTGTTTTAGAAATTACCTAAAAACCTATTTATAGTTCATTTATGGTATAAAAATGTAAACATAGTTGCTTTTCCTGTGAAAGGTCTGAATTTTACAAGTAATTGTCAAAGATAGAAATGGGTTATCTTGTTCTCTTGTTTTGTCTGAAGCTCTGCATTATGGCTGCAGAGAGAGAGTTTTGGTTTCAACTGAAATTCCCCTGCCTCTGATTGTTTAAACCAGACCCTTAATCTTATTTTAACATTACTTAAAACGTTCAAAAAACCCGGAAGAATTGTTTTGTATAAGTAGCAAGTGAACGTAGTTTAAACACTCAAGCAATTCTGGTATCTAATTGGAAACAGGTGGAATTCTTGGAATCCTGTGTTTGAATCTTATTATAGCAAAGCACAGAGACACTTTTTACTTCTGGCCATTTGTTTTGTTGAAGCTTTTTGAAGAGGGGGCCCCGTGACCTCTCATTACGCCCCACTACTGTTTACCTGGACGTTCCAGTCGTGCTGGGCATTTTAGGAACTAGATGCCTGTGTATGTCTGGACACCCAAAACAATGGTGCGGAAAAAAGGAACTTTAATGGCATACTTAGGCAAGTAATTTAATGTCTGTATTATATAGCATTTATGGCAAAGAAGTTGTGAATTCACTTGTGATTTCTGATTTAATAAACATTTATTGACATGAGCATTTGGGTAAATTTTATTAAACCCTGATAATGATTTAGAATTCAGAGAGAAATTACTTTTCTTAAAAACTCTACATTTAGGGCGCCTGGGTGGCTCAGTTGGTTAAGCGACTGCCTTCGGCTCAGGTCATGGTCCTGGAGTCCCTGGATCAAGTCCCGCTTTGGGCTCCCTGCTCGGCAGGGAGTCTGCTTCTCCCTCTGACCCTCCCAACCCTCCCCCCTCTCATGTGCTCTCTCTCTCAGTCTCTCTCTCTCAAATAAATAAATAAAATCTTAAAAAAAAAAACCCCAAAAAACAAAAAAAAAACCCTCTACATTTAGGGATATAAACGCACATAGCAACCCCCCCCCGGCAAAAAAAACCAAAGCAAAACAAACACCAAACCGAGTTGGTTTCAACAAATGTAAGTGGTGGGGCTCTCTGAATTATCTCGGCCATTTTTCCTATTCTAGTTTTCAAAGCCAGCTAAATAGCCCTGGTTTTGCTGTATGTTTAAGAAGCAGGTTTTGGTTGGTGTTTAGGTATTGATTTTATTGAAGAGGACAGCTAGGATTTGTATTGAGCTGTTGTTCCTGTCACAGTTTTGGATTTGCTGAGCTGTAATCAGTCCCCATTTCAGCTGTCTTCTGAGAAAGTGGGTAGCGGAGAATGGTCTTTGGTGGGAGGTGTCCCTGCAGGAAGTGACCTGGGATTAAGGGGGTGACCGATGGCGTCGCTCACCTTTGTGGGCACGATAGGAGGAACAGCTTTGAAGCACTTTTGATTTTTAAGAAGTTCACATGCTGCCCTATTCACATGATACGTCACAGTTAAAAAACACAATGAGGGCAAGCAAGGGTTTCTGCAAGACATCTAATTTGTTGCAAAACCCATCAAGGGCCTTTCCTTCGAAAAGTAAACAACTCTAATAAAAATAATTCTCATTCTTCCTGTAATTAAATTCTGAGAGGATGATGTTAGTGCACGAAATAAATCTTGTCATTTTCTTCATTTAAATCTGAAAGCTCTTCCTCGCTGCAGGAGGCCCAGGGCAGTTGGCAGAGTTTTTGTGTTTATTAGAGCCCTGGGCCATGGGCAACCCGGGAAGTTCCTCAGACCTGGTCGGTACGATTCCCACCTAGAGGAACCCCCCGCATCCTCAGGAACCCCGTCAGACAGGTGGCTGGAGAAGGAGCGAGGTTGGGAGTGTTCGTTCATTCCTCCCAGGAATTTACCCAGCACCACAAAGCGACTGGGAGAAATAGCCAGGTAGGAGATTCACACGGAACTGAATAGATTGTTTCCTTTCACTGAAGCACTTGTGAAAATGAGTTGGCCCACACCTTTATAAAACCCAGGAGGCCACAATGGGGCCCACTCAGCTGACAATTGAAACCCTCAATGCTTTTGACTGTGATATATGAAGTTAATGTTGGAAGAAATTACCAGAACTTACTCTGAAGCTCGTTCTGTCTTAGCATTACCCTGAGCATACCAGCATGGGGCTTGTTTTCTGAAAGACATCTTTGTATTTGGCCCTGTTTATTCAATAAGTTAAAGGAGTTAACGTTTTTTAAAAAGTTGTGTATGGTTGCGAGGTGTTCTGAGTTTGGTTAAGGGAAAAACAAATTGACAAATTAGCTCTTTCTTAAGTGAACATTGCAAAATTGCAAGAAATGGAATGCCATTCTGACTGTCATTAAGATTTTATTTGGATGTTGACAGCTTTTTGCTAAATGTAAGACGTTCGGATCCTGTCCACTCAACTGGAAAAAAACAAACAAACAACTTGCTTAAAAGCTTCTTCCCAATTTCCTCCTAAAAGTCTCTCTTACCTTGGTTCTTTCCCCCCAGCACAATTTTAGTATTTTCTCATCTAATTTTATGTTTTTAAGACCAAAAAGAATAGGAAGTCCTTTTAGGCATCTTGGTTCCGTTGATATCTTAGACCTGGGAGCGTCTTTGGTTGATGGCCAGCTTGCCTCCGGATTTTAGGGGAGAAATCGCTCTTTAGGTTAGAATAGCTTGATGAATGCTAATAAATGACACCGAAGGTAAATCCTTGTCTTCCAGAGCCTGAAAGCTGCAGGCAGGAGCAAGGCCATGGGCTGTTGGTAAGGAAGAGCCTCAAAGGCGCCACCCTCAGCCCGGGCGCCTGCTCTCACCGCTGCCTGCCATTTCTTGCCCCTCTTGGAACTCCAGCCCTGCCAAGCCTGTCCCCTCCTGTGTTGTGACAACTGTTGTTTTTGTATTTTTTCTCTTTGTAAGTATTTGTGGAGCTCCATTATTTTGAGATTCTTGGAAGAAAGATACTATGTAAATGAAAATTAAAAATAAAATTCTTGCTGGAGGGAATTGTGCATTTCATTTTTCTGATTAGGTTTGGAAAAGACTTTTTTTTCCCTTACCCTGAAAATAGGAACATTCTGTTGCTCCTATCACCATTTTTGCTTCATTCTGAAAGGTATGGCAGATAATAGTGAAACATGTTCTTTATTTTCTGTTTTTCACCATGGTAGTTGACCTAGAACTTGAACCCACGCGATTCTGTATACAGTGAATTATTTCTGTTTCACATTGTTCTGCTCTGACCTCGCTGAGCGTGTAGGTAGCAACTGCCCATAGAACACAGACCTTTTAGAGGAGGAAAGATTTGGAGTCACCAAACACACAGAAATTACAACTAAAATTATGAGTGGCCCCGCAAATCAATTTCCAACTTCCCTTCTTGTTCACACGGCAGAGATGTTATAAGTCGTATGATTTTCAAACAAAACTATGGCTTTAGGAGCATTCGTGGAAACATTAATTCACTGGAATCGCTTCATTTCAGCTGTGCCTCGGTTCCTTACATAATATTGTGTTCTGTCACAGCATTCAGCCAAACGGGGGGGGGGGGGGGGGCAAGGTCAGGTTTAGGGTCATGCTCCTGTTCCGGAGGCACATGGGGGACCTGGGAGCCAGATGGGAAGCCTGGGCTGCTGCAAGGCACCCATCCAGGTGACTTGGTCCTCTACGGACCCCACAGTGGCAGGTGAGCTTGGGGGTGGGGGGGGCAGTGAGCACCTAGGGCCTGGAGAGCAGTGCTAAGCAGTCAGAAAGTTGTCACCTGGAGCTGGTCACCCCGGGGTGGGGGGTGGGGTTGCTCCGTCGTCTCTCTTCTCCCCACTCAGATTTGTCAGCATTGGCGTGGGATTGGGGGGAGGAAGGGTATTGCCAGTTGTGGCTTAAATGTCATTGTCAGGGGAGCGAGAAGTGGTTTGCGATTGTTTTACTTTGCTCCGGTGTTGGTATGTAATTATGCTGTCATTTTACAACGCACCAATACTTTAATAAATCTCTTGTGCGTGCGCAGTTAGTTTTGGGGGCTGCTTGTTGTATGCAGGAGCCAGATCTTTCCAGCACACAAGAGCCGAGCTGAGAGTGAAGCCTTCACTTGTTTCAAAAGTGTCTGTTGGAAACAGGTCACAATCTATTATAGATGTGGCTGCCCGATTAATCTTCCCAAACCATTGATCCCATCATGCTGTTCTTTCTCCTTAAACTCCCACAGTGGCTCACTTGGGTGCAGAATGGAGACCACTTTCCTTAGGTGAGCGGAGTTCCTGATGGTTGGCTCCACTTCCCTAAACCTTTCGCTCCAATTACAGATCCCAGATTCATTCTCAGTTTGGGGAATGCTCTCATCCTCCCCCTGCACATCTGAGTATCAAACCTTCTTTCATGCCCTCCTTTCCTTCCCTTTCGACCCAGCGCTGCGGGAGCCGCCGTGCACCAGGCGCTGGTGATGCAGGGTAGGGTAGCAGCACTTGCCATCCTGGGGGAGCGGGCACCTGGCATTTGGGCTGCGACGGAGCCGTGCGTCATGAGTTGTCCGAGGGCTGCAGAGGAAGGGAGTCCGCATTGGGGAAAGCCTCCTTGGAGCGGAGAGAAGGCCTCGGCTGAGATCTGTGCACCTGGGGAAGTGTGGGAGAGAGGGCATCCCAGCGGAACAGCGCGGGGCGGGGGGGTGGCTGGTGGTCTCTGAGGCCTGGCTCCCTTCCCTGGACCCCACGTAGCATCCGCCATAGCTTCTGGCTGTCCTTTACCACTCACGCTCCTGTTCTCCACCTCACGTTGTTATGTACCTGCTGTTTCATCCCGCCCTGTGCTGTATGCAGCGCCCAGCGAGTCCCGCAGTGGGAGCATTGTTGGCCTCTGTTAAGGGGGACAGTCCCAGATATTCTGGTGTAAGACGCATTCAGCTGGTTCACTTAAGAGTGCAAATGGAATTCTTCTTAGAGTTGTGCAAGGGAGATAGCTTATATTAAAATGGCTGTGTTTTGAAAGCTGCTGAGAGGTATATACCCCAAAGGAACCCGCATTTCTTACTTACTTCCATTTATTAAATTCCATCCTTGTAAAGCGACCCACACATTGGTTAAAATATATGTAATTGTATTTGTGGTACGTAAAACATACAAAAAAAAATCCACATTTTTAAAAATAGAATAAGGCAGAACAATCCTGTGACAGAGATTTATTCTTTGACTCTGCCCGGAGCCCGAATGGGAGGAAACTTCCCCCTGAGAACGGGGAAAGTGTGTCCTGTAATGATTAGAGCCCAGCCACTGCAAAGAGAAAGCAAGCGGCAAGCGGCGTGAAGGTCCGGCTGTCCGCACTGGAGAAACGTCTCCAGGGTGCTCAGCCCCCAGCAGCCGCCCTGTGGGCCTGGCGAGCGGCGAGGCAAAGGCCCTGGGCCAGCCCCTCTTCAGAGCTGTAGCCTTCATAGCCTGCATGCTTTCTCTGCTTCTTCATTTACAAAGAAAGTACCTAGGATATTTTTGTGGAGGTGACGTCACTGTCTGGCCGCATAAGCATTTGCATGGATTTGGGGAAGTGAGGGTTGCCAGGGGCAGCTGAGAGGAGCCACAGACCCCAGGGGCCAGCCTGGGTGGCTGATGGGGAGGGCCTGGGCCCGTGTCCACAGGGACAGGGAGGAGGGAGAGGAATCACCCCAGGCTGGGCGAGAGGGTGTGCTCCTGGCGGGATCTGTGGGATTTGGAGGGGGGGGGTCTGGTGGGAATTCAGGGGCTGAGCCCTGGAGAGAAGGAGAGGGGAGCTCAGCGGAGAGGTTGGCGTTGAAGTGTAGATGAGAACTTGAATCCTGGGGGTTGAATCCTATGGAGGATTTGTGTGCATCTCAGTTGGTGCTTGAGAGGCTGACATCATTTGAGGTGGGGAGGGCTGGAGAGCTAGTATTAACTGTGGGACTCCCGCCCGAGTGTTAACTGCCCCAGGCCTGGAGCTGGGACTGCTGGGATGTCTCCGTGGAGGGGGAAGAGAAGGACAGCGCTGCTGCTCGTGGTGGACTGTGCATGTTATAACTGGTTTCGTGTCCACTGGTGACAAGGCGGAGGCTTCAGCTTTTTTTCCTTTTTTAAGTATGCACTAATAGCTATCATTTCCCGAGTACTGACCAGGAGCAGGCGCGTTTTGGGCCCTTGATTGCTTTCCTGTCGTTCACACATCGGCCCCGGGGAGGAGAGAGGATCTGGCTGGTAGGTGAGAAGCTGGAGAGCAGTAGGCTGACTCCTGGGTCCATGGCTTTCCTGCTGATCCCTGCTATTCATGAGACGGGCTCCTACATAGAAGGGGGGGATCCTTGTGATGAGGCTGTGGGAGGATTCAGGAGCAGGCCCCCCCCCGCCCCCTGTCCACGGACCACCCAAGATGACAAGACGAGCCCTGGGGGTGGGGAAGTCACTTAACGTGAGTGGCTGGAGATGGAAATGAAGCCTGGGAGGTGGGCGTGCAGGTACCTGTGTTGACCTCGGTGGGTGGACACCTTCTGGTTGAGACCTTGCTGGATTTGAGAAATTTCCTAGAGCCTCCCCAGCCTTGAGACTTCAGAGTCCATTCCTAGCGATAGAGCTCCCCAGGGAAGGTAATCAGATCTTCCTTCGTTCCCATCAGCAAATGTTCTCTGATAGGTGGGGTGCAGCAACAGCCTCGAGCCGAAAGCGGCCCTCCTTTCTGTGCCCCCTCCTGGCCTCCATGTCCCATCTGTGCAGGCAGCGAATGTGCTGGAAGAGATTTGGGGAAATGGTAGGCAGGAGAGAGGCCTGATCATGGGACCTAGGCCATGGGGAAGGAGGGATGGAGGGAGGGAAGGAGCTGGTGGTGGTGGTGGGGGCATGCCCTGTCCAGCTGTGGCGGGCTGGGGAGCGCGACTCTAACCAGGACTCTTCTCTGAGACATGGGGCCTGAAGCTGGGGCCGGGGAACAGTTTGCCGTTAGAGCCTAATATTTATATTTCGCCCTGTGATAGCCAGAACAAAATCCCTGCTTGCTCAGCCCTCCAAGAGTCCAGTTGATTTAGGCACTGCAGGGATGCTGGGTTCAAATCCAAGCAGCATCACCTCACAGCCCCAACCACACGGGGTTCCGTCCTCAGTTAGACATCAGAGGCAATGTTGGGGTGTGTTCAGCGAGAGACTGGTTCTGTAAGGGGTCTGCAGGTGGGCGTCTGTCCCGGAAGAAGAAGCCCCATCCCATCTACTCCTTAGATCTCATCTTAGTTTAGTCAGGGAATCGTGGAAAAACGGAGCTTTTAGGCTACTCTGAATTCGGATGACTTTTTTACATGTCTGATTTTTTTTTTTTTTTTTTGGATGATGCAGCTTTTTTGGTAATGAAGTTACAAATTAAAAAAATATATACAAAAAGGTGCAGTGGTAGAAATAATGCAGCATACGTGAGAGAGAAGTTGTCGGCAGTTTTGTTCGTCTTGGAGTGACTCAGAGACTGTTGGGGCCATTCATTCATTTGTCAAGGGAGTCTGTCTCCATGGTGCCTGATCACCCCTGGGGTGCCGGGAGGAATAAGCCCCCAGCTCTGCTGGTCAGAGAACCGCAGGACACCCAGGATCCCCAGATGTCAGGTTCTAAGGGCAGGGGTCTGGGAAGATGGTCCTCGGCCATCTTGCTCCATTGACTGACTTCACCTCCTCTGGGCCATGCACTGTTCTAGCACAAAAATTCTGATGGCCAGAACAGCGGGAAAACCCCTGCCTTCAAGGAACTTACCTTTTAGCAAGGGAGACAGAAAGTAAACATAAGGGATATGTAAATTCCATATTCCATGTGCCCTGGCCTGGATCAGACAGGGCAGGACCTCTGTGCAAAGTCCCACTGAGTCACAAGAAGGGCCGACCAGAGTGAGGAGGGAAAGAGAGGTGGTAAAGACAAGCAGGGGGGAGGAGACTCTGTGGAAGGTATATTCCTGGTGAGGGAAGGGGAGGGGCAGGGGAAGAGATACCAGCCTGAGTGTGTGGGGTGAAGAAGAGGGAGGAACCTGGACCCTGGTGTTTGGGGGCAGGGCCCTTGGGGTCGTGGGGATGTGACTGAGAAGGGGCCACCCGTGGGCGAGATGTCAGCAGAGAACCTGAGTGTGGGGAAGGGACAGGGAGCAGGGCAGGGAGGGAGTGGCCTTCTGGTCCATTTGACCCTGAGTGTCCAGCAGGCTGGTGTCACCTAGCGCCTGGCGCTGGCCCTTGCACACTGCCGCCTGGCTGGGCCCCACGGGTTTATTAAAAGCAGGTGGGGTGACTGCCCTGTACTTGAGCGTTGGGCGTGACTCAGATGTGCAGGGAGTCAGCCTGGAGTTTCTTTATTCTTCCCTATTTGCTTTTTGTCGGTAATCCTTTGTAATTCCCCAGTTTCATGATGTAATTTTAATGGAATTAAACTTGAACACTTTGAAATTATGTAATTAATTACGTTCAGCTTCAATTACAATGACTAATTATAGCGTGATACCTGGTGGCAAGTCAGGTAGGTAGGTGCTGGTGGGGCGTTCATGCCTGCCACCTCTCAGGACAGCCACTTTCTGTGCAACGTCCCGACCCACCTGTGCCCTGGGGGCAGGCCAGGGTGCCTTCCAGTCCCCACCTCTCCCAGAGCGGCTCCCTGGGACAAGCCGAGGTGCAAGATGGAGACGTGTGGCAAGTGCAGGGAGGGCGAGTGCTGGTGTGCGGGAGGGCTGTTTCGGGAGAGCTGTTTTGGGATGCAAAGGCAGGTTGAAGAGAGGGACTCACTTGTAAGTTTGGGGTGCTGGAAGGAAGCTGAGGGCCCTGTTGTGAGCTCTCTTCATTTTCCCTGGGATGCGGGATGGTGGCTGCTTTCAGGGGAATGGGAAGTGTCAAAGAGCAGCTAAGACGGTCTATGGAGAAAAGGAAAGGTGGGAGAACCACCTTGGGGTGAACAGGAAAGGTGGGAGTGGGGGCTTCTGGGACCAGTAAACGGAGCCTCAGATGCCAGTCTGGAGCTTTGTGTTTGCGGACTTCCTAGCAAGTCGCCCTCCGTTTCGCACGTGGGGGTGGTTTTACTTTGTGTTAGGAGTTCTGGGGGCAGGGCGGGGGGGGCCAGCTAAGAAATACCCCAGTTGACCGCTGCCCCTGAGGCACCCACATCTCCTGATGGGGGACGGGCAGCTCCAGGATGGGGGGTGCCATGTTCCCACGGGGATGAAGCCCTGTCCCTGCACAGCTGCCTGCCTGCCCTTCCGTACCCCAGACACACCTGCCATCCAGCTGTTCTTCCACGGAGGCTCCTGGGAATGGGCTTGGAACAGGCGCCTGCGTGGGGCATCCGTGGCCAGTGTGCTGTGTCTTCGAGATGCCTGCTGTTTGTTCGAGGGGCTCAGGGCGTCTTTCCAAAAGCTGATTCTTACGTCTCAAACAGACAGGTTTTCTTCATGCTGTCTGAGTTTTCCAGCATATTCCTTCCCCGTTGGGTGTGCGGAGTGGACTGTGTTAGCCAAGGAGCCCCTGTTTTCAGAAGCTTGAACAGAGGCTGTTATTTGGGTTAGAGCCATTAGGATGTCTGAAAATCTTACAGATTTCTTTTTTTTAAGGGACAGTATGACCTGGAAACGTTTGAGTGTACAACTAGTTTTCCATTTTGGTGGGGGGGGGGGTGCACAATGGTGCAGAGTGCTCTTGAAAACATTTTTTTCCTATTGAACATGCTTCAAAGAACAGCTTCCTCTACACAGTGCGCAGTACCTCTGTTCTGTTACTTTTTACCTTTTTTTTTTTTTTTAATGTAAGCTCTGTGCCCAACATGGGGCTTGAATTCACGACCCAAGATTAAGAGTTGCATGCTCTACCGACCGAGCCCAGCCAGGAGCCCCTGTTTCTCTTTATTTTTTAAGATAAAATTCATAATAAAATTCACTGCTTTAACCTTTTTAAAACCGTGCAATTCATTTTTTTTTGCGTGTATTCATAATGTTCTGCAACTCTCACCACAATCGCATTGTAGAACGTTGTCACCACTCCTGTTAGCCATGACCCCCACATCTGCCCAGCACCTCCCCTCCCCCTTCCCACCCCAGGCTCTGTGTAACCATGACTCTACTTTCTGTCTCAATGGATTTGCCTGTTCTCGATATTTCACATATAAATGGAATCATATACAGTATGTGGCCTTTTGTGTCTGGCTTCTTTCGCTCAGTGTAATGTCTTCCAGGTCCATCCACGTTGTGGCACGGATCCATACTTCATTCCTTCTGATGGCTGAATAATATCCCATGGTATGGATATACAGCATCTGATTATCCTGCCATAAATGATGGGCATTTGGATGGTTTCTGCCCTGGGGCTTTTATGAATAATGCTGCTATGAACACCTATCCGTGTGCAAGTTTTGTGTGAAGTATGTTTTCAGTTTTCTTAGGTACGTATGTAGGAGTGGAAATGGTGGGTCAAAGATGGGGACTCTGTTCACAGTTTTGAGTCTGGTCCTTTTTGAAACCTCTTGTGTGCAGCTTCTCTTTGTTCCCCAGGGTGTTCATTTTAATGCCCAGGCTGCTCCCATCTTATTCTGCTCTGCTCTGGTCTTCCTCCGGCCTTCTCCTCGGGGCCTGGCGTGGTGAGGCTGCCTCGCTTTGCAACCAGTGTGAGAGACAGAGGGACTTGTGAAAAGGCTGTGTGTTTGGCCAAGAGCAGTCCCTGTTAGTTGCCCACCCAGGGTCTCTCCCCTCCCCTCCGTGCCTGCCTGCCTCCTCACTCTTTGCTGCTCTGGGACGAAACTAGAAGTTTGTCTAAACTGTCCTGGCAGTGCCTTCCCCTGGCCACGCGGTGGGGATTTCACTTTGTTTTGGCCACAGAGACAGGCAGTGTCAGAGTTGCTCATGAGAAAGTGCTTCTTCTCTCATAAGAGGAGATGAGTCGGGACAAAGTCCATGAACAGGTCTGCGGGCGAGGAGGCTCCGGGGCCTGCTGCCACCAATCCGAGCATTGTAGGGGGTCCCCTGGGATGGGGCAGATGCAGGGGTGGCGGAGCAGGAAGACGGAAGGGGCCTGGGCCCTCAGTCCTGCAGTCACCTTTCCCCCCGCCGTCTGCGACACGAACGAAACAGGAATATTACAGTTACCATCCAGATGGTAGGAAGTTTCTCTTGACTTCTTTGCTGGTGCGGACTTCGGAGAGATGCTTTTGAGATGCTTGGGTCCTGGGTGACAGTAGACTTGAGAGCTTGAGGAGGAATGTGCGCTCCAAGTTCGCTCTCGTACTTGCAGGCAGGATCCCATTTGCCAAGCCAGATGTCCCTCAATACTTTAGATGGAGCCAATAAAGCATTAAGCAATTAGAATGGTTAATATTCAGTTAAGTATAATTAGAAGCTGGTGTAAATTGTGAATGAAATTGACAGGTTCCATAAGTTACAGCAAAATACCAAATCTTTTTCAGCTGTGTACGTGTGTCTGCGCGGGTCTGTCTATTCAGATAGGTGTGTCATGACCCCTCCGGAGTGGAATGGCCGCAAGGGGCCATTACCAACTCAGTTCACAGTCATTTTCAGAGTTTGGGAACAGCTTGCCAACTGTTTTTGTCATGTTAAAGATTGAAACCCTTAAGTCAAATTGTAAGAGTTTTAACACTCATTTGTACACGGTGGGCAGGAAAATCCGGATCCCTGTTTTCTGCCTGCCTCCAGGGTGTGTGTGCGCGTGTTTGTGCGAGAGTGTGTGTGTGTGTCTCTCACCCTACATCACTCCTCGGCAGCAGACATGATTCATCTGATTAAATTTTTCCTCCTTTATGCGCCATCCCCATTTCTGGTCCCCCCGCCCCCATACTACGTGTTTAGTATGCCTTTACATGGCCGTGTTCTTGTGAACTGTGTGGCCTGCTTCGTAGGCATAGGCAGCTTCATTCCTGTCTGGCATCGTGCTGGACATCTTTCTCTCCCGCCTTTTCACTCATCATTGGTTTTGAGATCTGTCCGTGTTCCTACCTACATATTTTGGTCGTCCTTCATGATAGCAGCTTTGGATTCCGTTTGAAGATAATAACAAAATACCATAGACCAGGTAGCTTCAACAACACACTTTTATTTCTCACAGTTCAGGAGGCTGAAAGGCCAAGGTCAAGACGCCTGCAGATTGCATTTCTGGTGAGCATCCTCTTCCTAGCTTGCAGACAGGCATCTTCTTGCTGCATCCTCCACACGGCAGAGGGGACTGAGAGTGAGGGAGCATCCCGGTGACTCTTCTTATAAGGTTGCTAATCCCAGCATGGGGACCCCACCCTCATGACCTCCTCTAAACCTAAGTACCTCCCAAAAGTCCACCTCCAGATATCATCACATCAAGGGCTAGGGCTTCACTGTATGAATTTGGGGGACACACAGTTCAGTCTGTAGCACCCCCCAGCTCCTGTGTGCATTTCTGTGGGGGCGGCCCCGCACTGTGGTCTCCAGCACCCGAATGCCTTGGGCATCCTTAACACGCCTCGCCCGATGGATGGTCCAGGAGTGGATTGCTGAGTCCGGATCGAAAAGGGCTGTTAATTTCACTAAGCGCCGCCAGATTGCTTCCCAGAGCGGAGGCGCCATCGCGCTCTCCACGTTCATGTCAGCACTTCCTGGAGACTTTTTGCCATTCTGATGGTTTTAAAGTGGTACTTCAGTGTTGTGTGATTTTTCTCTGATCACCGCTGAGGTTCATACTTGTTATCGACCTCTTTTATACTTGTTAGATTTTCAGATTTACCCTTCTGTAAATTGTCTGGTCCTATAGTGTTGTTTTAATGGTTTACCGTGTTTCTGTTGATTTGCAAGAGTTCTTTGTATGTTTTTTATGCTAATCCTTTGTTGGTTTTTGCTGTTGCAGGTAATCTTTTCCCAGTCTCCCTTGTTGATTTGTCTGTAGTGTCCTTCAATATGTAGAAAAACTTAATTCTGATGAAGTCAAATCTATTAGACTTTTACCCTCAGGTTTGGTGTGATTTCCATCTTGAGAACATCTTTCCCCACTCGAAATCACAAAGATACTTGTTTTGTTTTTTTTTTTTAAGTTTATTTATGTAGTCTCTACATCTAATGTGGGGCTCAAACTCACAACCCTGAGCTGTGGAACTCTCACGTTCTACTGACTGAGCCAGCCAGACACCCCAAAGATCCTCGTATTTTGATAGCCATAGATTGGTCTTTCACGTTTAGATCTTCGGGTCAAAGATGGTTTTTGTACAGAGAGGTAGCTCGTTTTTCCAACACTACCTGCTGAGCAGTCCTGTCTCCTACCCACTGGTTTTTGGGAAGCTGCCTCTTATATGTCCTGTCCTCATATATATGTGGGTGTGTTTCTGGGGTCATTCTTTTGTTCCACACCCCCCCCCCCCAACCATGGCTGTCTTCTTGCACTACTATCACACCATTTTACAGAGCCTTTATATGCGTTTTAATTTCTGATCAGGGGAATTTATCCTCTTTGCTCTTCTTTTTCAAAATACCTTGGCAACTCAAGGTTTGCTGTTCTTTCGTGCACATTTCTGTCTGGTTGCCCCCAAATTCTGCTGGAGTTTCTATTGGATTTGGATGAAATATACAGGTTAATCTGGTGGCGGGAGGGAGGGGCGTGCAAAATGAAGAACTTTTAAGTTGTCCCATCCTTGAACAAAGATATTTCTCCATTTGTTTAGGTTTTCCTTCTCCAAAAAGGTTTCTTGAATGCTTTATTAGAAGTAGTAGTAGTGTTGTGACCGGTGTCTTATTTAAATAAAAAGCTTTTTTTTTTTCCTAACTGATGATTGTGGTGTGGAGGAAGACAACTGGTTTCGTTTACTGATTTGGAAACTGGTGGGCTTGCTGCATCTCTTCCTAGTTTTCTGATTACCTTGACTCTTGCCTTTCTCTGGGGATAATATATGCAAAAAAGTGACACTTTTGTTGTCCCTTTCCTTCTACTCCTTGAGCCAGAGTGACTTGTTTGGTCAGCCAGAACCTCAGGGACTCTTGCATCGTGGTGGGTGGTGGCGGCCTGCTCTTCCCTGGTCGCCAAGGGGATGTGCCTAAAGGGGATTTTTGGTAGAAGCCTTAATCAGGTTGAGTCCCTTTCCCCGCCTTTTCTGAGTTTGTTTGTTTGTTTGTTTTAAGTAATAAATAGGTGTTGACCTTTAGCAAATACTTTTTCTTAAAATCTCTTCAAGTCCATGCAATTTTGTCCCTCAGTCCATGCGTGTGATAAATTACATTACAGTGATGGATGCTTTGAGGCCAAATCATGCATTACATCGTGGGGTAAACTCCTTTTTGTCTTGGATTTTAAAATATGGTTGGATATGTTGTAGAGTTTTTACATCTGTGTTATCCAATAAAATTGGCCTATACTTTTCTTAGCCTTACCTATTTGGAATTGAAATTAGATGGGTCTTGTATAAAATGGGTGAAAATTGTTTTGGAATCATTCCTCTAAGATGAGGATGGTCTCTGTAGCCTCTGTGTGGTAGGGATGGGTCCTGAGACTGAGCATGGCTGGCAGGCATTCAGCATTTCACTTTATTAGTCTTCAGCCTTTTGTCAGCCAGGTTGGGCATTTGATAACTTTCTAGAAACATGTCCATTTTATCTAGGTTTTAACATTTATTCTTTTTTTTTTTTTTTTAAAGATTTTTATTTATTTGTCAGAGAGAGAGTGAGAGAGAGCACAAGCCAGGGGTGGGGGGGTGGTTCACAGCAGGCAGAGGGAGAAGCAGGCTCCCCGCTGAGCAAGGAGCCCAATGTGAGGCTTCATCCCAGGACCCTGGGACCATGACCTGAGCTGAAGGCAGACGCTTGACCGACTGAGCCACCCAGGTGCCCCTTAACATTCATTCTTGTATGAGTGTTCACAATACCTTCATGAGTTTTGCAAATCTGGTTTTTAGTGCTAGCTGTTTTGCATCGTCTTTCTAGACTCTCTGTCTCTGAATTTATCTGCGTCTTATTTTCAGTCTCATGTAGAGTTTTTGTTTGTCTTATTAATCCCTCAAGGAAACCCAGCTTTTGCCCTTCTTGACCTCTTTGTCTTTGTTATTTGTTCATGTCACCGATTTCTCGCCTTCATTTCACTCTCTTAGAGGCCGCTCTCTTTTCCAGACTTCTTTTTCGGAATGCTCAGCTTTTTGATTTAAATTCTTTCTTGTTTTCTGATCAATGTATTCAAAGCCATAATACCTCTTCTAAGAATTGCTTTAGCAATGCTCCACAAAGTTTGACACTTAGTGCTGCCATTTTTATTCAGTTTGTAAAATTGTCTTCATTTTCTAATTTCCCTTATAATTTTCTCTTTAACGCAAGGGTTAGTTAATAGTAGATATTTTCTAGATTTTTTTTTTTTTTGAAGATTTTATTTTATTTATTTGGTAGAGAGAGAGACAGCCAGAGAGGGAACACAAGCAGGGGGAGTGGGAGAGGGAGAAGCAGGCTTCCGGCTGAGCAGGGAGCCTGATGCGGGGCTCAATCCCAGGACCCTGGGATCATGACCTGAGCCGAAGGCTGACGCTTAACAACTGGGCCACCCAGGCGCCCCTAATTTCTAGATTTTTGACATTAAAAAAAAAAGAGAAAACCTTCTTAGGCTATCGATACCTGTTTTGATTGCATTTGGTCGGAGGACATAATTCACATGACGCCGAGTTCTTTGGAATAAATATGCAAGAGACCTTTTGGGAGCATTTGCACTTGGTAGACTTTTGTGAACCATATGTGCTCAGAAGTAATGTGTTTTTTGTTTGGGGATAAAATTTTCTGTGTATTTTTTTGAGCTTATTCGTGGTACTTAATTCTAACATGTCTCTGCTAATTTTCTTCCTATAGTTTTGATACCTTTTTTATTATGTTAAGGCTGTATTGTTAGCTGCACATATGAGTGTGGTCTTTACATTTTCCTCATTAACAGTTTCTCTTCCTGGTATATATGTAGACTCTTTCTTCCTCCTGTATGATGTTTGTCACCTTAAATTCTATTTGTGCCAATGCTACAAGGATCTTGTTTATTCTTTCTTTTGTTTTTCGTTTCTGTGTTCCCGATAAAGCTTTTTTCTCTAACATTATTTCCAGCCTTTCCATATCCTTTTGCTTTCAGTGTGTTTGTTTTAGATACACAATGTGGGATGTTGTTTTTTAAACTCAGGTTGAGAGTCTGTCTTTGATTAGTGAATTTAACTGGTGTACATTTAGGGTCATTGTGGTTATATTAGGACTTCTGCAGTGTTATCTTATGTTTTTCTTTTTACCATTATTTTTGGGGAGGGTATCTTTTCTTGTGATGTTTTTATTGGTTTTTTTTCCCCTGCTGGATTTTAAAACTGTACAGTCTGTTTTATTTTTCTGAAATTCAGAATCGGGATTATTCCTGAAGTTATTAAGACCCACTCATGTGTTTGTTTTTTCCTCTCCGTTTCTAAAGTCAGTTTCTCTGTCCTCTTTCCACCAACCTCTCTCTCCTGTCTGCTGGCTTTGACTGTGTCCTTTTTAAGTTTTGGTTCCGTCGGATCCATTGACTCTGCTTTCTCTGTGCAGCTTGTTGGGCTAGGCTGTTGGTTTCTCTCTTCTAGTGTTTGCTCTCCTTCTGGCTGTTTTTCCCTATGACCTGTGGTCCCCTCGGCCTGGACACCAGGGTATCAGCTGATCCCTTGCCCTTGAGGGGAGAGAGGCCACAGCTTATCAGCCTTTGAGTTTGGTGGAGAGGGGCCTGCCTTAGGCTAGAGGGCTTGGGCTGGGGTGCAGTAAGGCCCCTTAGGCACCCTGAAGTCCTTGCTCCAGTCACACCTGTTTTCCTAGGGCTCCCTGCCTCTGATGTTATCAGCCAGCAGATCCCCTGGGGTATGGGTCACCTTCAGGGATACTGATTCTGCTGGTCTGGCATGGGCGTTGGTAGCTTTTAAAAAATTTCTCATGATAGGGGTAGGATGCGGGATGGACTGGTCATGAATTAACAGTTGTTGAAGCTGAGGGACCAGATGGGTACTTAGGGGTTCATCATACTTTTTTCCTACACAGATAAAATGCTGATCACTTCCTGGCTAACACCTACTGGCCCTAGCCCGTGGTATGGGGATAGAGGTGGGGGACAGAATAGAGGAGGCCAGCTAGCTAGACCTGGGGCTAGCTGCCAGAACATTTAAAACGACTTATGTGGTGTACATATTGTATTTCTGTTGGATAGCACTGGTCTAAATCTAGACCCTTGCTACTCAGAGAGGTCCTGGAACCAGCAGTTTGGGCATCCCCTGGAGCTTGTTAGAAGTGCAGAATCTCAGGCCCCACCCCGGACCTCCTGAGTCAGAATCTGCATTTTTATGAGATCCCCAGGTGATTCATATGCACATTAAGATTTGAGAAGCACTGGTTTAGATCCTCTTGAAAGGGAGGGCTGGTTTTATTTAATTCGTATTTTAATAGAGTGACTCCTCCCTGATCTTCCCTGTAGAGCTTTCCAGAACACAGGGTAGCAGTCAGAGGGCTGAGCTGCCTGCCTGCGGCGGGAGGATGGCCCACAGTCAGGGCTGCTCGGCATGGGCAGCTCTTGGGCCCTCTCCCTAACCTCTCTTAACCCCAGCTCCTTTTGTACCCTCGGTTCTAATAATATCAATCATCTGCTTTTCAAGGTCCTAACACATTAAAACCACACATTGGAAGAAGGCAAGGGAAGTTCTTGTGGTAGGACTAGGTGTCAGCTTGGGAGCAGAAGACCAGAAAGACAGAAGAATTGCAGGCCGGGTGGTGTAGAGGCCGCTTGCACATGTAGACTGTTGAGGAATGTAGGGATTCACGCTGGACTTAGCCCTGACCCTCATTACGGTGAGCCTGAGTACATTCAGGTTAGATGCCTACACCGACCATCCCGTGGGGAAGGCTCTCCTTCACCTGTGCCGTAGCAAATGTTGGGGCCAAGGCGGAAGACACCTGTTTGGACAGTGAACTTCGCGGAGCCTCTCCTCTGCTCATTGCACTGCTCTCAGTGTGAGCACATGGGGTTTTCTAGATGGACTGCCTTTGGATGTGCCCAGAGCCCATCGCCAGCCGCCTGCCCTTACGGCTGAGGGCACGCTGGCCTGGGGGGCAGATGACCCTTCTGACTGGGAACCTGTGCTTTTCCATCTATGAGCTGTGTGACTTTGGGCCCTTAACCTGCTTCCTCTGTCAAAGGGTGATAGGAAAACTCCGTGCTTTATGGGGTTTTTGTTAAGACTCAGCTTAGGACAGTGCCTGATACAGTATGCTAAGTTTTCTTAGCCTGAAAAAGTCAAGGAAAGTATTGTGGTGCCGGCAGCTCACCTATAGAGACTGCCTTATATTAAAAGAATAATAGTGGGGCACGTGGGTAACTCAGTTGGTTGAGCGTCTGACTCTTGATTTCGACTCAGGTTATGATCTCGGGTTGTGTGATCGAGCCCTTTGTTGAGCTCTGTGCTCAGTGGGGAGTCTCCTTAGGATTCTCTCTCCCTCTCCCCCCTCCCCTCCAGCTCATTTTCTCTCTCTCTCTCAAATAAATAAATACATCTTAAAAAAAAAAATAATAGTGGTACTAATCCAGACTGAGATGTCCTATGTCACCATGTGAGCGATGATGTCTGGGTCACTGGGTACATACTGATGTTAGGTTGTTTATATTTTTCTTTTACGCTTTTCCCCAGAGATTTTTCCGCCTTATGAGATTAAAAATATCTGCTTCCACATTAAACCCGACTCAGTCTGAATAATGTATTTTTAAGGCAAAAGCCTGCTCCTGGGTGTGAGTAACTTCCACGTCAAATGTTCGGTGGGCAAATGAAAAATGTGAGTCATGCAGTACTTGGCACCTTTGGCTTTTAATATTTGGTGGCAAACTTCCTATAGAGAGGAAGAATTCCAAAGTGGAAGGTCCTTTCAGCTCCAGATGGTGAAAGGATTGTCCAGTGTTGGTGGGGACTGACTAGTAATTGATTTTTCTCCTCCTCCTTTCTCGGCCTGCTAGGCCTCTGGTGGGGGGGGGGGGGGGCAGATTTGGTTCAGAATTCACTTTTGGGCAGTGAGGCTCTGGGCCTACGGAATGTGCCTAACTCAAAGGATGAGAACAATTTCTAGTAGCTTCTTAAATGCACAACAAATAGAAAACAGGGTGGGGGTTGAGCAACAGAACACTTGCAAGGCATCCCTGGCGGCCTGGAGAGCTTCGGTTTGCTCTCTCCAGTGGTTGCTGACAGCGATGAGCAGGATACAGCCGCCGTGCCATGTGACTTACATGTCGGGCTGAGTTTTGTTTTCTTGGCCACGATCTTGAAGCCTGTTTCCAAGTAGGTGTTTCTGCCTTGGCAGCAGATTTGGGCTGTTATGTAGTCAGCCCTGTCCTTTTCTGAAGGGGGGGCTGCCTTGGGGGTATGGGAGAGGGACAGAGCGGCTAAGATTAGTGTTCCCTCGCTCCTGGTATCAGGTAATCTCGAACGGGGTGGCACTGTTGCCTGAATTTTGAATGTAGGCAATTCATATAAAACACACTTTGATCTGGCTTGTAGGTATGTGATAGAAATACGAAATTTGGAGGAAATGGTGAAATCGTTTTACAGAACACGCGTCAGCAGGGATTTCAGAAGCCAAGTCAGAAAGTTTCTGGGTGAGAAAGCTTGGGTGATAAGGAAAAAGAAGTCAGTGCCTGGTAGGGGCTCAAGGCTCCCCTTGCAGATATTCCTGGGTGCCCGGCCGGGCCCCACAGCTCCAGGCAGCCTCTGGGGAAGTGGGAGGCTGGGGGCCTCCTCCACCTGACACTTCCCAGCCCAGGTGGGAGCCATGCTCCTAGGTTCTGCCATTAGCAAATGGTCAGGGAGGGGCGCCTGGGTGGCGCAGTTGGTTAAGCCTCTGACTCTTGGTTTTGGCTCAGGTCATGACCTCAAGGTTGTGGGATCGGGCCCCACGTTGGGCTCTGTGCTGAACGCAGAGTCTGCTTAAGACTCTTCTCCCTCTGTCCTTCCTTCCCCCTGCATGAGCCTGCTCTCTCTCTCTCTCTCTCTCTCAAATAAATAAATCTTAAAAAAAAAAAAAGGTCAGGGAGGGCACCTGGCTGACTCAGTCCGAAGAGCATGTGACTCTTGATCTTGGGGTCGTAAGTTTGAGTCCCAGGTTGGGTGTAGAGATGACTTAAAAATTAATAAACTTAAAGAAGATGATCAGAGATGAGAGAAGCTTGGGAGTAAAAACAGTTATTAAGGGAGAATAAACACTCTTCCATGTGATCCTTATGGTTATCACAGTTTGGAATTGTTGAAGGAACGACAAAAAGGGGGGAAAAAAAGGAAGTTGTACATCTTGAATGTATTTAATTTTAAAATAAAAACTGTCTAAAGGTAATCATTGTTTTTTGCACGTTTTCTTTCATTCAAAGCACTTTATTTTCAATTTTTTTTTTTTTTTAAAGATTTTATTTATTTGACAGAGACACAACGAGAGAGGGAACATGAGCAGGGAGAGTGGGAGGGGGAGAAGCAGGCTTCCCGCCGAGTGGGGAGCCCGATGCGGGGCTCGATCCCAGGACCCTGGGATCATGACCTGAGCCAAAGGCAGACGCTTAACGACTGAGCCACCCAGGCGCCCCTTTGTTTCCAATTCTTAATCAAAATTCTTTCAGTATGAAAAAAGAACCAGCCCCCCACCTCCCACTCACGTCTCCCCACCGTGAGTACCTGCCCCTCGGAACAGTGTCTGGGAAGCTGGCTTCCGATACTGGGCCTTGGGTTTCAGTGTGGGCATCTGCTTGGTCGTAAGAATGGAACATTCATATGGTGTGGTGCCAGCAGTTGGCACGCCAAATTAATACCATTTTTATACAGCCTCACAGCAGGGGCAGTGGAGGCTCACAAAGCGTCCCCTGCTCCTCTCTCCCCTTTGCAAGGTAGTCCTATTTCTCTTTTGGGCTCAACCGAATTTCACGTACTCAGCATTCCGATGGCTGTGACTCTGTAAATACTAGTTTCTCTGTACAAGGTCTGATTTCTCCCCAAGATCTCTTCCAGCAACACATGTCTCTTAAAACATGGGAACCCATCAGAGAGGTAGGGCCTCATCTCTTCTTGGCAGCACCCCTCCTTGTCCCTTGTCCCTTTTCCTTCCGCTCCAGCCAGGACTGGCTGCTCCCTGGTCTCCTTCCCCATCCTCTTGGGCCTCTCTTTCCCTCCCGCTTTGGATCCCCTGTCTCCTGAATTCTGTGATTTGGTCTTTCGTGGTTAATATCTCACGTGGGGGATCTTCTGCAGGAGCTTCCTGATAAAGCTGTCGAACGTTGACTCCCAGAGTGGAGAGCAGTGCCCTTGGAATTGGAAAGACCAGGCAGCCAGGGCCCCCCTTGTCAGGGGTGATCTGATTTCCTGCCCTTCGCTCTGTCCCACTGCCACTTTTAGAGATGCGGTCTTAGCATCATAAAAATGCTCCTCAGGGCGGGTCTTGTTTTCTCGCCTGTTCTCTATCCCCTGGAACTCGTTATTCAGACGTGGGGCCTTGTGCCCATGTCTGGCCATTTTCCTTACCTTTTATTTTTCATCTCTTTGTCTTTTTTGATGTATCTGGGAGAACTGTTCAACCGCCCAGGCTTTCTGAACTTTATCTGTCCTATTTGTAGCTTCTGAGTTTTCTTTCTTATTCTCTGAATGTTCCATTCTTACGACCGAGTGTCCTCTTTGATCTCACTGGCTGTATTCACCATGGTTTCTTTTTAAAGTTCTGTTGCTTACGTTGACTTCTCTTTATTTTTACTTAAAAAATTTTTTTTAATTAAGTAAACTCCATACCCAGCGTGGGGCTCGAACTTAACCACCCCGAGATCAAGAGCCAACTGAGCCAGCCAGGCTTCATTTTTACTTTTTAAAATCCTTAAGGAAACATATTATGTAATAGCTGTAAACAATTGTATGTAACACATGTGGGTCACAAAGCATGGTAACTAACCCCTCGCCATCTTCTCTCCCCCGCCCAAGAACATCACCAATAATTTGCATCCACCTGTAAACTCCTCTCCCATTTCCCTGCCTCCCTTCCCAGGCGGGTGACCCCCCCTGCCCAAGTTCTGATTCTATTACGTCGTAGTCTTAAAATAGTGTTGTTTTATCACAAATGTATATATGCTTAAATGCTATGGTATTTACCCTTGCTTGGGTTTGAGCTGTATAAAAATGGTATTAATTTGGCGTGCCAACTGCTGGCTCTTACTTTTTTGACTATTGTGTCACAGAGATTCATCTGTGATGTTGCAGGAAATGCAGTCTCTGTTTTCTGATGTTGGTACCCAGTTGCGTGACTAGACCAGTTTTATTTAGCCTTTCTCCTGTTGCTTCGTCTTTTTCCTTTTTTCTCTCTGTGTTTTGGTCCCAGTTAGAGGTTTCG
The DNA here is from genome assembly GCF_011800145.1 of Mirounga leonina. Lineage (NCBI taxonomy): Eukaryota > Metazoa > Chordata > Mammalia > Carnivora > Phocidae > Mirounga > Mirounga leonina. The sequence goes on from NW_023270763.1 coordinate 8,117,769, forward strand.
TCAAATGCCTGGTGACATTTCCATCATTGCCCATACCTGAGAGCAAGGCGCTAGCTTCCCTATATGGAAGCCGTGTGCGCGCGCACACAATGGGCACGTTTGGGGATAGTTGGCTGGTGGCCTTCACTGTAAGAGACCAGCCACGTGTTTTTGGGGGGGATTCTCCTAAGCGTATCTGTTGCCCTTCTCTTGGGCTAACCGTTTCTCCAGTGAGAGGCCCTGGTTTTCCTGCAAGGAGGACTGGTTGGAGGCTGTACGTCTGACAGCCTGTCTTCCAGTGACGAGGCTGGGGAAGGGGCTGGAATGTTCACTCAATCCGCCTGCATGTGGTGGACAGAAATCTCAGTCTTCTGTCGACAGTGGGCGCGGGGGTGGGGGGAGTGTCCCGAGACTGCATGAGGTGGGGGAGGGGTCTGCCTGCTCCTCTCAGTGGCATTTTGCCCACCTCGCACCCCCACCTCCCACAGCCCCCGCTGCTCCCTGTCCCGAGCCCTTCCGAGTTCTGTGGCATGGATAACCACGCAGTAGCATGTTGGGTGCCATCTTGAGGTCAAGGTTGTAAGCTTCCTCTGGTCTCTTGAGGCTGCGGCGGCTGGTTCAGCAGCTTTGCAGCCTCTCACATTGGAGGGTTGTTTCTCCTTTGCTCCCCGCTCTCTCCTCTTTGTCCCGGGAGCTTAGACCTTACAGTTCTGTTTGCGAGGGCACGGAGATGACCCGTGGGTCGGTCTGCCCCATTAGCCCGAAACGCACACGTTTTCAAAAGGCCTACAGTTTGGGATGGGGGAAGGCTGTAGATGGTGACACCGCTGTTGTAGGAAACACCAGTTTTGTCTTTCACGGCAGTCTTTTGGGAGCTGCTTCCAACCAGGCTGCCAGTGAGTGACACATGGTAAACACATGCTGGGATCGCCTTCAGAGCGGCTTCACAGACCGCCAGGAACACCGGCCTCCCTACCGGAGGGGCCTTGGCTATACTGGGAGGAAGGGAGCACGCGGGTGTTGGAAGCTGAGGCCAGGGTTCCAGTCCTGCTTTCGTCGGCTGCGCCCCCTCGTCTGTAAAAGGCAAGACCTTCTTGGCTGGGTTGTTACAAAGACAAAACGAGGGGGTAGATGCGCGCTGCCTGTGGGGAGCTGCTCTGTCGACGGGAGCTATTATTAACCCTCACATCCTTGCCGGACTAAGAAATGGCACCTCGTTTTCAGCAGTGTGCTCCCACCTGTTTTTATTCACACGCACACACACGCACACACACACACACCACAAAACGGACTCGCTTGGGATTGTAATGATCTACTGCAGGTTAGATACCTCCCTCTCTGTGATTTCCCTGTTCCCCCCTTTTTTATTAAGTTTGCTTTTACTTACCTAATCTCGGTACCCAACGTGGGGCTCGAACTCAGGACCCCCGAAATCACAAGTCACGTGCTGTTCTGATGGAGCCAGCCAGGCGCCCCGCTCCTTCCCTCCTGTTTGTGGTCTTCTGCACCTGCAGGGGGGCCCCATCCCTTGGAGCCCCCCACCCAGCTCGGCCCTGCCCCCCTGCGGAAGCCCTTCTGTCTTCCCAGCCTCGGGAGCTCCGTCTCTCGAACCCCCTCGGCCTGCACCGTCGGCCTGGCACCTCTGTTCTCTGAGGTGCTCCTGGAGTCTGTTAACCCTGCCCGGAGGCCTGGCCAGCCTGGGCCTCCTGATGGGAGGAACCGTGCCTGGTGCGTGATCTCCTTTTTCTGTAGGGTCTGCTCGTGTCTCCTCGATTGACAAAGAAATCGAGGCTCTTACAGGTGGCACAGTGGGAGAGTCCTCAGTGGTTCTGCGGGGATTGTATAATTGAAGTGCCGGCATTCCGTGTGACACCCTCTCCGAGTTCTCCCCCCCTGGTGTTGGAAACAGCTTGGGTCAGCGGGAAGTGTGCAAGTAACAAGTAAGTTTTAAGTTGTCACGATACCTAATGACCAGAATGTTATTCCACAGTTGCAATTTGTTTACCTCATTAGAGTTGTATGTTCATGCATTCTCCTCCCTGGCCTTAATTGTTTATCCAAGCCTGTGTTTTCCATTCTCTAATTGAAGGCTCTAAAAATGGGCCCGTCAGAGAAGCCCGGTGGGTGTGGGAAATGAAGTGGCCTTCACAGAGGGATGGCACGAGCAGACGGATTTTACTCCCTCTCGACGGAAAGCCTTCAGAGGGCTGTGTCTCTCCGAGCCAGGACAGACACAGCGATGCAATCTGTTTCCTGCAGGCCCAAGGGGAATGCTTCCTCCTTGTGGTTAGCGACTTCAAAAGTTGCCCCAGTTAGATGAAGTTCAACTGTTTCTCCAATTTTGACGACTTGGGGGCAGCTGGTCACGCTGCTGGCCGCTGTTGCTGGGGCACTTGAAAAGCCTCCTCCTGACCCCCCAGGAGGCGCTTCCAAGCTTTCCTCTTCTCTCTGGTCCCCTCTTCATCGTTAAACCGAAACTGCTTGCTTGAAGCCAAATTAATTCTGGGATCTTTCCTTGGGCCTCATCCTCCTTGACCTCTCCATGTCCCCTCTGCGCCTCCTTGACTCCCGCACGTGCCGGCGGTACCAGGCCCCTGGGCGTTCGAACCCCACCCTCCTTGTCGTGCTGCCGAGCCTCCCCCAGGAACACCCTCTCCCATCCTTCTCCCCCAGCCTCTGAAGCCCTGCCCAGCCCAAGTTCCTCTTTCTGTTTGAAGGGAGCCCTTCCGATCGCCTCCAACAGACGGAATCTGCCCTCCTCCGAAGCCCCGGGGCCCGTCGGGCTGGCGTGTCTTTCTGCCCTCGCCGCACCCGGCGTCAGTCACCTGAGTCCTTGCTTCGTGCCACTGGCAGGCAGCTGATACCGCGGGGGCGCCTCCTGCACTGCCTTGCATAGTTTAGGCACAGCCTCCAGTAAGTAATCATATTTTTGAAATATCTGTAGAAATAAAAAGAAATGCTTCCCCCCCCCCCCAGGAGTCAAAATGCATGGCTTTCATCCACTTTCAACACATAAAAGATGTTTTCAACACAGAAAGGCCTTTCACCGCTCTTAGTTAATAGTCAGCTTTTGGAATGATGTGGACTAGAATGAAAAATGAGGATGAACACCTCTGGAATCAGCTGTTTTGAATTAAATAAAGCCCGGCGAATGAGGTTGGAGTCAGGTGAAGGGAGAAGATGGGATTGAACCAGGGAGGATTGATGTGCTCGGTTCCTTCAAACTCTGAGGGACCATCTTCTTGGAAACGAGCCGAAGGGATGGACAGGGCTCGTCTGGCCCCCACTGCTGCCCTAACAAGGCTGTTGCCCCCTTCCCTCGGCCTGGCTCAGAGTGACTTAAGCCTTCCTATGGCTTGTGCATAAGTGCAAGGAGGTGTCTTTGGTCTCTTTTGCGGGAATTTTTTTTCCCCTTAGCTGTTTGTTCTTCCCGGTGCTTTTCGGAGACCCACTCCCCGAGGCTGGCTTCGCAATAAGGATTCCGAGTCTGGGAGCGAGTTGTCTGAATGGCCGGGTCACAGAAGCCTGCCTGGAGGCCCTCGCCTCTCCGTGGATGTCTGCAGACGTGTTGGGTGGGTCGCATGTCCACGTCTCCTGCTCTCGGTTGGCCTGCCTTCTCCTCAAAGAGCATGGTGGTCTGGATGTGGCGCATCCAGCAGGCCCCCAGCTGCTGTGCAGTAACCAGCTTTGCACAGAGACCATGGGGACAGGACTAAAGTAACAAAATATGAGGCAAATCCTAAGTCCTTACAAGACTTGCTGAACTGACCTCTGTCTCCGGGGGCGGGGGAGGGGCAGTGAGGCTCCTTAGTCTTGACTCTGAAGGTGGCATCAGTGATTTTCCCTTGTCTGAGGCCAGGCGTTTCATGAACGTCACCAACACACGAGGGAGTTCTCTGTCCTGGGTGGGGACAATAGATGGCCTTTGGCCAGCTGCTAGAACCAGCTCCCTGGAAATTCTTGAGGGGGGCCTCCAGGTTGGCTGGCTTTTCATGAAGCGTATGGCCAGCAGTGTGGCTGAATTTGTCTGTTCCTCATGTCTTTTCCCCTGGCCCCATGGGCAGGTGGGCACTGGGCGCTGGCAGTTCCTGCAGGAGCTGAATGCCCCCTTTTACCAGGGAGCTTGAGGAGAAAAAAGAAAAAAAAAAAAGGCTGTATCTAGATTCCTCAAGGTTATGATAAAGCTAAAGCAGCTCGTAACCAAGCAAAGGGACAAAAGTCTCACCAAAATCGTTTCACTTTCTGTTTTGGGGGGCGGTGGTGTGTGGGGGGGCTCCATTTTTGAGGCTGACTTTGGTTTGCCTCAGTTGGTTTTACTTCCTCCAGGTCCCCAGCTCAGGTGTCCCCTTCCCAACCCCGCAGAAGATAGCACCCCCTCCTGGCCCCTCTGCCCCCTCTGCCGAACTTTTTCTTCTTCAATGACTTACCATCACGTGAGCCACTATTTATAAAGGCTATTCCCTCCCTCCCCTCCCCTCCCCTCCCCCCATGTGAACCGGGCGGCTTAATGAAGGTACACGGTGGCCCCTAGCATGGGAATGGCTTTTTCATCACAAGGACGCCTTGCTCTTTATTCGTGGATCGTGGAAACCAGTACACTTCTCTTTTTTTTTTCTTGAAGAAATCCAGTAACACTAGGCGTTCTAGATCCAAAGTAGGTCAGATGGCCAAGGACTGAAAATGGATTGGCGTCCAGCGTCTTTGGAAACATAAAGCTGGACTCGGGCTGCATTCATGTTTATCTTCCTGTCGTGAAAGCGCCTCGGATGGCAGCTGACTTTGCAGTCGCTGTGAACCAGGGTTCAGCCTGGCCGAGCCGGCAGAGAGAGAGAGAGAGAGAGAGAGAGAGAGAGGGAGGGAGACCCAGGGCGGGTGGGTGGCCCTCCCTCCACCTGAGTAGGGAGGGAGGGAGGCGGGTCTATGATTAACTCGCTTATGTCTTCAGTGCAGTTGCTGGGGGCCCCAAAACATTAACTTTTAAAAAATGATTTAAAATTACCAATTGACCATATCCGGGGCTGAACCTACATGATTCAGCTCCTTTTAAAAATATCTTTTCTCAACAAATTGCTTCCTTAACATTTTAATTTGTTGATCATAAAGGAAGCTTGCCAAATATTAGCCGGTCTTTTCCATTTCCTGCAGCTTCGAGCTTCCCTTATTTGGCATATTTCAGTGGAACTGTAAGGTCACTCCCTATTTCTCTTCCCAAATAACTGTATTTATTACTGTCAAGTATTGGCGGGTTTGATCCAGCTGTCATCAGAACGTTTGGAAATATTGTTCTTTGCCAGAATGCTGATTTAATGATCTAATACTGACACGGCTTGTTTTCTCCACTGATTTGATAACTTACTTGTTCAATAAACTCCCCTCTTAGTGAGCCACGCTGTTCTTTTTCTTTCTCCTTCTGTAAGCGTTATGGGTAGTGTCTCTTTCTCTCTCTTTTTCTAAAGATCTATTTATTTATTTTTGAGAGAGAGAGAGAGAGAGAGAGGAGGGGCAGAGGGAGAGAGAATCTCCAGCAGACTGCACTGAGCTAGGATCCCCACGTGGGGCTCGATCTCAAGACCCTGAGATCATGACCTGACCTGAAACTAAGATTCGGATGCCTGACAGACCATGCCATCAAGGCGCCTTTATGGGCTGGGTTTTTTTTTTCCCCACTTCTTTTCTCTCTTTACCTTCTGCCTGGTATTTTGAGGAAGCACTTCAGAAAACTTTCCTCAGGGAAAATTTCAAACGGACACCAAAGTTGAGAGGCAGCTAGAACGAATTCCCCATGTTCCCCCAACCAGCTTGACCAGTTAAGAGCTCACGGCCAGTCTAGTTTCATCTCTGCCCCCTTGTACTTGCATTCTGGAAAACACCTCAGATTATTTTACCCGTAAATATTTTCAGTATATATCTCTAAAAGGTCACGTGTTTATTGTTTTTTTAACACCATATACCAATATCCTACCTAAAAAAAATAAACCAGCGTGACAAAGGAGTTTCTACCGTGTGGCACCCTAGAAAATCAGTCTATGGGCGTCACGGGGAGGTGGGGGCTTGACTCAGAGCCCTGCCCCAGGTCCTTTGCTGCTGCCACTGCCGCTCCCACCTGCGCCTGCCCCAGGACCAGGGCTAGTGACTGCGGGCTCTCCAGCCTCAGTTTCTTTGTGTACACAACCAGGGAGTTGGGCTAGTTCCTCTGACTCAAAATACTGAGTCTCTGGACGCGGGAGGCGCTGGCTTGCTTTAGAACCGGTTGCTCGGGCTCCCTGGAGGAGGAGACAGGCACGTGCTTTGTGTTGACTGCTTCCTACAAGGCGAGTTCTGCCTCATTCCTGCCGGTGGTAGGAGTTTGAACGTTTGCCTTTGGCTGCGTCCACCTGGTAGTTGAATGTGTGCTCCCGATCATCTTTTTTATCCTGGGGGATCCCTTTGTGTGCCCCGGATTCTCCTTTTTTTTTTTGCTCATGCTGATCATCTGAAACTCTGCGAAATAGTCAATTCTCTAAGTGGAAGATCGGTTTCCACACTTAGTAGTTAGCTGTTCAGGGTCAGTTACCAGGTGTCACATTTGCAACCCGTTTTCACCCCAGTCTTTTGGAACTGAAATGTTTCAGTCATTTGAATTGAACAGCCTGCCTGGCTCTGCGCCAGATGCTGGGGTTTCAGAGCTTGTTCAGGTACTGGCTGTTTGTCTGGGAGCTCCTGTCCGGAGAGGAGAAGGCACATGCCCACCACCCTGCCTGCAGCGGGCTGAGCCAGGGGTGGGGCTGGGGACTCAGTGCGAGGGGGCTGGGTGGACAAAAAGTCCTGATTTGGTGGTAATGGTACTGCTGGGCCTTGGGGCATGGCTGGGGTCTGCACAAGTCCAGGCTGGTGGGGTGTGGCAGGGCGTCACATGTCCACCCCCCATTATCACACGCCCAGAGTCATAATCACCGTTAACATTGTGATGCATTTCCTTTGGATCTTTTCCTATGAATATACATATTTATGCTATCTATTCAAGTACTCGGGAACTCAAACACGCGTGGGGCACCTGGCCTTGTGCCAAGACACTCTTCTTGCCCCTGGGGTTGGTGGGGAGAGGTCAGGAGAATTCTTGCCCTCAAGGAGCTTCCATTCTGGTAGGTTTATGTAATAAATCCTATCAGAGAGGAGATGATGTGCGTGTTCTGTTTAGTTCACTTTATAAATTACACAGGCCATCCATGGAATTATTTGCCTACCCTTTCAGCCTGCAATTGCCCTTCAGCTTGACAGAGAACAGCTGCCTGTGAAATGTGACCCTCTCAATGCCAGCCCCCCTGACCCTGGCCCAGAAGGTGCTCAGGGATGGCTTCCAGCTGGGCGGGCTCAGCAGCCGCCCCCTTTCCCATTGGGTTGCCTGTAAAGGATGGGTTTCTCCTCTTTTTGAGTAATTATACTGACCTAATTGGCATTGAGGGACGTATTTAAAATCCCGGTATAATTTACAACCCAAGTATGCCCTTAAATTGTTTCATTGCCAGGGTGGGTGTGGGGGCAGTTGTTAATGTTGGATTTCTTAGAATTTATAAGTGCCGGGTATGTGTTTGGAAATGTGGGACCTGAAGTTTAACGTTCGAAAGGATGGATGCTCTATATCGTTCAGTGTATTTGGAGAATTTGGTCCAAATTCAAATATATACCCAAACAGAAGAACATAATGAATCCTTTTGTACCCATTATCCAGCTTCCAGAATTATCTGCTCACGGCCAACCCTGTTTTAGCTGTACTTTCTCATTCCCCACCCCAGCTTAATTTTGAAACAAATCCCAGACAGCCGGTCTTATTTCATCCATAAATATTTCAGTGTGTATCTTTAAAAGATAAAGACTTTTTTTTTTAAACACAACCACAGTCCATTATCATATTTCCCCCCTCACAGATGGCAAAAAAAAAAAACAAAAAACCATTAATATCAAGTATCTAGTCAGTACTCAAAATTTCCATTTTCTCATAAATAGTGCAGTTAAAGAAAATTTGTTTGAATCAGAAACCAAGAAACTGTGATTGGTTCATGCATCTTAGTCTTTTAATTCTCTTAATTGACCAGGACCTTCTCCCCCATAATCTATTTCTGAATCTGAAGATCGGATTTGGGCTTTTTGGCGGGGGGGGGGGGGCTAGATTCCTTTCTAGGTATTTCCGTCAGGAGGTCAGAAGGCACATATAATGTATATGTGATGGCAGGTTTTCCCCCCCTAATTTTTAAAATTGTAAAATACACATGAAATATACCATCCTGTTTTCAACTATGTGGTTCAGTGGCATTAAGCACATTCACATCATTGTGCAACTATCCCCACCATCCATCTCCGTAATTCTCTTCATCTTGTAAAACTGAAACTCTGTCCCCATTAAACACTGACTCCTCACTCCCCCTCCCCCAGCCCCGGGCAGCCACCATGGTACTTTCTGTGTCTGGCTGACTGCTCTAGGTGCTCATTAAGTAGAATCATAACAATGTTTGTCTTTCTGTGACTGGCTTATTTTCGCTCAGCCCAGTGTCCTCAAGGTTCATCCATGTTGTAGCACATGACATAATGTTTTTCCTTTTTAAGGCTGAATAATATTCCATTGTATGGATAGACCACATTTTGCTTATCCATTCATCCACGGACAGACACTTGGGTTGCTTCCATGTTTTAGCTGTCATGAGTAATGTGGCTAGGAACATATACAAATGTACAAATAACTCTTTGAGACCCTGCTTTCCGTCCTCTTGAGTATAGACCCAGAAGTGGAATTGCTGGATCATATGGTGGTACTATTTTTAATATTTTTGAGAACCGGCCATACCATTTTCCATAGTGGCTGTGCACCATTTTGCATTCCCACCAGCAGGGCAAAGGGGTCTAGTTTCCCTACTTCACCAGTACTTATTTTCTGGGTGGTTTTTTCTGTTTGTTTGGTTTTGTTTTTGTTTTTGCTAGAAGTCATCCTAATAGGTGTGAGGTAGTGTTTCATGTTTCCCTAATGATGGCACTTATTTTTAATAACTCATTTAAGCTTAGTATTTCATCTGGGGGTGCTTGAAGATGAAGAATGTATTTAGGGAGCCACCTTAATTATTTCTTCAAAAAAATGCGAAATAACTATTTCCTAGACAGTTCTCTTTCTTCTGTTTTGTTTTGTTTTTTAAGTAGTCTCCAAGCCCAGCGTGGAGCCCAACATGGGGTTTGAACTCACAACCCCGAGATCAAGACCTGAGCTGGGATCAAGAGTGAGACACTTAACTGACTGAGTCACCCAGGCGCCCCTAGACAGTTTTCACAATGTATATATCATTTGCGTGACGTGTTTTGTAGAAGCACCAAAATTAGACCAGTCCTCTCAGTTTGTCATGAAGAAGCTGAAAGCTGGAGGGCCGAGTCTTTGCCCACGGCCTCAACCCCGCAGGACAGAAGCGGAGGCTGGGGCCCAAGTTCCCTGATCCCAGGTCCGAGTCTCCTGGCCGCAGCCGCCTTGTGCTTGGACCCCGTTTCCACTGCCCGCTGTGTCCTTGGGTGGTGAGGGCCAGGTGCACAAAGCCCTGCTTGTTTGGCTACACATGCCCACCAGCAGTTGCTCTCATTACAGAGTGGTTATTCTTATTTGTCAAGAAACCCAGAACAACTGTTTTTATTCTTCACAGTGGATGCTTATGCACATGACCTTTCGAAAACATATTTCTGGATGCTGTAGAGGCACTGATGTTCATGCAGATCAGCTAAAGTTAAATCTTTATTTCTTTCCATTGGAATTGTCTTTCCGTTCCTTTAAGAATTTGTAGAGGTCGTGTGTTTCTCGTGCTGTTAAATGTTTATTAGAAATCCTGTATAATTTAGTATATTATTTTCAGATGATAGAAGAGCCCCTTGGCAGAGAGTGGTGTGAAAGTCTGAAGTTAGTTAAACCTTCCCCTCCTTGTCACGGTTGGTGCTAGAGAGCGCTGGGTGTCGAGCACACGTGGGCAGGACGGGACAGAGGGGGCAGCTGACGGTCAGCTGCGAGCAGCCATGTAGCATGTCCTTCTGGGGGCAGCCGGCAAGTGTTCACACATTTGTATGTAGTCTGTAAACACAGATACTCACGAATGGAGGAAGTGTGTGCCCACACCTTGCAAGGGCAGAGATGCGTTGAGCGCTGCTTGTGATGGCCGTGGTGGAAGGTACATTTGCTCATTCATTAAGCTAATCTTTATTGTTTGTTTAGTAAGAGCCAGGCACAATGCTAGGTATTGGGGGTTATTATGATAGCCCCTGCCCTCACGGGACTTAGATTTTAGTGCTTTCAAAGGAAAACAACACTTGTTTTCGAGAGACCTTGGCAAAGCGAACGACCTTGAAATCCACCAAACGAAGGGGTTTGGAGTGCTCGTTTGATAGTCTCCAGACAAAAGAATCATATCAGACCCTTTATTGCAGACATGAACATTTATTTTAAGGACTCAAACATAAACGAGCAGGCATTGTTGTTTGCTGATCATTCATGGTTGATACAATGAACAACTCAGTAAATTGCTGGTGGCAAATGGAATCATGAGAATTTCAATCCTGAGACATTCTGAACAACACAAGCCATGAAACGTTGAGGTAAAGGTGATGCTACTTTGTCCTCTAAGCATTTGACTGGCTTCAAAGCTTCTAAAGAAGGCACCACTGGGGCCTGTGGGGAGATTGCCATATAAGAAAGTTCAAAAAGTTTCGTAAAAGTTAGATTTGAAGTCTCGGTGTGATTTTGATTTTCCATGGTGATAATGAATGTGCTCTGTGTTGCCATAAGCGTTTGAGTTGTTTTCTTCCAAGTGCTTAATTTTACGAAGCAGGGAAGAGTCAGCCGTGGTGGCTGAAATGGTGGTGGTTCCTTACGCAGAGGTACCTTCCAGAATGTGTGTGGTGGAGCCAGCTCAGGCAGCAGCATTCTGGTTGTTCGGGTGGCCCTTCGGAAGCTCAGTTTTAACGGCAGACTGTTATTAAGTCTGGCCATCAAGGGGCGAGTCCCACAGCCAGAGCCGCAGAGACGCCCCTGCACGTCTCTGGGGGAGAAGGGGGTGTCTTGAATTTGCCCCTCTCTTCCCCTCCGCCCTGCACCACTGCCTGGTTGCAGGCAGAGCTTCCCTGCTCGGTCCATCTTGCCCTGCACATGTAAGAGCTGGTGGTGCTACCGGGGTGGAGCACTCGGTGGTCCCACAGCGCTGTGATCCATGATGACTGTGACCCTGTCCCCCTCTCAGGGGGCGCTCCCTTACCGGGGCGATGGGCCGTTTATGGGAGAAGTCAGCCGTGTTACCCGCGGGAAATCTTATGCGCTTCGCAGAAGTGCAAGGGGGAACAGTTTGTGCTTTAGGAATCGACAGGAGAAGGGCCCCTGGTACACGAGTGGTCGGGAAAGGCTTCTGGGAGGAGGCACTGTCTGAAGTGGGAGGTGAAGGATGAGGATCACGCGGCCCACGGGGAAGGGGGCGGGGCTTGGGAAGGGGCACACACTGGAGCAGGGGCCCTGCACTTGAGGATGCCATGGCTAGATCTGAAAGGGAGTTGGCAAGCGGGGCAGCCTCAGGAGAGTACAGGGCGGGCGAGCCAGGCATGGTGATGGGGGCTGGCTGGCCGTTGGAGACTTGGCGCAGGAGGGCCCCGTGGCCACAGTGATGGGCCAGGAAGAACTCCGGCTTTGGACAGCTGAGTGGGTAGAGGGCCTGGAGCCTGGATCCACGGTTAGGAGGGCCTGTGCTGGGTGTCAGAGGTGAGGAGTAGGGGGTCTCCACCCAGGACGTAGAACCTGTTGTTCGGGGGCAGGGGAGGGAGGCGTCCAGGAGGCGCCCAGGGGTGCCCTTGGGTTTGACTGGGATGTGAATCAAGTTCTCGGTCAAAAACCCAGATGGCAGGAGGGGCGGCCGTGTGTGGGGAGGACGCGCTGCCTTGCACACCTCCCGAATAAGCAGGCACGTTCCAGGCACGGGGCAGGGCTGTCCCCTCTGTGCCGAACTCCCAGGGGACAGTGCCTGGCGTGTAGGAGGTGCTTCATAGACTCGAGGACTGAAGGGAGTTGAGGGGAAGTCAGAACGGGCCACAGGTCCTCATGCCTGGCCGTGTTCTTAACTCTGTGTTAAGTGAATGAGTTCCCCGAGGGATGGAATTTAAAGGAAAAAGAGCCAAGGGCTGGGTGTAGGCGTGGGCAGCGCTGCAGTTAGAGGCTCAGTGGAGGCCGAGAAGTCAGCAAAGGGAGGCAGGAAGGGAATGGCCGGGGGTGGGAGGGAAATGGCACGTCACAAGGTCAGCCAAGGTCAGGAGGCTCCTGTGAGGTGGTGGTTACTCTGGGCACGCAGGCCAGAGAGGGTAGGATAAGAAACCTCGTTCAGGTTTTTGATGGCCTCCCCGGGCCGCCCCTCTGAGTTCCTTACCCCATAGCCTCACTTCTCGCTGGGAAGCGGGGTCTTTGTCCCTCTGGCTTGGGCCCACCCTCCCCCAACCTTCTCTGAGCCCCTCCCCAGATGGCCTTGCTGGGGGAAGGCTGCGTCCCCCCGCCCCCTTTGCTCCTTGGCCCACTGGAGCACCTTGCTGCAGTTGGATCCCTGTGTCCTCAGCCCCATAGGGCACCTTTCGAGGTCACGTAGCCCAGAGCAGCTGCTTGGTCCCGATGTCTAGTTTTTATAGGCGGGTCGTGTTCGCTCACCTCTGGGTCCAGAGTGGGTGTTCCAGTGGATGGAAAGAAAGTCTGCTAATTCAGTCAAAGCTGGTTCTTCTCTGTCCTTTGTAAAACTCTTGTCTAAAAATTAATGGGTGAGAGCATCTAGGGAAACTTGTCAGATTGTTTCTTGAGGAAACCTCAAGAATATGAACTTAAAGGGAAACATCACAGCTATCTTGATGAGGACGTAACCTTAAGTGGCAGAGCTGGCTTAGCCAGATTTTTTCCTCTTTGTGGTAGAGTTTTCATTTTTCCTCTCTTAAAGTGGTTCAGAAAAAGCTGTGAAGACAGTATAGAGATTTTGCTTTTTTTTTTTTTAAAGTTGGTAATAAGTAATTTTAGGATAGATGCTTATGAAGCCTGTAAATATTAAAAAAAAAAAAAAACCACCTTGCCTAGTGCCTTGCACATATGAGTTCTATAAATATTTATGTAGCTGGACTCACCTGTCTGCTTGGAGGGGTTGGGGTGTGGGTGTGGCTCAGAGCCGGAGGTCCCAGTGTCCCCCTCTGACATTTTCTTCTTGGACTCCTGCAGCACACGTGCTGTCTGAGCGCCTCTCCTTGGTTGATTTCAGTCTATAATCATGACACTGTTGGGGGCCCCTGGCTCCGTGTGATCCGGTCCCACAGCGAGGACCAAGAGGGGATGTTCTCGGTGACATCCTCCCTCCCCCCCTTTTATACACCCATCACAGTGGCAACATTTTAAGGCTGAATATCCCGAGGGCTCACAGTGTGAACTCTGTCCTGTCGGTGGGCGTGCGATCCAGAATGACTGCTTTGGAGTGACTCGTGGAAGGCTCCCTAGTACAACGGAGCCGTTTTCGAGATGTCCTGGGCACGGGCACGGAGCAGTCGTGTCAGCACACGGGCGTAAACAGCTGGAAAGCACGTCAGGGTCCTGCGGGAGTGTGGCCATCATCCAGTGCTCTTCTGGAGGGCAAGGCCACCCCGCGGCTGGACCGCGCGCACGCAGCGGAGAGCCCAGAAAGCCCGCCGATGGGCGTGTGCAGTGCAGGCCTGTCTTTGTGGAGCTCAGCGTGCAAAACCAAACCTCGTGTTGTTAATAGGATTGTAAAGAGCTAGAAAATATAGAGCGATTTCTTGAGAAAGGTAAATGGCAAATTCTGGAAAGTGATTTTTTGGGGTGGGGAGAAAACGGGACGGAGTGGGGTAGAAGGGGCTCCAAGTATATTTTATTCCTTTAAAAATGGCAAAGAAAGGGGCGCCCAGGTGGCTCAGTCGGTTAAGCGCCTGCCTTCGTCTCAGGTCATGGTCCCAGGGTCCTGGGATCCAGCCCCGCATCGGGCTCCCTGCTCAGCGGGGAGTCTGCTTCTCCCTCTTCCACTCCCCCTGCTTTTGTTCCCTCTCTCGCTGTGTCTCTCTCTGTCAAATAAATAAATAAAAAATCTTAAATAAAATAAAATAAAAATGGCAAAGATGGCAGAATGTTAAAGTTTGATGAAGCTGAGTGGTGAGTACATAGGAATTTGTGCTTTTCTGTATGATGGAAATACACTCTTGCTTAAAAATAAAGTAATGTGTGAACAGTAATCTACTGTACTTATAGCCTAACTCTTTCAACACTGGGGTGTTTTATGTATATCTCTCTCATCTGCTCACTTACGGAATACTAAAATTATGGTGCCTTTAATTGTATCTGTTGAAGAACCTTTATGTTCTCTTATTTTATTTTATTTTCTCTTTCCTTATTTTATTTTTTTTTATTTTTTTGAAGATTTTTTATTTATTTATCTGAGAGAGAGAATGGGAGACAGAGAGCATGAGAGGGGGAGGATCAGAGGGAGAAGCAGACTCCCCGCTGAGCAGGGAGCCCGATGTGGGACTCGATCCCAGGACTCCAGGATCATGACCTGAGCTGAAGGCAGTTGCTTAACCAACTGAGCCACCCAGGCGCCCGTCTTTCCTTATTTTAAACACGGGAAGGTAGGTGACACTTTCTAGGGTTGTCTTCATTTTAAGAAGACAATTTTAAGATGTGTCTTCTCCTTTGGATTATGCCTTTTGGTGGAAAAATAGGTCCTTGCCACTGTGTCTGTTCAATAACGGTGAATTTTCTTTTCTTTTTTTTTTTTTTTAAAGATTTTATTTATTTATTTGACAAAGAGACACAGCGAGAGAGGGAATACAAGCAGGGGGAGTGGGAGAGGGAGAAGCAGGCTTCCCGCTGAGCAGGGAGCCCGATGCCGGGCTCGATCCCAGGACCCTGGGACCATGACCCGAGCTGAAGGCAGACGCTTAACGACTCAGCCACCCAGGCGCCCCAATAACGGTGAATTTTCTACAGAAAAGTGAGGACAGGCGAACCGCTGAAGTGAATGCCCACATTTCCTTGTGTAGTCCTTAGAATATTCGGGATGCCTCAGCAAAAGTAAACGATAAATTATGTTTAATATCATCCAGGCCATGAGTCTGGAATGGTTTCCCATTGTCCCTGAAATAAGAGATGCTTCTCAGAATTCGATTTCTGGCTTAATTGAATTAGGATTATTGCCGTCAGGATTCGAGTGAAGTGGTACATTCCTTTCGTGCCCATTGTTGGGGGGGGGGTGGCATTAAAGCTGGCCGTTGATAGAATAATATCCTGTTACTTACTCAGTATCTCTTTCTGAGGAAATAGGAGCTTAATATGCCCCGTTCAGTTAATCCCAACAACATCCTTAGAGGTGAATGGAAGGCAGGTACTGCTATTTCCATTTTACTTAAAAAGCAGCTGAAACACGAGGAGCCTGAGCTCCCGGGCAGCCCTCAGACTCTTGTCTAAGTACTAGTCAGGAGCTTGTTACCCCAACCAGCAGTGGAGGAACCAGACTCACAGAGGAGGAAGGAAGTATTTGTGACGTGTCACCTTGGTGCGGGGCTCTGTTGGGAACTCTTGGGATTGTGATCCCTTTTGATCCTGAACGGGAGGCGGAGTCCTCCCAGGCTCTCACAGGGAAGTCTAGACACTGGCCCATGTCCCTGGGCTGGTCACCGACACGCTGGGCTCTGCGTGTCGCCCTGTCGTCCAACCAAGGGCGTGTGTCCAGCCTGGTGGTGTGAAGGAGAAACCAGGGGCATCTGTTGTTGGGGAAGACAGAGGTTCAAGGTATCAGAAGTGAAATCAACAAATTGAATTGTGGTGGATGTCACTTGCTAAGACCATTGAACACAATTTCACCCTAATGAAATGATTTGGGATCATTGAGTAGAGTTCCAGGGCATGTGATCTCATAGTTCTTGACACTGGACAGGGCCTGCCTCCCCCAGAGCTTCCAGCATGGGTGCATCATTCACTAGTAGCCTCTGTTGATAGACTTTATTTGGCCACTTTGCCAGGGGCTCGACTATTCCAGTGTTTAACAGTTCTGGTTAGAAACCGTTAGGAAAAGGTCAGGAAGGGGAAATAAGGCTAATTGGGGCCTGTCGTCTTTGCTGCACGTCCCAGTGTCTTGCCCAGGGACTTAGTAGCATCAGGGTCTCTCTGTTTCACCAGCAGGGAAAGTGGAGGGTGTCGGAAAGATGAACTTGCCCGGGGCCACTCTTTATTAAGCGGTAAAGCTAGACCCCAAACCCAGGCCATTTTGATGATAAGTTCACCGTCTTTCAGATCTAGTAAGCTGTGCGCCATGCCTTTTTGGTGGGGTGATATTTCTTCTTGTTTTTTTAAAAAATACTGCTAATCACTCACGAGAAATCAGGATGAGGGCTTAGATTTCAGCCGCCTGGAATTAGACAATGATTTCTCTTATTATAAGCAGAGCCCTTTATTAACTGAAAACACTTGACTGTTAGACGTGCTGTTTAATTGCTGTTAGAATGTATTTTTGTCACACTGCCCTATAATAAGCCAAAGAACTGTTTGTGCCAAACATAGAAGGAAAGAGAAGGGAGGATGAAAACCCTTCTGCTCCTCCAGCGCTCCCCAGTCGAGCCCCTGGTGTTCTATTTGCTATTCTGGTTCTGGTTTCTGTTTACCACTTCTACCTCTTACGGAAAGAACACCTGGTCTGGGGCTGGTCAGGCGCCGTGAGCGGTAGACCCTCCGCATGATGCTCAGGAGCAACGTCTCTGCTCTGGAGGAGTGCTCCTCTTTTTCTGGCCTTCGGGGTTTCCTTGTTAGTGAGTGGGCCTTATTTTAAAAAAGTATTTATTTTACTTATTTTATTTTTAAAGATTTTATGTATTTATTTGACAGCGCGGGAGCAGGAACGCAAGCAGGGGGAGTGGGAGAGGGAGAAGCAGGCCTCCCGCTGAGCAGGGAGCATGATGCGGGGCTCGATCCCAGGACCCTGGGATCATGACCTGAGCCGAAGGCAGACAGTTAATGACTGAGCCACCCACCCACCCCTATTTTACTTATTTTAGAGAGGGAGAGAGCATGTTGGGGGGGTGTGTGGGGGAGGAGGAGGAGAGGGAGAGGGACAAGCCCACTCCATGCTGAGCACGGAGCCTGACGCGGGGCTCAATCCCACGACCCTGAGATCATGACCCAAGCTGAAACCTACTGAGCCACCCAGGCGCCCCAACATTTTGCCTACTAGGAAAAAAAAAAAAACTTTTTGGTCTTTTAAATTTTTCTTTGCAAAATGGAAATGACTTTAATCTCTGAAATTAAAAAGTCAGAAATGTTAATAAAAATCAAGCAACTACAAAAGAGTATAACAAAGGAAACAAGTCACCACTAATCCTATTTCTGTTCACATTTGGGCAGACGTCCTTCCAGAAACCTAGTTTCTGTAAACAGAAAACTAGGTGAGTGGCATAACACTTTGGATACGGTTGTATAACGATCTTTCCTCACCCCAGAGTTTACTGTATGTTAAGAATGTCTTTCCTTTACTGTAGTTAAAGGAAATTAGTATGCTGTTGGTTTAAGTTCCATATCATTACAGTATTCCACATATTGCATTAAATCGATCCTTTTCTTTTTCTGCTCTTGAGTACTTTAGACATTTGCTGTATTTAGGCATGGGGATGAGCATCCTGCTCCATCTCTGTGTGTTTTCGATGATTGTTCTTGATGTCTGATTACTTCTGTAGGTTACATTTCTAAAAGCAGTGCTGAGTGAGTGGTGTGAGTATAGTTTTAAGACTTTGGATACATATTCCCCAAACTTTCCAGAAAAGTTGGACTAATTTTATAGCAGCAATTGCACGAAATTCCTTGTATTACTTATTTCCAAGTAACACCATCTCATGGTTCCAAAAAAAAAGGCGTAAGGACAAGTCTCCTCTCTGCCCTCCCCTGCTCCCACTGTTGCTGATTTCTTTGAGTATCCTCCCAGAATTTCTTTATACACACAGAAACAAATATGAATGTATGTTCTTATCCCCTCTGTACACATAGTTGAGCATGATATGCACCATCTTCTGTACCTTTTTAATTTTTTTAAAAATTCACTGTTTCTTTCCAAATGAGACAGAAGCTTATTACCATTCTATCTCTAGCCCTTCCTATGTATCTGTCTCTCAAGGCGACGGGATATTCCATGCTATAGATGGCCGTATTTGATGTACCCAGGTCCCCACTGATAGATATTTGGGTGGCTTCCGGTCTTTGCTCTTACAACGGCGCCACCTTGAAGAACTTTGTACACCCTCCACTTGACACTGGAACAGGTTTATCTGCAGGGTACGTTCCTGCAAGGAGAGTGGCGGGGCCCAGCGACAGGGGCGTCGCTGAATTTGATACGTGCTGCCAGCTTACCCCCACGTGCCCATGCAACTTTCCCCCAGCCTTGTTCTCCATGGCCCCACCATGGAGCCCGCCCGGAGTTCTAGTTCTTTAATGATCATTCCAGTTGTGCAAATAGTATGCACATAAAGAATGCAGAAACCAGAGCAAAACAAACCACCTCTCCTGCCGGCGAGTGCATAAGTGTGCATGGAATCATGGAGTCAGAGGAGAGGTAACATTGGTGACTGTGGGCGAGCGTCCTCTCTGTCTCCTCCCTTCCCCTCCCCCTTCTTCCCCGCCCCTTTCTCTCCTCCCCTCCTTTCCAACCTGAAACAGCGCCACTTCCTTTTATGAACCGGGCGGTGGCTTTCAGTGTGTGCGACCAGAAAAGCAATGAGTCTTCTTAGGGACTGACCTCACCACTAGCAAGCAACAGGTACTAGCAGCCGAGCGAAATGGTATTTAAAGCAAACATTCTGATGGGGCAAAGCCCCAGGAACCCAGGTGATGGCAGCAGAGGCTGACCCGATGTAGGCGGGGCTGAAGGCTGAAAAGTGACAGCAGTCTGGAAGGGTGCCCTGGGGGATTGGGGGGGGTGCCCCTCCAGCTGGGACGTGGCTGGACTTCACGCGGTTCTGGTCAGAATAGTGTGGTTGCCCAACCACAAAAATAAACAGATGCTTTTAAATAGAATTAATTTTTTTAAATGCTGTTAATAAAAAGGATGAACCAGCAGCTTACAGATTTGTATGTTTGTTTTAAAGATTTTATTTATCCATTTGACAGAGAGAGAGAGCACAAGCAGGGGGAGCGCAGAGGGAGAGGGAGAAGCAGACTCCCTGCTGAACAGGGAGCCTGATCCCAGGACCCTATGATCATGACCTGAGCCGAAGGCAGATGCTTAACCGACTGAGCCACCCAGGCGCCCCGCTTACGGGCTTTTTTTTTTTTTTTTTTAAGATTTTTATTTATTTATTTATTTGACAGAGAGAGACACAGTGAGAGAGGGAACAAGCAGGGGGAATGGGAGAGGGAGAAGCAGGCTTCCCGCCGAGCAGGGAGCCCGATGCGGGGCTCCATCCCAGGACCCTGGGATCATGACCTGAGCCGAAGGCAAACGCTCAACGACTGAGCCACCCAGGTGCCCCCGCTTACGGGCTTTTTAAGAGAAGAAACCATGTTCTCCAAACTCCTGTGAGGGTAGGAGGCCTATCTGCATTCTCATGGGGCGTCCTGTCCCTGTCCATTCCATGTAAGTGATGCAAACCTACATAGTATTTCGGTGCTTTTTCAAACTCCTAGAAGGCACAGCGTCCCCAGGGCCAACTTGTGCTGTCGAGAGCTGAGTCCAGGAGAGGTCATGGGGGCTGCTCATGGGAACACAGGGCACCGCCTGGTAGCTTCGGGTGACCTTGACTCCCTCCTGCTCCCTCTTGTGTGTCCCTTCCTGATAGCTGTAACGTAAAAATAATTATAAGATATCCACCCTGTGGGAGAACACTGAAAATAGGGTGGATCCCTCCCTCTCTTCTCCTTATTTTCTGTCTAGTCTAGCCCTTTTAAATACTGTAACTTTCTGCTCTGTTCTTCTAGATAAGTACATTCTAACCATCGGGATTTCAAGGTTTCTTTCTCAGGGGCTGTTAGCCTCTTCCTGGATGAGGGTGGGCTTACGTGGATGAGGCTGGGCTTACCTGATGGTGGTCCTACTGGATGAAGCTGGGCTTACCTGGATGAAACTGGTCTTACCTGATGGTGGTCTTATTGGATGAGGCTGGGCTTACCTGGATGAAACTGGTCTTACCATGGCTCCAGTGGCCTTCACTGTTTTCTTGGGCTTGCTGTCTCCCCTTCCAGAGGCCCGATTCCTGGGACCCAGCTGGCGGTCTCCTTGGGCAGTGGGACCTCCATGGTGGGTTCACCTGGCTCAGGGGTGAAATCCACTGAGATCCAGTGTGGTCCGCTTCTTCCATGGCCTTGCCTTGCTGGAAGATGAAAGTGGGCTCCCTGGGTGCTAAGCAGGCTGCCTCTAGGGTCCCTGGTACACTTCCAGATGCAGGCACTGATTTGCCTGTAGGAACATCATCATAGTGGCTCCACAGAGCTGGGCGAGCTGTGGTCACTCAGCACAAGCCAGGCTGCTTCTGCATCGGGGGACGTGTGTGCACGTGTGGGACCATAGGATCAGGCTCGCATTTTCCTCCACTCATGAACCTCGGTGGTGGGGGGTGATGAACAGTGGTCAACTCGGGCTGGAAGGAAAAGGTGACTTTGCTGGGGGGCGGGGGGAGAAAGGAATGTGTTTCTGGACTGCAGTGCACACTGGTCTAGGATTGTATAAAAACCTACAGGAAAAGGCTTGCGTTCAAAAACAACGAAAGGCACACAGGACCCAAAGCACAAGAATATCCAGAATGCATTATATAACGTGCTCCACTGAAAGGAACATTTTGAACAAACTTAGGAAAAGGATTTTTAAAAATGGCTTTCATAAAAATACTGCTAGGGATGGGTCATAGGGTTTGGAGAACTTGCCTTCAGAAAGTTCCGTTCCAGTGTGTTGACTGGTGACTGAAGCAGGTGGTGGGACCTGCGGAAGTCCGTATTCTCTAGAAACGACTGACCACCTCAGGAAGGACCATGCTAAGCAAGTTTGGAGGCGGGTGCACGGCCCCCGCAAAAGTGGGCTTTGGGGGCCTTTCCTCCTTATCGCTCATCCCCCAGACCCCTCTCCCTGGCCTCGTAAAGAAACAGATGGTGCGCCAGGAATAGCTCAGAAGTCACGTTGGCTCCTGGCTGTATAAAGAGAAAGAACTGGGACCATAAAAATTTGAAATCTCCCAGGAAAGGAAATTACTCCCTCAATGAAATATCGATGTAGAGGGAGCATTTAAGAAGACAAAAATTATGAACCCAGATTCAAGTTGAACCAGATACTATACTATAACCTTTTTGAGAATTGTTAATTTAAAAGCAAATAGAATGAAATATAGACGATAAAAGCAAATTAAATCATTTTTATGCTTCCTGGGGTTTTTGCGTCGCGTGATTGGAAGGGCTAATAGGGAAGAGCAGGTTTTGGACCAAGGACTGGGGCTCCTGTCAGATCAGGCACAGGCTGTGACCCTTTAGGGGCGGGAGAGAATCGAGCCGAGCTCGGGCCTGCCCCGGGGTTGGAAGCTCTGCAGATCCAGAGCGAGCTCCAGAACCGAATCCTGGGTGACATGCATTTTCTCCAGCAGAGCTTGCCTGTCCCCTGTCCCACCAGAGGGAGCAGATGTTTGAGAAAAGGTGTCTTTGTCTGATTGATTGGGGGCTGGCCCTCAGCAGTCGATATTTAATGTGGAGTAGGGGAAGCTGGGGCCAGGTTGCATGTACCTACCTGCAGGAATAAACAATTCTTTTGAGACATCACTAGAGGGGGAAAAAAAAAAGCAGCTTAAGATTTATCTGAAAAGGAAGTGGGAAGTTTAAGTTGCTGGAGATCTCATTACTGTCTGTCTCGCTAACCGTAGTAATTAAAAAATGCCTGAATGATCTTAATAACACATGATTCAGCTGACAAGCACTAATTGCCCGGTATCAGGCCAAGAGAAGATGAATGTTGTCAAGAAAACCACAAGTCAGACAAGCTGATTCTCTCTTAGTCTGACACCGTGTTCCCATGTACAGACCAGTTTTTACTGGAGCCCTTCCAGCATCAAAAGAAGGTCTTTACCTTCCCATTAATTTTCATCGCTGGCAGGCCTGAGTTGTTTGTGACGGGCTGTTCTCATTACTCCTGCTTGCCGGCTCTCGTGCCCCGGTCTGCAGACAAAATGTAAATATGTTTCTTGCTCTTATCTTGGTCCTTTTTTAAGAAAAGAAGTCCGTTCCCATTCAGTCCTAATGCTCCGGTGGGCTTGTCAGTGAATTACATGGCATTTGGGAATTGATTTTCTGACTCTCCCGACTTGTCAGGAATTTCTTCTGCCTTTTCAGCAATTTGACAGAACCTGTTGGGCCACCGAATCATGTGATCGGGTCTTCTGTCTGCAAAGAAAAGGGAACAAAGAACTCCGAGTGTCACTTGGGCCTCCAGAAACCTCCTTGGAGGGGGAGGGGGTGATCTGTGAAGATGGGAGTGGGGAGGGATCATGACGTTGGCTCCTTCCTGCACTTCCACAGGACAGCCGCGTCATTTTGTCACACTAGAACTGAATCATGGTCTGAGTCCAACACTGAAACTCAGTTCCAAAAACAGGGGCCACGTGCCCCTGTGCTCTGAGCAGCGCTCTGGTGGGAGAAGGGGCCGCATCGATGATGACGCCCTTGCAGGCCCTGACTGTCCCCCGTGGCCCTTGGCCCCAGGCCCCGAGCCCAGGAGGAGGATGGACGCAGCACCTGCCCTCGCCCAGGCTGGGCGGACCTCTGCAGGAAAACACCGTGGCAGAGCGTGCCGAGCCCTGACCAGCCCCTGGGATGGCCTCGTCCCTGCCTCCTGGAGAGGCAGGCCACCTGGGAATGGAGAGTTTGGCTCAGAAACCTGGCAGAGCTAGCTGGGCCCTGGCTGTGGGGCCAAGGGCATGGTTCTCTGAGCCAGTGGCCTTGTCTGAGAAAGGGCCTCCTTGGGCGGAGCTGGGGTCTCCATGCGGGAAGGCTCATTGGGACAGTGCTTAGCACAGCGCTTGGCACCGAGGGGCCAGTCCATGTTACTCCCCTGTGACTAGCTAGCAGCGTTGGGGGATGAGAGCCCAGTGCAGTGTGGCCCATGTCGGGAGCCCAGTGACTTGCTGCAAAAGGAGCTGCTCTCTCCTAGTGGAGGAGGCTGATAAGGCTAGTAAATAAATAAGCATAGCATGGTAAGTCAGCCCACCGACTCAGTGAAGCGACAGGGACTAGTCGCCTAGCGTTCCCTGCTGGAGGGTGGATGACCAGCTGACGGGAACACCGTGGAGCCACCCCCACACAGAGCTTTCGCTTTAGCCTACTTAGCGTGTCTCTTGTCAGAGACCTATTTTCCTGAAATTAAAAAAAAAGAAGGGAAATTTGCGGTGATTATCAAATACCGTCAGCGTGACTTCATCATAGCAAAGAGAGAAATCATAAAGGAAATTTTGCATGAAAGTTGTGCCTGGTCTCCCACTCAGAGCGTGAGTTTGGTGGCCTCTGTCATTACCTTCTTACTTTGAAACCCGAGACCCTGTGCGGTGCCCCACGCAGGTGCTCAGGATGGGAGCCGCTGATGCGTGTGTGCCAGGAGGACCCGACACGGGAGTGTGTGAGTGGTCCCTGCTCCATGATCAGGATCATCGTTTCGTGATGACCTCGTGACCTCTGGAGGCCTGGACTCCCCTACCTCAGGTTGTCCTGGGATTTGAGACTCAGGAATAAAGCCTTTGCAGGCTTCTGGAAGCATATTCTAAGAAACAGCACCTCTGTGTGGTGTTATGTCCCCTTTGTCGTGTAATGTATGCAGAGCCCTGAGTCACTGGAAACCGGGACTAGAGAATCCAGGCCAGTGACTGATTTCCAACCTCAACCTTATAGGCTCAGTTTTCAAAACTGTAGGCTCTGAAGGGGATGGTTGTTCATTTAATCTTCATATCTCACCGAATTTTTGTGTGTAGGAGTGGTGCTCATCACCCTGATTTTTTTTTTTTAATCGAGTTATTTATATTATGGGGCGAGTCTGTCACACGGTCTGAATGCGGAATGTTGCCATCTTTTTAATCAGAACCCTGGCAGTAATTTCTGTTTACAATAGAGCTATTGAAATTATATTGGGATGAAACTAGCATAATATAGAAATTGTTGGCTTGCATGAGATTTTTATAATATGTACATGCAGACAAAGTTTGGCTTTAGTTCAGAAGGCTACTTGTGTTTATTGTTGTGGTTTTATTAGCTCATGTTAGAGAGCCCCCACAGTGTGCCAGATGCTATTGAGAAATTCCGGGGAATGGAGGCCCTGGCCACAGACCTCGAGATCTCTCTCTCGTCTTATCTGTAGTTAAAAGAGTCCTCCTGATGGATTCCCAGAAATAATCTGATTCCAGCACTCTTTGCTCTTCTTCTCCCACGATTTGATATGTGCTTTTCTTTCTCTCTGGTAATTGCCACAGTGCTAGTTTGTAGACAGGGTGGGGAAGGCATTGTGCTCCTGGGGGGGGGGGCGTGAGGCTGGGATGGGGGGGCTCATCTCGGAGACCTGGTACAGTTTTGGACAGGTGATTATTTAACCCCTCACAGGGCAGGTGAGTGTTGCACCCGCCATCTGCACCGTATCCTGTGCAGAGTGCCTGGGAAGGCAGGCTTCCCTGAGAGAGCAGAAGGAGCTAATAGGTGGGGCTTTGAGACAGAAATGCACGTGATTGTCAATTTCATGGATTACAGTTAATTCTGTTTAATGTCCTTTTTTCCCCCCTTCTTTTTGCAAAGTCCTATGCATTATAGAACATTGACTTTGGCATAGAAGTGCTTAATACTTGATTTGGCACTTTAATGGATATTTACACAGTGACACCACAGATGTTGGATAAACAGGGGATTTGTTCTAATGAGATCTTCAGTGATTCGAAGCCGTTTTCCCCCTTGCCTTCTGGAATCCTGGGCTCCACTTCTGCCTAGTTGTGGTGGTGCCAGGGCCGCAGAATGCTCTTCTCTGGAGCATTCCACTCACTCTGGGCTCCTCACTTTCTCACTGGGTTTCAGGCACTTTGAAGCACGAGCTTCCTCTTTTGTCTGTCTGTTTCTTCTGCAGCGCCTAGGTCTGTGATTTGCATGTAGCGGAAATATTTGTCGAACTGAATTATTTTTACACATGAGCCTTTCATGTGGCCAACGTTTTGAGGTCTGTTTCCTTTGGCCGGAGGCGGGGAGAAATCTTCCCATTCCCCGAGGAGCATCGATAGCTTCAGGTATAGGGGTGCCCTGCTCAGGGAGGATTTCCGGCCAGGAGGGGGCACAAGGTGAGTGCCCACATCGCCCAGGGCAGTGTTTAGGCAGAGACGAGGGTGACTTGTCAATGGTGACGCTCAACAGGAAGGTCTCGAGGCCTTTGGATGGACGCTGTAGGAGAAGCCGTTCCTCCTGTGGGCCAGAGGGGAAAGGGAAGAGGGAAGGCATCGGAGACCCCAGAATTCTCTTGTCCTTCAAGCCCCAGCTCAGTGCTGTTGAGATTTCCTCTTCGTATCTTGTGAATTAGCCAGTAGATAATCCACATCTTCCAAGGGTATTTTGCCCGGCTCTTTCTGATGAGACCCTTGGCATGAAGGAATAATAATAGCTCAGGCTTATGGAATATTCCTTCTGTGTGCTGGGGACTGTTCTAAGCTCTTCCTGTCTTCCAACGCGGTCAGTCCTCACCAGGAGGAAAGTGAGGCTCAGGTGGCAGTTCTAGCCCCAGGGTCTCTGTGTCCCCCACCCCACCCCCTTGAAGACACTCTGCGAGTGGCAGGGGAAGTTTCCCAGGCCTCTCCCGCCTCCTGATAGACCCGAATGTCTGCACCGTTGTGAGCCCAGAGACCTTGGCACATGTCAGTCCCAGCCTCAGGTACCTGCAGCAGGCCCCACCCCCGCCCACTGAAAACTTCCAGTCCAGTGTGAAGCCCCCCACGGGCGATGTGTATTTGGAAAGTCCCGATCTTGTAGGAATCCATCTCAGCCTGGCTGAAGTTGGATTTTGTCCCCGAGAATGCTACAGCCCCGGGGGGGAGGGGGGCGGGGAGGAGTGTTGGGGTCAGGTGGGCTCTGGCCTTTGTAGGGCCCATTTCCTTCTGAATTGTGTTGACAAAGAGGGAGAGAGCCACCCAGGACACCGGCATCAGCCCTGGGACTGCCTGCATGAATCCCAGGCCACCGATGCCCCCTGACCCTGAAGGGGGCTTCCAGGAGGAGCCGGTGGGCAGGACAGAATCCACAGCCACGTGCGGTACAAGCCGTTCCAACTGCGTCTTCCTGCAGGATTTGTTCTCCAGCGGCATTCCTTACTCTTAGTACCTGGGGACTGAAAAACCAAGACCAAGCAGCATCTAGTGATAAAAATGACCTTGATCTTGCTTAGAATAAGCTTTCAATTCTTAGGTGTCTTTGGGTTTACGTGCAGCTCAGCAGTCACGGGCACCTTGGTAGGCTCACTCTAGGAGAACACATCCAACGCTAAGAAATTGTGATGTAGAAAGTTGAATTTAGGGATCTCCAGGCTCAAACTCACTGAGGGGCAGGAAGGTCACTAAACATTTTTAAGTGTTTTCCTTGTTGCCGGGCACTGTGCTTCATCTCCTTTAATTCCACTGGCTATTAAACTAAATTCCTATTTGCTTTCAGGTTTGCATACATCCGTATATTCGTGTTTACATATAAATGAATGTATTTAACGCTTAGTGCTTTCCTGTCTTTCTCCTTGTCTGTATTGTCAGCCTGAGTCTCTTGTTCACTGTGGAGATCAAACTTCCCAAACTGGAGGAGCGAACAAATGAGGCTCCGTCTTTCCGTTCTCCCCAGGGTCTGGCACATAGGAGGTGGTCGTTCAAGTTCGCTGAATCCAAGCGGTTCTCACAAAACCCTACCTCACAGGACTTGGTATCACCCGTTGTTTTGCAGATTAGGAAGTGATGCTCAGAGAATCCCACCCCCATGTGGGTGCGCCCCCCCCCATGGGAAGAAACACCCCCTTCCTCCAATCCAGTGCCTTGGTCTCTGTACCACAGCTCTGTCTCCAGGGGCACGTGAGCTTTTGGGTTGGTTTTCTCCCCCCTCCTTTAGTTTTTAGGTTTTTTGTTTTTTTGTTTGTTTTTTTAACTTTAAGCTTTAAAGCATTCATAAAATAGACTTGAGAAGCATATACCACTTTTTCTTCTTCCTAAAACATCCAGTGCATGTGAAGTGCTCAGGAAATAATTTCTTAGAAGGAACCCTGCCATTGCAAACATCATATTGCTGGTTGCATGCAGGGTGCAGGAACTCTCCTTTAATAAATAATGATGGGAGGTGCTCTGTTTTCTGGAAATCCAAGCTTTCCTACCCCTGCTCAGCTTAGATGGGCTATCAGGGTCTTTGTAGCAGAGACACGGCTGCCCCAACAGTAGAACCATTTCTTCTGGTGTGTGGTGGGGCATCCCAAATGATGTGGTTGGAAAGCCAGTGGCAGGCAAGGACTGGAAGAAGAGAGTGCGAGGGAAGACATGGGGTCACCGACGAACAGGTCATAACACCAGGGTGGCCTGATGTGGGATAGCACACAGACATGAGGATCCCTGAAGTCGGCAGAGACCTCAAGAGCTGGGGGTGCTAGGGAGTCTGTCGGCTCAGAGCAAGAACCCCCATACTGGCACAGTGGGGTAAGTGGACATTGGTCAGAGAAAGGGCAGGCGTCAGTTCCAGAGGTAACAAAATCCCAGACAGTGACCAAAATGGGGACAAGAGAGCTTGCGGGTCAGAGCAGACTGGCAGAAGGACTCTTGCCCCCCCCCCCATCCCCTGCTCCCTCCTGCCTTGGGTCCAGCCTGACTCGATAGCTGAGCCTGCTTTCTGTCCTGGGCAGGAGTCAGGGCTGGAGGGTACAGAGTACCTGGTAGAGAGCCCTGCACCAGATTGATTGGGATCAGAGCGATACACGTGCCTTAACGATTTTAAGTTGCTGCTTTTGTGTGTTAGTACGGGGCAAAGTGGAGGGTCCCCTTTATAAAACGTATATACGATCTGGCTGGAAAAATAGCAGCTTGAGTCTACTTTGTGTGGCTTCTCTCACTGCTAGAACACAAATCTACTTTCCTATTTTCTGAATAGCATTTCTTTGAGTTTTTAAATCCTTACGTACTTAATGAACCGGACAGGGTAACCTCAGACCTCTCCAGGGCTGTGGTTACTGCCGTCTCCTTTCTCACTTGACCTGCTAACCTGAGATCTTTTTTATTTCTGAAGTGTGGTTTGACATTGTTTAAGCTGCCACTTGCTTCTTATTTTCGACTCTTCTTTTGGCACTTAAGTAGGATGCCTTAATTCTTAGTGTTAGATCACTTAGCAGATTTTTTTTGCTTTCTTTTTAAAAAGTTTTCGTATCACGTTTTGAACATTTTCCTCTGGAGGTATCTTTTAGAATTACTACAGGGCCTGTGATTCTGTTCTCAAAGATGTTTAACTATCAGATGTAGACACCAAATGCACTTTGTTTAATCATTTATTTAGCACTCCAACCCAGGGAAGTCTGTTGAGAACGAGCTCCAAAGAGAGTGCAGATTGGACGAAGAGTCACTTACTGATGGGCGTGGACTTCTGACCTGTAGTAGGTGCTGCAGGGAGTCTAAGGATAAATAAGACAGCCCCTGTCTCCTAGAGGTGTGCTCAGTAGGGCCTGGAAGACCCACTAATAACTGAAAACCACACAGAACATGCCATGTGGCCGAAGAGTGTGGACAGGGGAGAATAGGGAAGGATTCCTGGGGCTCTTGGGTTCAAATATTAAATTTGGGGCAGTAGTCTTTTATTTTAATTTTTCCCCCTAAATTCAACCAAATGGATGACATTTTGGTTTTTAAACCAGTTGGTGTGGGTGTTGAATTTCTGTACGGAGAACATCTCGTTTTTTTCGTCGTCTCTTCCATTGCGTAGCGTCCATAAACGTTAAAGTGCATTCCTTGTACCGCTTTGTTGTTGCTTCTGCTGTTAATGAACTGGGTGGCCATGGTTTGCTTCACATAGACTCTAGACTGGAAGCCTCATGTGGGTAGGGGGCGGTGCCCATTTTAGCTTTTTGTCCCCACAAAGGGACACAGCAGAGGCCGGGGAATCACTAGATCCTTGTTGAGTGAGTCAGATCCCAGGAGCGTCTCTTACGAGTTTAAGGGCGAGACTGTCCACATCCTGTCCCTTTCCTTGCTCTGAGCTGACTGGTGGCAAGCGGAGGACACTGGACTTCTTGAGAAAATGGCACCTAGAAGCGATTTGTTGGTCCGATTCTTTTCATTTTAGGTTTAGTATTGCTCCTTTTTCTCCCATTTGGTGAAGTGGTGTAATGCTTTAGCACATTTTAAATAAGATTACACAAGCTGCTGTTAGTTGGCATCAAGTGTCTTTTAATCTGGAGAGAAAATGTTACCTCCTTCATTTGCAAAGCAGAGTGTTTGTGGTACCATATTCCAGAGTGTCTTTTGGTTGTTCTGTTTTTCAAAACTTACTGTGGGCTTCTAATTACCCTCATTTAGACGACCAGGGCAGAAATTGCCACTTCAACAAGAAAATTTTGTAATGAGCCAGAGGAAATGGGCTCATCATTACTACATTATGTGCAGCCTAAAAATCTATGTGGATTTTTATTTCATGAGAAAGTGACTGTTTAATTGAAAAATGCTGTTAAAGTGTACTTTCGCCTTCCCATCAGTCGGTTGTTAATGCTTATACATCCAAGCTAGAGTCAGTTGAAATTGGTGCCCCTTTGCCAAAATACTTTTCTCCTCATTGCTTGTGCAGAATTCTGTGGTGCTCGATCTATTTTTGTTTAATTAGACCCTGCAAGAATATGAAGGAGAGCTGTATTTAAATTTTTAGACCATTAAAGGGCCTAAAACTCTCCTAGATGAAAGGCACAAAAAAAATTAACTTTAATATTTATTATATGGATAAAACCAATAGGGAGACTATTTCCAGAAAACCTTTTCTCTTGTTCCTTCTTCAGACGGCTGGCTAAGATTAATAGCAGGCCAGAAAGCAGGCATGTTTGCTACTTTTTCTTGTTCTGTTCCCAGGAAATACCTCGAAGAGGGAATAGAAACTCTCAGTCTCCTTGCATTTTGGGGGGCAGGTTATAAATTGGATAACTCACTAATACAATAAAATGGTGGTTGATAACATGGCCCTATTTTCCTCTCTGATGGGACAGTCCTCTAATTTCTGCTTTGATTGGGATTCCTTTTAAAATGGTAACCTAGAAAACAAAACCATGTGCAAAATACTTGCCTGGCAAATAGAAAGTTCTTAGAACCACCGGTTCCAGTGGCATCAAGCAGGTTGGCCACTGGTGCGAGAGAAGCTCGGTAGGAAGCGTGTCCAGGGCACGGCCTGTGAATATTCCTTTCATCGCTGGGGCAGCTATACCCAATGGGGCTGTGGGTTAGCGGGAGACTTTTGTAGAGTAACGGACAAGACCTAGTTGCATCAGGTGCTGATGATGGGCTGAAAGAAGGAAGGGGAGATCCCCGCCTGGCTTGAGCTCTCGTAGTCCCCCTGTCCGTTCGAGTCCCCAAACTGGATTGGCTGTTGTGACGGAAAAGATTGTCAGCACTATGTAAATGAGAAAGAGGGATGAAAGTGCATCTCATGCAGATAATTTCTGTGTAGATAATTTGCCATAAAAATTTATATTGCAGTCCTTAAAACCTTCGGAGATTTAGTCTGTCTAGGGAAAGGTGATTTATATGGTATTAAAACACTTTTTATGTTCCAGTCCTTTAGATTTAATGTTTATTGCCTATAAAAATGAAATCTTCTTGTGGATATTTAAAAGTTTTGGTACTGTGCAAAATATATATTCAAGTTAGAGCCTGAAACGCTTTGGAGATGTTGTAAATAAGTGGCAAATTCTTTGCTCCAAAGTCCGTGCAGCTGTCTGGGCCCCTGTCTGTGCTTTGCACACTTCAGAGGTTGCACAGGTATCATGCCTCGTCACCATGGTGAGGTTGCCAGGTAGGAAAATGTCTTATGTGGGGATTGTGTTGGGGGTTTTTTTCCCCCTTTTTTTTAATTAGCTAACAAGTCTAGAGGTATTCTGATTCTCTAGAAACTTATGCAAGGTGTGACCAGAATTTCATTCAGATCTGTAGCAGTACATGAATTATGACCCAGGCTTTAAAGGCTGGAAGTGCTTTGGTGATGCACGATCAAGTGCAGAGCCGTTTTTGGACTTTTTGCAGGCCCTCAGATTCATAAGTAATAGCACACTTTCGTGCTGGTCTTAAATAAAACCTTCACGGATAAATCATACTGTGGGGCGCCGTGCTGCTGGGGAGGGGAGGCATTTAAGCATTTTGGGGGGCTCCCGAAGGGTGTCTCTTGAACTAAGAGCCCTGAAGAGGAGGACCTGGCTTGACTGTTAAATTAAGATGTAGTCTCCGTAGCCCTAGAGTGTGCTTCTCCGGGCTGTCCCTCTCTGGATGCTGTCTGTGTGCAGAGTGGAGCTGGTCCCCAAAGTGCCGGGATGGCAGCTTGCTGAACCCTATGCACCAAGCGCCCATCCCTGGCTGAGCTGCGGTCAGCTTTCCAGCTTCCTTAGATGCTGGACATTTTAGAAATTACATGAGAAATGCTTTTCCTGGAGATGTGCAGGAAAAGGTGGAGCTCATCAGCAAGGCCACCCCATTATAAGCCGAGGTGGGAATCCCAGCTGCAAAGCCATTGGCGCCCAGTATCCGGGGTGAGCCTGACCCCGGGTATTGGCCGCTCTCTGTGGACCGGAGTGGCAGGAGGAAGAGACTGGGGCTGTCAGCTTTGGATTCTATTTGGAAAAAAGGAACTTGAGACTTTGACATTGCTGTGAGGGGGGGTGTTCTCACCTTTATAGCGCAGAACGTTTGTTCGTCCATGGGCAGAAGGTGTCCCTAAGCCTTGCTGAGTGACTGCCCCAGGGCCGGGCTGGGCTCAGCCTCTGAGTGGCAAGAAGAACCTGCTTTCTTACAATTGCAGGGGAGAACGACCACGGCCCCTGAAGTTCTGAACCCCTCACAGTGCAACTCAAGTGGCCCCCTGCAGTAATCTGTAGGTCAGGGCTCCCCTGTAAGAGAGCTCACTGAGACGGAGTCTTGAGGCAGAATCAGTTGCAGAGGTGCCTACTGTTGCCTAATTGTGGTGGTTACGCTGGAGGCCCAATGTGCAAGGATTCAGGGGCCGCATTTTCTCGTGTCACCAGTAGAATGAAGCAAGATACCTGTCTCAGGAGAGTATAGTACAGCCAACGACCTCCTGAGCTGGCCGTTAACTCATGCAGGCGGCCTTCCAGGCGAGCACAGTTGTTCACGAGGGTGAAGTTGGAGAAGAGGGTCAGCAGGTGGGTAGGTGTGAGAATAAAGACACACCAGTCACTGTGGGGACAGCCTCCCGCCCAGAGTAGGTGTGTAACCCGTATGCATTTGGTGAAAGGCAAATGGGTGTGTGTGGGGACAGTCCCCACCCTGAGTGGTAGGGGACAGAGGAACGCCACAGTCAGCCTTGTGTAAAAAGGGCCAGCGAACAGATGGCCAGCCTTGCTTGCCCAGCTCCGCGTGCTCCCTGGGAGGAGATGGAGCTCACCAACTTCCAAACTCTGCTCTGTCGGCGTGAACCACACTATCTGAGACGAATGTGAACACGCAGACTTCTCAATGACAGTGTGTGAAGCGGGCCGGTTACACAGCTACATCTACTAATATTTTTGGTATAAAGCGGTTGCTAAAATTAATTCCAGTCTGAAGCTTGATGAATTCTCAGTCATGGAATTAACAGGTTTCAAATGAAAAAAAAAAAAAAAAAAAAAACAACAAAACCCAAAAAACACAGCTCGATTAAAAATAAATGTTTATGCCAGAAATCTGGAGCCTGTCCCGAACAAACTACAGCTGAAGTTTTTCCACTTTAGAGGATTGGTTTGCCTTTTTGTTGTATTTGTGGGGAACGTACATATTTGTACCCGAAATGTACAGACCAGTAGCCCAATTGCCAGCCCAGTTCTCTCTTACGAGGAGTCAGTGTTATTTATCCTTTATGCCACAGGCTGGCAGGCTGGCCCCGGGAAGAGGCAGCCTGGCTCCACGGGGCCCCCGAGCGGACGGGGATGGGCAGTAAGTCACGTACATGGTACCGGGTGTGGGGTACCGAGCGCAAGGAAGGGGGGCCAGCCAGCACACCCAGTGCGCCTCGCTCTGCGTTGGTATCACGCCAACTATTTAGGACACCTGTGTGTGTTTCATTCTGTGTTTTTAATGGGGTTTCAAACTACCTGTGCCCACCTCTGTCCCTCCGGGCGACAGCACGGACTTGTACGTCATTTGATAGGAGACGTCTGTGTGGTTTGCCACCCTTGAAAGCTTAGCCACTCCAGGCTGTGCTCAGCCAACACAGCAAGAACGGAACAAGGGGTTCTTGATGAAGAGTTTGGAGATCAGCACTTAGTTCATTAGAAGATTTCCAATGGTGAAGGAGTGAGGCCCGCGCAGTTTTGCTGGTTTAAAGATCACACGTGGGTCATCGGGAGCAGTTTACTCTTTGGCTGCCCAGCTTCGATGCTGAATGACTGCCGGAAGGTGGTAGCACGACCAGCCCTGTTATCATCCCCAGACCTCCAGGGGTTTAGCTGTAGGGATTGAAAATTGAGTAACCAACTTCCGTTCCTGGATATATCCATGTAGCCACAGTAATGCAAAAAGCTGGATGTTACCCGTTTTTGTTTAAAAAAGAAAAAAAAAATCCTTACCCAGGTGTCATTGCAGTGTGGGTGCTGCAGACTGAACTGGCCTCCCTCCTCCTCCAGCTGTGAGATCCAGTAGCACACCCCAGGCTGGCCCGTCAGCCCTTTCTGGCAGCCGGCCGGCTTAGGGATCCAGCGGGGTGAGGTCACCCCGGGAAGGGCAGATGTACTGGGAGGGGGAAGCCCATTCCCCTGCTTTTAAACCACAAATATCTTTTGATAACTAGTAAAATTGGCAAGCGGAGTGATTGAAAACATGTGAGAAGTAACTGGATCTAAGTTTCAAGTAGTACATATTTGAAAAGTTTTCCCCAATGTAAAAGTTACTCTTTAAGAGCCTTAAACTAATAAAAACAAGGAAATTCCATGTTACGGCTGCCACTCGGCCTTTCCATTTTTATTCCAGCAGTCAGATTTGACAGGTCCGACGCCGATTGGCTCCAGGACCCCCGTGAGCATTTAAAGCCGGGGGTGTGGGAGGGTGCGGTGGGGGGTTTGGGGCAAGTCTCCACCGCACTTCAGTGCCAGGCTCCTAATTCCATTTTAGTATATCCTATTTTCTCTTCTTGGGGCAGCTTCCTGTATTTACTTTATCCACTGAAGCTGATTCAGGATTAATTTAGAGACAGTTCTCGTTTCTTTCCTTTTTCTTGATTTCCTCGCAGACTTCACTGGGCGGCTGCCCGCTCCACAGGCGTTCGGGCTGGGCGTCTCGCACCCTCGGCAACACTGCCCCTTGTCCCGTGGCTCCTTCGCTGAGCTGCCCGGCCTGCTCTTAGCCTCCCCTCCCTCCAGTCCCTTCTCCCTGTCGCTGCCAGAATGATCCTTCTAAAGAACTGCCTGGTCACTGATCGGCTGGAGAAGCAGCAACACTGACTCAGCAGAGTCGGATGCACATTCGGGGCCTAGGAAGGAGCCCTAGAGCTCTTGCCCTCTGTGCCCTCAGAGCCCACCGTCCCCACGTCAGCCCCAAGCCTGTTGCGCTTTTTGAGAGTGTTCTGCTGGCGTGGAAGGAGCAGATTTAGGCGCAGAAAATATTACCTTGAAAATGTCGCACAGCTGTGTGTTCTTGGTCAGGTGACCTTTACTGTTGTGTCCTCATTCATGGGCGGAAGGAGGATCGTAGGCTCACCGTGGTGATTAAAACAAGGGATGTGATGCACGAGTCCGTGAACTCTAGAGGCAGCTGGTTTTATTACCTCTGCCCGCCCAAGGCCTTCTGGAATCCTCCTCCTCCTCTCCCCCCTCCCGCCATGTGAAGTCTCCCCCATCCCTCAAGGCCACCTCCGATCCTGCCGCCAGGAAGTCGCCTCTCTCCCTCTCAGCTCCCAGGTCATCTGGGTACCTGTCCTGCAGCGATCTGCCTTACAGGATAGTCCAGTTGTTTTACTCAGTCAGAAGCTCTTTGCGCCCTAGCGCGGCATGTTGGCCCTTTGGCGCCCTGTCTTTCCCATGAGGAGCTCAGGAACTCCTCTGATGAGTGGATAGTAAGTTGACCAAGTGGCTGGGTGGGAGGGCGGCAGTTTCTTAGAGTGTTTGTGCTGTGTCGTGCGCTTGGGGGGTGAAGCCTTTGGTTTCCGGCCCTTGTCTCACGCAAGTGTGCAAACTTGATCCAGCTGTCTGTGAAACCGGTCATAGCCTTTCTTCTGGGAGTCTTTGGGATACAGGTGGATTCTTCTTGTTGGATCCCATTGGCCCTCCCCCAGTCCAGGTGCCCTGCTGCAGCCACACGTGCTGGGCTTTTGCGCTTGGTGCCTATGTACAGTTTCTTAAGTAAAATACAGGTGTCCGGCAGCCCAGTGGGACCCACTGAGCAGGCACTTAGGGACGGGCATAGAGGTAGGAAGTAAACCAGGAAATCCTCTTTTGTCTCAGCTCTTGTTGAAAATCTCGATAAAATAGGGGCGCCTGGGTGGCTCAGTCGTTAAGCGTCTGCCTTCGGCTCAGGTCATAATCCCAGGGTCCTGGGATCGAGCCCCGCGTCGGGCTCCCTGCTCTGCGGGAAGCCTGCTTCTCCCTCTCCCACTCCCCCTGCTTGTGTTTCCTCTCTCGCTGTGCCTCTCTGTCAAAAAAATAAATAAAATCTTAAAAATAAAAACAAAACTCGATAAAATAAATATGTTGCTGCACTTTCCAGAATTAGTAGAGTATATGGAACATAATTGATTGGTTTTGTTTGTGATCATTGAAGATCTTGATTATCGTTGCGGATCTGTGGCGATATTTCCTTTGTGTTTACATTAGCCTGGCACGGAAGGACCCTGGCTGGTGCTGGTGTGTCATGTGGGGTGGGGCAGTGCCACGGGCAGAGAGTGTAAGCGAGGCCACTTGGGCAGAGCCGCCTCCTGGTGCTGCACAGGCGACGTCTCAGTATCACCAAGAGGGCCAGTGGGGTGGGGCAGGACGTGTCCTTTTCTAGATCACACTCTGCTGGCAGCTGCCGTTCGCTCCCAAAGCAGAACCCTCTCGTCGCAAGAGGCACAGCCCGTAGAGAACCAAGAACGTGGGGTACAGAGAAATGTTATTCCTGGGCCGAAACAAGTGGCGTCTATGCAGTTAAGAAATGACACATGGAGTCAGGAAGAACAGGTGCCGAGAACCTGAACTTGGAGCAGTCGTGGAGAGAACAGAATGCTTTGTAACTGGCATTAACTTCCTGCCTGAAGAGCCGTTCCCAGGGCCGAAACTCTTGGTTTTGGCTCAGGCCATGATCTCGGGGTCCTGGGATTGAGCCCCGCGTCTGGCTCCCTGCTCATTGGGGAATCTGCGTAGGATTCTCTCTCCCTCTGCCCCTCCTCCCGCTCACATCCTCTCTCTCTAAAATAAATAAATCTTAAAAAAAAAAAATAGAACCATTCCTTTGCACCCCATCTGGCCCTGAGACCATGGAGTCAAGCCCTGGGATGAAGAGGGGACTGTTAATGCCGGCGCAGAGCTTGGAAGGCGTTGGGGGCTGCCCTGGTTGAGCGTGCTGCATTTGGATGAGTATCCAAACCCCACTGTGTAGTTAGTAGTAGTTTGTTGTGATTGCGCTTATCAATTGCGTGTGTTCGATAGTTAGCTACAGCTCTTGAGCTGGCTCTCTAAAGTCTGAGTTAAAGAATCTCTCCAGCTCTTTTCCAGAAAGTTCCGTGGACAGGATGGAGTGTAACTGATGACGGGAGTCGTCATTCCAGTGCCCAGAGTGGGCAGACTGGTGGCAGCACTTGGAGGGTAGCTCATGGGGTGGCCCTTTTTCTTCTCTGGGTATCCCATCCAGCTAGCACAGCTTGCGGCGAGACTCTTGGAGGATTTAAATGGCCCCCTTCGAGTCCCATTTCTGCTCTAGGCACCGGGAGCCTTCATGTCGTGTCACCTGTTGGTGCCCCGCACCCAGATTTCCTGACAGTGGCCAACAGCTCTGGTGCCAGGAGAGAGTGAAGGAATCACAGGCGACATTCACATTCTCTGCCATACGAGTGTCATTCTGCCGGGCCATCTGGCGGGCAGCAGTTCTCAGCCAATGGCAGGATGTTGTAAACCTTGCTCGCTGAACATGGCACCAAAAATCTTGAAAATTAACTGCAAAAATAAAATCAAAGCTGGCTCCGCGGTGACATCTCTTGGCCTGACATACGCAGCTCCGGGGACGCGGCCCCGCATCGCGGATCGATGCCTGTTAACTGGTTTGGTTTTCCCCAGGAGCCACTTTGGTATCTTTTTTTCTTTTTAACTTTTCCTCCTAAATTCTAGGCAAAAAACCCCACAAAAAACCATTTTGAGAGCTTTGGGGGAGTTTTATTTGTTAATTAAAATGTGAGAAGGGAATGTAGCTACAGGTAGAGTTCTGGTGCAAGCCACAGCTGTGATTTAAAAAAAACCCAACCTGACAGTTTCAAAATGAAGTTATTAGCACTTCACCTATAACTGTGATAGCTTTTAACTTTCATGATCTGTCTCTTCAGCGCGCCCCCCCCTCCGCCCCCGTAGCGTACAAAAAAGGCTTAAGTGAGGACGTTGGAGGATACTTTACCCTAGCAGAAGAGAGTAAGAGCTACCATTTTTGTGGAGCCTTTTTAACTTCCAAGAGATTTTCTTATTCTTCATGCCTTGTGGTTTTCCAGCAACCCTGTGAGCCTGGGTAGGTGGTGTATTTTACAGATGAGCAAACCAAGGCTCAGGGTGTTTTGGTGACCTGGCGATTTGCAGCCAGGATGGAGCCTGGTCTCCCAGAAATTCTCCAGCTGCTCACTTCCTAGGCCTCATCCGTGCCATAAAAGACGGGGCTGTATGGAAAAATCACCCACGATTGGGTGACAAGTCTTCTCCCACTCACAAAATAATTAAATGAAATGGGCTCTGATTCCGATAATCAGATTCAGCTGATTGCCCACCAAGCCCGGTCATATAATCCTACTGACCCTCGAAGCGGCTCCGTCCCAGCACAGGCACTGGCCGGTTGGCTTGGTGCACAGCCTGTCTGTGCCGGCAGATATTTGTGGCTGGGATAGCCCAAACAGAGAGGCGCGCGCGGGCGAGAGCTGCAGGGCGGTGGATGGCTTTGCCGCCAAGCGTTTTCCCAGAGAAGTAAAGGGAGTCGTTGCCAGAGTGGCTGGTGCCCTAACAAATTGATTCCTGCCAAACAATGGAAACAAATATTTTCAACAGACCGAAATTTTGGCTCCTAAAGCATTCAAATTAAAGGCTTTATTTCTGAAACAAATACTTTAGGAGGATAACGTTTACCAGCATAGATGAGATCAGAGTTTTTCCTCCTGGCAGGGGCTTAATTATTTTTTGAGATTAAAACACGTTTTTCCTGTCCCTGCTTCATCTTTGGCCCATGACCTTCCCTCCTGCTGGCTGGAGAAAGTCAAGTGTGTTAAGCTGGGGCGCGGGGCAGGGGCGCCCCTGTGGTTTACTGCAGAGAGCCTCAGCTTCCATGGAGATGGTCCTCCAGGTCTGGGTTCGGCTCTCTCGGTCAGCTCCGCTGACCCCTTCGTGATGCACTTGGGGCCAATCCTACCAGCCACCCGTCAGTTTCATCAGTCTGTTAAATGTCAGTTGTGTAACAGTTAATAGCTTCCGCCTCAGAACCCGGAGAGTCATTCTAGACCAGCGCTGTGTGGTGCGTTGATGGAATGGTCTTTGTCTGTGTCATCAAGTGTAGTTGCCACTGGAGCTCAAAACGTGGTTACGGCAATGGAGAAACGGAATCTCTAATTTCAGTGGACCTAGCCTCATGTGGCTCGTGCAATTCCCATTCGTCCCCCTACTTCAATTAAGTGTCCCCTGGGTCCAATTACTTGGTTGACAGGCCAGCCTCTCTGCGTTCCGAATGCAGTTGTGGGGACTCGGGGTGTCTGTTCTCTCTGACACCCACCCATCTCCTGTCCCACAGCCAGAGCTAGACCACAAACCCCCGGGATCAAACTTTTATGGGTGTTTTAAAATTGTGACAAGTTCTCATGTGGTTTGAAAACGCGTCTCCTGATGTGTACTAAGTGTAAGAAGGACGATGGATGTCAGGGAGTCCCTATTCCCTGGACATCTGTTAGCAAGGTAAGGACATCACTTACCTGCCCAGCCTCAGTCTCCTCATCTGTGACGTGGGATGAACAAAGCTCCTGTGGCTGCTTCTCTTTCAAGTTCAACCCAAGGCCCACAGGCCTGGGAGGCGGGGGGAGGGGGAGGCGCTGCCAATAGGTCGGACCTCAGCAGCCCTCCTCTGTCCCCCGTGTGAGTCCCGAGGCGGGGGGTGGGTTGGGGGGGTGGGACGTGCAGGCCGTGGCCTGGGGAAGCACAGAGGAGGCAGAAGACAAGGCGCTCTCAGCCAAGGAGGCCCTCGCTTCAACCCAGGAACAAGACGGGGGAGAAAGCGGTAGCGAGCCCAAGCAAATGAGGTAACTAGACAGCAAGGACAAGGTGGAGGGGCCAGGAGAGGAGGAAGGAGGGCTTCTTTGGGCTCTCTGGAGAAGTCCAGGATGGGAAGGGGCGAGCACTCCTGCCATGTGGGGCCATGTGTGTCTACAAGGCAGAGGCTGGTGCGAAGAATTTAGTTTTGTTTTGTGATAGAGCCAAAGAGAACGGGAAAGAAGGCTACTTAGGAAACAGGCATTATTATAGCTCAGAACTGGGCAAATATCAGCAGTTTTCTCTGGCTTGGTCAGTATGTAAGGCAGAATCCGTCTCGTTTCGGGTTAAAGGCGTCCTTCCGTCTCCCTGCAGCAGTCCCCCCACCCCACCCCCCCACCCCCGCCACGTGGGCTTCCGATCCGTCTATGTTTCATTATGCATCACCGAGACACCGTCTCTCACGTCTCACTGTTTAAATGAGAGTCTGGCAAGTATTATATGTAGCGCAATGCTTGTTGGATACATCTGGCATTTTTGTCTTTGCATAGTGGGTTTGCAACGGGGTGAAAAACAACAAAAAACAAAGTCTTGGTTCCCTATTGAAATTTCTCCATCCCAAAGAGTTCACAAAAAAGGGCTTGTAGGAGAACTTTGTGTCCGTAGCCTCTGTTAGGCCAATGTGTTTGTTTTTATTCACTTTTATTTTCTGAGTCGGTAACGCATTCACTGGATTGAAGATTCTGTTTAAAAAGTAGACACTGAGACACCTTGCCTGCGCCTCTGTTCGCTCCCACTCCCACCATCCCCGGGGGTGTAGCCTTACAGGCAGTAAGTCTATGTTGGAGTAAATAAATCGTTGCACTTGAATTTCCTAGATCAGGAACTAATACAGGTCATGTCCCAGAATTGGGAACTATTGAGTACGTATTAGACAGCCAGTACCATCTTCAGAGTGAAAGGAGCACGAGGGAATAATCTTTATACAAGGTGGGATCAGCTTCAATAGGGAGAGGAGAAGAGAAACTACCATAGCCATCGTAGTGGGCGTTTTACCCGATTTAATCTGCATGGCAGCCCCATGAGATGTGTATTAGTGTCCTGTCCCCACTTGAGGTTAGATAGCTCGGCTGGTCCGTGTGCACGCTGGTCCCCCAACACACCACCCTGCAGGCACCTGCTCCCCATTGCCGGCCCCAGAGATCCTGTCTTTCTCCGGGGCTGTGTGGGAGCAGGAACCCCCCTCGTGGTGGGAAACCAGTGCTGGGAGTACAGCTACTGGGCTCTGCGGATCCGGCCAGGAGGCTGCGTCCTGTTCCTTGGACTCTGATCTCCAAGGTGGGAGAAGACGAGCTGCACTGCACAGAGATCTCAGCAAGGGCTGGAGTGCACGCACGGTGTTTCTGACTCATCCCCCCGAGAGCTAGAAGCCTGAACTATAGGCAGTCCCCTTGCTTTTGTCCACATGCCCACCTCTCTGTTCCCTGAGTCGGAGAGCCACAGGGTGTGATTAACCCAGAGAGCTCACCTCTCCGTGGCCAGCATTTACTGAGCCCCTGCTGGGAGCTGGGCTCGGCACCAGCTGCCCCGGAGAGCGCTCTCCCTGCCCTGGGAAGAGCACTCGCTCCCCAGGACCCCTCCTGGGGTCTCCTTCTGGGGGCCCTTCCCACAGTCAGGGGAAGAGCCTCGACAGTGAACCCCAGCTCTGCTTTGCTGCTGCCTACTTACCCTGAAGCACTGTTGGGACGGACTCTTCCCACCCGTGTTCCCGTTCTGCATTCTTCACATGGAGCTCAGATGCAGGTTGCTTCCTGGGCTGCTAGGAGAGCTTGCTAGGGCGGGGAGGAGTCCCTCTTGGGCAAAATGATCCTAATTCTTATAAACTGGTACCATTCTGAGGCTCGACCCAGGATCCTTGGAGGCTAAGCAAGAAGGGAGTGTGGGTCTCCTCCAGGCCCCCCTGCCTCCTTCCATCTATCTTGCCTTTCAAGAAGCCAGCTCTGTCAGCCTGACCCCCTCCTCCTCCTCAGCCCCTAGTCTCCTGAACTGTCCCAGAAGATTCTCTGCCATTCATGGCCTCAGTGCTTATAGCCATCTCTCTTTCTGACCGGAAGCCTTGCAGTTGTTAAATTTGTCCCCTTTCTGGTATAATTTTGCCTTTTTTTTCCCTTCTTTTTTAAAAAGCTTATTCTTTCATTTGGCAAATATTGACTGCCTACCTCTGATGTACCCCAGCACCGTGTGAAGCGCTGGGAATTCTGCAGTGAGCAAAAGGCAGGCCCTGCTGGAGCTTACGGCCCATGGGGAGACACACTGACCTCGCACTTTGTACGCACATACGGAAT
The DNA here is from genome assembly GCF_011800145.1 of Mirounga leonina. Classification (NCBI taxonomy): domain Eukaryota; kingdom Metazoa; phylum Chordata; class Mammalia; order Carnivora; family Phocidae; genus Mirounga; species Mirounga leonina. The sequence goes on from NW_023270763.1 coordinate 8,159,707, forward strand.
TGCAAACCAGAGTCGCTGCCCACCTTACAGTCTCTGCCTTGGTGGGGTGGAAGGGGATGGGGTTGGGGAAATGGTATTCAGTCAGAGATCCGACAGTTTGATGGAGGGGAGCAGGCATAGGCCTCCAAGCAGAGGGAAAGGCTGGTGCTCAGGGTCCGAGGGAAAGGAGGGGACCCAGCCTTCTGGGGACATCAGAGGAAGGCCAACGTGCCCTGCTGGTCTTATCTGAGGCCCCCTAGGAAGCCACTGGAGGCTCTGAGCAGGGAATGACAAGCTCAGATCTGGGTTGCATCCCCTCTCCTGCCTCTCCTGGAGGGTGTGTACGTGTCCTGCCCCCCCACCCCCGTACAGCTCCCCCAGCTCCGTGGTCGCTGGTGCCCCCAGGGAACACAGGGCACCTAAGTCTTAACATCAAACGGCAGCTCCGTGCAACTCCTCGATCCCTGCCTTCCCTGCCTCCTTTAGTTGTGCCATTTTTCTCCATTCAGTTCATCCACGGCCCCTCCGTGGATGGGGTCCCTACTGAGGTCCGTGTCACTTCTGTGGCAGGTGTGGCTTCCTGCGTGGGAGTGCTCACTGCTGGCCCCCGCCTGCCATCACATGACAGAATACTGTAGCCGTGACTCAGACTTAGGTGGCACTCGCGGTGAATCAAAGATCATGAGCGGGAAAGCGATGGGTGAGGACCAAGTGTCTGCAAAGGGCACTTGGGAAATGTGGAGTCAGACTTGGTCTTATACCTAAACTTACAAAGTAAGCGAAAGTGGTAGCATTTACTTTGGGTGTTCTGCAAGGTTCTCCTTTAAATATCGCCCTTGGTCAGTGCACACACCCACCAACGGAACAAAATGCACTTCCTGCAGCTCCGTGGGGAGCACTGCTCTAAAAGGAATGGGGAGGGGCATTCTGTGGTCTTTATCTGTCCCTCAAAGCCTGCATCCCGTTACAGGGGAAAGAAAGGAGATTTGGAAAGATAAATGTCATTATAGTTAGGTGCTCAGAATTCAAAAGGAATGAGGGGGAGAAGGGGCGAGGACGTCACCGCTGGCCACTGCCTTGCTCGTCCGTTCTCCTCCCAGGATACAGAGTGGTACCTGTGTCTTGTATTCTGTAGAGCCTTCCAGAGGCATCTCATGTACATACGAGCACATGAAATATGTGCACACCTACCTCTCCACTACGGTGGCCATCTTGGTCACTGTTGGTGGACAAGTTTGGGGAAATGGCCTTTATGTTTCTATTTGAACCCACTTATTTCCATGTTGGCGTGTTCCTCTTGGGCCTCTGCCACCCCCATCCTGGGGGGGAGGTGCTGACCAGGCTGCTGGTTCCTCTGAGCCCCGTTCTTGGTCTCTGACAGCACCTTTCCCACTGGTTGTGCCAGGGACTCAGTGAGCCCCGGGGGAGGAGAGGGAGGAAGAGGAAGAGGAGGGCAGTGGGGACCAAGCCCCTCCCACCCACAGGCTCCAGCCGAGATGGGCATCTTTCGAGAAAACTTGGAGGGCTTTCTTGCTGGGAGTTATGTTCTCCCCTTGCAAACCTCTGCTCTGTTTGGGTTCCACGGACCCGGTCCCTTCTGTCTTGTTGCTTTTCTGTGCCTGCCTGGTTCCTTGGCTGGACCGTGGGCACCTGGAGGTTGGAGTCGGCTTCTGATTCATCTGTACCTCCCTGGAGCCCCCGACCTGGGTGGCAGACTGAGTTCGGGCCTGAGGTCAAGTGCGTGGCTTGGATAGTACAGGATGGTACGTGCTCTTGAGGGAGCACGTCCCATGCTGCGAATTGAACATGCTTTATCTCCGTTACCTCCAGAGAGGGAATGTCATTTGCCCACAACCACACAGGATACAGCAGGGATGGAACCTGGATTCCAAGCCAGGCTTCTCTGAGGCCACCGTCTGAAGGGTCTTCAGATGTTCTGTGTAGGGGGCTGGGTGGGGGGTGGGGGATGACAGAAGGAGGCTGGTAGGTGGCCTTGGGCCCCTTACAGCCCTGTCTTAGCCAGAGCAGCTTCCATTTGTCCCCCTGACCCTGTGGCTAGAAATGAAGTAGAAAAAGCCCCAGGGACTACCCCACTCAGAAACTGGGGTTGCCTTTCTCTTTTTGTTTGAGTCCTCGTGGTTTCACTGATAAAGCCATTTTGAATTCGTAGTCAAGATTTGCTGTTTGATTAGCTTGCCAGGTGAGCCTGAAAGAAACACCAGATGAACTAACTCTTTGGATACAAGTTACAGACGATAAGCAGAGAATACTTTCCTTGCTCCAGCCCAGGGGTGCTGGGGGAGGGGGCCCACCTCCCCAGGCCCAGAAGGATCAGGGAGCTGAGGCAGGCCTAGCCTGGGGGCTTTAGGAGGGGAGCCTCACAGAAGCCCTGCAGATGCCCCCCCAATTTAATACAGGCAAACAGCTGACATACCTACTCTAAAGGCGAGCAGTTTCAAACCGATCAGTGACATTCTGAAGACTGGTTTTCTTTGGGAAAATTTTCTTTTAAATTCGGCCACTATTGGCACTTTTTAATTTTTGGTATTTAATACATCTTTAACACTTGGCTGAGAGGCTGGAGTTCAGGCAGAGAGAAAGTTAAATGTTAAGGAGCTGTGCCCTTTGAGGATCTGTCAGAAATGTTGAAAAAGCATCCTGGAAATTCTCATCAGTGAAAAAAGCAGGATTGCAGGCATCCACAGCCATGTGGTAGCACCCCCCCCCCCGCCCCCCCATCTCCCGGCAAGGGCTGTGCCTGCGCCCGTGGGGCCTCGGCTCCAAAGCCACTGGTCTTGCTCTGGACCTCGTCACCTCCTGGCGTCCGTTGCCACTAGATGACTTAGAACAAAAATTGCAGTTTCTGCATCCAGGTGCCTGTCCTCGTGAGACGCTTTCCCAGGACAATTTCTGCCTCTTTCGGCCTAGTTGGAAGTGCCCGTGTGTTCCGAGGCCCCACGTTTTTGCTGCCAGCCTTGCCACCTTCCCATCCCTTCGGACCTGGGGCTGTCAGATGTTTAGAATATTTCTACATCGTTGTGGAGGGGACGCCCTCCTCTGCCCTTCCCTGGGAAAGTTCTGGCCCGGGTGAGCGGTGTTTTCTGTAACTGGCCACCTCCTCCTCGTTCCTAAGCCCAGACACTGGCCAGTGTGCAGCACGTTGTGCAAGAAACAGCTGTTGTTTTGACAAAGGACGGGCTGGCCTTACTTTTTGAATTACCAGAGTGAGTCAAGAGGTCATCTATTCCAGGCCTTTGCTCCTGGGCAGGTGGACAGTGCAGACCGTGAACCCTCGTGTGTGGGACGCATGATGTAAAATATATTTCTGTATGTAAACCTGTATTTTTTCACATGAGCAGGATTTAAGAAAGGAACATATAGTACAGTTTTTCCAATTTGGTAATATATGCACATGGCTAAAATACTCAGAAGATGTACACTTGACCCTTGAACAGTGAGGATTAGGGGCACCGACCCGCAGCATAGTCGAAAATCCACGTATAACTTTTTTTTTAAAGATTTTATTTATTTATTTGACAAAGAGAGAGACACAGCGAGAGACGGAACACAAGCAGGGGGAGTGGGAGAGGGAGAAGTAGGCTCCCCGCTGAGCAGGGAGCCCGATGTGGGGCTCGATCCCAGGCCCCGGGGATCATGACCTGAGCCGAAGGCAGACACTTAACGACTGAGCCACCCAGGCACCCCCGACATAGAACTTTTGATGCCCCCGAAACTTAACCACTCAGGACCTATAGTTGACTGGGAGCCTGGACCAATAGCATAAATAGTCGATTAACTCGTACTTTGTATATCACATGTATTATATACTGTATTCCTGCAATAAAGTCAGCTAAAGAAACGAAAATGTTATTAAGGAAATCATGAGGAAGAGAAAATACATTTACGGTGTTGCGCTATAAAAAATGCTCACCTAAGTGGCCCTGCAAAGTTCAAACCCGTGTTCTTCGAGGGTCAGCCGTCTGCTGAAGGGCAGGTCCATCTCCCTCCCCCCCCCCCGCCCCCCACCCAAAGCCTTCTCAGAGCCAAGCAGTTACAAATATCTTTTGTATCTTTCTGGAGACAATCAAAGCTTATGTAAGGATATGTATAGATACCCTTTCAAACAATACTAGCATTGTTTTTGCACTTTGCTCTTTTTGCTTAAATATATCTTGAAGATCATCCCATCTCCTGGTGCATATGGGACCTTTCTTTTCTTTTCTTTCTTTCTTTCTTTTTTTTATTCTTATGTTAATCCCCATACATTACATCATTAGTTTTAGATGAAGTGTTCCATGATTCATTGTTTGTGCATAACACCCAGTGCTCCATGCAGTATGTGCCCTCCTCAATACCCACCACCAGGCTAACCCATCCTCCCACCCCCCTCCCCTCTAGAACCCTGTTTGTTTTTCAGAGTCCATCGTCTCTCATGGTTCGTCTACCCCTCCGATTTCCCCCGCTTCATTCTTCCCCTCCCGCTACCTTCTTCTTCTTCTTTACTTTTTTTCTTTTTTTAAACCGTTATCGAATGATCCTTGAGTGGATACGTCGACGCACTCTTTGTTGGATACTTCAGTTGGTTCCCAGTTTTTGCTTTCCCCCTTCCCCTTTTTCTGAGGTTTTAGTGCTTTACGGATGTGGGGACTCTCCATGCTCTTTTTTTTTTTTTTTAATAAGTGATCAGTGACTCAGGGACTGAGGGTTCTGTATTTTAGGCCCCCACTGCCACCTCCCCTAAACCCATTAAATTCCCTTGTTAATGTGTCATTATATTTGACACTTTGAGAATAGGCAGGCTGGGTAGATAATAAAACAGTATTTGGCTTATGTTTAATAGCTGTCTCTTCTCTGCGTTGTCCCAACAACCTTAGAAAGCCTCAGAAGGTGTCCTTCAGAAGGACTCGGTGGTGGTTTTGCAAGGGACCCGGTCAAGGATCGTGAGCCCCAAGTCTGACCAATCAAACCCCGGGGCCGGGCAAGCGCAGGCTCTCCTCCTCGCTGTGCCAGTCTGTTTTCATGGTGGCGGGTGGTGGCGCCCTATTACATTAGGAGCCTCCCGTTGGTTTCTCATGTGGGACCTGCGTATGTCTGCACACGTGGGGAAGGGAGTGTGGGGGGCCCGTGGCGGGTCCCCAACAGCCAGCAGCAGGTCACCCCAGGCGCACTGGCCCCATGGCTTTGTGACAAAGGTGGGTTTGCTGCCTTCCCTCAAGGGACCTGTCCTGGGCTCAGCACTTCTGAGTTGGGCTTTCTGATGGACATGCCCGTGGGGCTCCTTGGCACCAGGCTGGGCTGGACTCCAGTGAGAGGGACATGTGGGGACCCCAGGGCTCTTCCGTGCCTCCCGTGGCACTGCCCCCACCGTCCCCACGCCGGTCCCCCTGGATGGGAAGGTGAGGGGGGGGTCAGGGCCAGGCCCCACGGTCACCTCCGTGCCCCCCGCATCCAGCAGTTCTGGCTGGCTGGGTGATACCCCCTCCCAGGGAGGAGGGTCCTCCTTGAAAGCAGTCCGAGCTCTTTGTTTTTCTCCACGTTTTCTGCACCTGCGGGCGATGGGAGCAAAACGTCAGCTCTACTTTTTCTGTCCTGTTTCGATACTGGCGTTGCTCCCACTTCTTGGAGCCTTGGTTTATAACTTCTGCTGCTGCCGCTTAAATATAGCCGCCTAGGCCCTCCTCCTGAGCAGATTGTTTATATTTTTGAAAAGCCTTCTGCTGATCTGCGATTGCTCTCTCTTCGCCGTCTCCGTCCCCGCACCGCCACGTCGGTTTTGGTTGCTCTTTTTTCCTGCCTTCACTCGACTGGGATGCGTTTCAAATGTGGTCTATCAAAATGCGCAGTGTTTCCCTCTTTTCTGCAGTAGCTTTGACATCTGTTCTTGAATCCCAGCCCATGTTATTCTTTTGGACTTGTTTGCCCAAGATTTGCTGCCATGCCAGGAACACGAAAGGGGAGAGCGTGGGGGGGGGGGTGTCTGTGCCCCCTCCCCCACCGCCCTCCCCCCTTAAAACTGTCTACAGTTTCCACGTTGACAGCACGCTGGACGTTGGCTCCAGTGCCCTGTCGTCTCGTCTGGCAGGGGCCCCCGCTGTCATGTGCGAGTGGAGCGCCCACCAGGAGGCCCTACAGACCTGCTTGGGTGACTTCCGCCCAAAAGGGAAGCAGGTGGAACTTCGCGGGGTGGCTGGGGGTGTGGGGAGGACTCACAGGCTTCCTGGGCATCTCTGGAAGGATCTCTGTCTCTGATGCCTCTCGCCTTGCGGTCTTCGATTGGGTCCTTGCTCTGCTGGGCCTCAGGGGAGGGGCCGCACCGCAGAGAAGCCACCGGGAGCAGCCACACTGAATCCTAAGCAGAATGTGTCTTTCATCACGAAGGCCACTCAGCGAGCAAAGGGGCCTTTCGGTGACCACAGCCGCGTGTCCTTGTGCCCCTGCTGTCAGCCAGGACACCACTCTGGGCCCATCTGCCGCAGCCTTGTTTGAAACCGGCCCTGTTGGCAGCGTCTCCCAGAATTCCCGAGGCCAGGGCACAGGTTCTCTGATGCTTGAGTGTCATTTTGTCACGTGGGCAGAGGTCCTCTTACAGGGGACCCGCTCCTGGCAACTCTCGGGGTTTCAGTACGAGGAAAATAGTTGGAGGATAACAAGTGTTTCCAGGTGCCTCATTTTCAGACTTGACCACATCCTGCAAATCACAGTTCTTGGAAATTGCCTCTTAAAGGTCCCTCCTGAAAACGAGTAACAGGTTAATTTGGATAGTCCTGGACGTGGTGCCTCGCGTATATTAGGCCCACGGTAAATGCTGTTAATGAAAGCAAACCAAGTATCACCACAAAAGATCCCAGGCCCACACTGTTGAAGACAAATAGATTACCCCACCGAGAAGCCCAGAGTAAAGCCGAAGAACCAGGGCGCAGAGATGGGGCAAGAAGGAACGCTTGTTACGAACAGAGATGAGCCACTCCCGGGTGGGATGGCACCTGGGCCTCGGCCTGACTCAGGGTTTAGGAAAGAGAAACAGTTTGCGTTCGGTCATAGAAGCAGACACTTGTGAGGTGCGCATGGAAACAGGGCACGGCGGGCTGAGCCAGTTTGGTGTTCTGGGACCAGCACTCGGGCTGGAGGGGAGCTGCCTCAGTGTCCGCTGCCCCCCCCCCCCCCCGCCCCGGAGCCTAGGATCCCTGGGGCCACGGGGGCCTCTCCTGGGTTCTGGTCAAATGCAAATGTGATCTCCTCTGGTACGCAGCGCGGTGACAGTCTCGTCCCCCCTTTTTGTGTCTTCACAGAGGGAACTCGATGCCACCGCCACGGTACTGGCGAACCGGCAAGATGAAAGCGAGCAGTCTAGAAAGCGGCTTATCGAGCAGAGCCGAGAGTTCAAGAAGAACACTCCAGAGGTGAGGCCACAGTACCGCCCCGGTCTCGGTGCGGGGTCTCCCCGTCCCCGTCCATGTCCGGGAGCCGTGTTGTAAGCAGACTGCGTTCTCCTCTGCGGGCTGGGGGACCGGGGCGCTGGTGGGCTGTCTGGATGCCAGGAGGCACGAGCTCATTCCAGAGGCAGACACCGACCCAGTTGGGTGTTTGCGAGCACGTGGCCAGTTGGGTGGCCCATCCGGGCCTCTGGGCCCCCGCGCTCCTTGCCCACGTCTGTTAGCACGCCACCCCAAGTCCTCAGGAGCACTGAGCATAGTGGGATGGGGTGTGGGGGGTCCTCAGAGGGCCCCTTCCCTGGTGTGGTGGGTGGCTGCACCCATCTGAGGATGCAGTGTGCCGATCCTTCCTGTAGAACAGACATTTAGCCTGGTAGGGCCTGTTAAACGCTTCTGTTGCCTGAAATACGCTTTAAAGGGCACTGCAAACGTGCTCCTCACGGGCTTTTTTTTTTTTCCCCTTGTAAGTACATGTTTGAAAGGCAGTGTTTAGGGGGGCTCGGGCAGCATTTTCCTAGTCTGTTGCCTAGGCCTCTCGTTCCCTCAGTCCCTATCAAAGGCTTTGTAAGACGTGAAAAGCAAGGAGAGTTTGAAAGACAGTTGAACAGATGTGGGAATTGCTTTCTGGGAGCTCCTGCTGGTTTGCCCCACGATGGTTCTCGTGCCGTGGGCCCTCGCCCCAGCCTCCTGCACCCTCCCCCTCAGGTGAGAGCGGACCGCAGGTGCCCACGTGCCTCTGTGGAGGACAAAGGAGCAGGTCTGGAAGGAAAGCTGCCTTCTGGGAGGCATGCCTCTGATTTGCCCAGTATTCCTGAAAAAAATGATACGCGATTTGAACTTTTAAAAGTAGACTCGTTTCCGGTGTGCCAATGTTCAAGGGCATGCTGTTGTCACTCATTTTGGGAAACAAATAATTAACCCTCTATTTTCAGAATAACTATTTGGGGGAGAAAACAGGATAGCCCAATGGGAAGCAAGGGGGCTCTCCAGGGGCAGATCCCCTTAAGGGTTTTAAATTTTAGACCCGCTACCCCCACCCTCCTTACCCTCACCCGGCCTGCCGTGAAATGTGGCTCTTGCATGTGTTATCCAAGCAAAAGTGCACATTGTAGTGATCTGTGCCAGGTTGTCCTCTTCCGCGAGGGGATGGGGGAGCTGCTGCGCTCCGTGGTCCACCTTGTCACCAGTAAAGACTAGGGCCGACAAAACAGCCAGGCAGCAGGACCCCTTCTTCTAGTCGCTCTCCTCCTGTCAGGCCGCTTTAGAGCAGGCCTTCCTGGAGGGTCTAGCTGTGGGGTTTCCCAAGCTGTCCTCCTTGTCCTTGACCCCCTGTCCCCTGGCTGACCCCCTTCACCTCTGTCTCTCCGGCCACCCTTCACACTGTTCCAGTAACGAGCTGTCATCCGCTGTCCTGGGTTCTTACTTCCCTTCCCTTGCTGACCCCAAGTCCAGGGGTTTCTGTAGAAAATCTAAAGCAGAAGGTCAAGGTCATCCTTCCAAGGCAGCAGACAACACTAAGTAAACATGACCTGTCCTGTGGTAAGTGCTGTGAGGAGGAGTGGAGAACTGGGTTCCTGGATGTTCCTCTGGAGGCCCAGGCTCCTGTCAGGTCCAAGGGCTGGGGCCCCCTGAGGTGGGGGGGTGCTTCCCCTTGGGCCCCTGAGGGCCCAGCTGAAAAATTCTGGGTACGGCCCCTCCACTGACATGGAAACGGGGGACCAGCTCACAGAGCTTGAGGAAGCCCCACCTGAAATGTTGCATTTTTCTCTCCCGATCCCAGTAAATAGAAGAGGCTCAGGGAAGAAGCGGCTTGGGTGGTAAATGACATTTGGGGCATTTCTTTGCAGGGCACATTTTTAGACACTATCTTCCATGGAGAAGGGCCCTGGCCTTTGCCAGAGGGTCGAGGCTAGTGCTCGCTCAGGCTTCTCCTTCTGCGGTAGGGAGAGTCTTGCTACCACAGGAATTTCCGGGAAGCTGGGAAGGGTGAAGCTGCTTACAGGCTCCCACACCTCCCCTTGCATTTTCCTATCCCAGGTCCGTCCTTGAAATCTGGGTGGGGGTCCCTGTGGGAATGACGAGGCGAGAACGGGTGGAAAAGACAGTCAGGTTCACTTATGCCAGCAACCAACCAGAATTCTCGGTAAATAGTGAAGCCACTGAAGGCCAGAATGAGGGTGGGGGTGAGTAGCTATAGCCAAGGCCTCTGGGGTACACAGAGGGAAGGAGTACGTGAGTGTGTGGGCGGGGGGGTGGCTGGATCCGGTGAGTGCGGGGCCTGGGATCCAGAGGGGATATTCTATTGTCTGTTTGGGATCTCAGTGCAGGGGGGGTGGCCCTGATATTTCTCCAACACCAGTTATTTCTTGTGACTATACTGCTGGGCGGACCACTCAGCCCCTGAGCAAATTAACACTTATTGTCGAGGAAACTCTTTTAGAGATTAGGCATATAAAAATGAAGGTTGCTTAGGACTTTGTTCTCAGGGGTTAAAAAAAAAAAAAATTGGCTTGTTGGTGGGAAAGGCGTCTTCCTCGGGTGGACCCAGACCAGGATGCTCACACCTCACAAAGTTGGGCCTCCAGGTGAGGAGCGGGCCCTTGTTCCGGGGTGAACAGCGTGGCAGAGTCAGGGCCACGGTGTGCCCATGGCTGATGAAAACGCTGCAGGCCCTCTTTGTTCTGGGGAAGAAGACAATGCGCTCCTAGTGTCTACCGAACAGCTAGTGAATCTAATGTGCAGGATTAGGCACCAGAGAAAAGTCAGAGGTGAGTAAGGTGGTCTCCCGACAGGGAGATTATATTTTCCAACCTGGCCCTGCCCGAGGGCAGCTGGAAAAGCTCAAGTGCAGAGGGAAAGGTGGGCTCTGCAGGTGGCCTCATAGCCGCGGGCGGCTCCTTCCTTTCTGGATGAGCCATAGGAGCACCGAGGGGCAGGTGCCGCGCTGGCCAGAGCCTCGGAGGTTTCTCATTTAGAGGACTTTTTTTTTTAAAAGTTTCAGTTTTGTCATTAGAATTATACATTCACAGTCAGTTGATATTATCGCTTACGTCTTTTTAACCCCCAAATTGTAGTCAAGTTGAAGAACATTGCAATTACTTCAAAAATAAAGTTTTATACGTTGCCTTGATTCAGAAAAATCCCTTTCAAAGAAAAGTGGTTTTTAATTTTAACTTTGTAACGAAACATCCATTCCCTATTGAATTAATAATTGAGCGTTGAACATAAAAGACTGGGGTATTTCTAGGTTCTGTCACTTTCCATACAGATCACCTCAGGTGACTTATAGCCTGGTGGCTCTGGCAGACTACTTAGCTTCCCAAAGTCTCAGTTTTGTCATCTATCCGAAGTGTGATGATAGGGCCCAGCTCACAGGGTTGCTCTGTGTGTGTGTATGGGTGTATGATGTGTGTTTGTGTGTATGCTGTATATGCGTATGTGTATGGTGTGTATTTTTTCTGTGTATGGTGTGTATTTGTATATGTGAGTGGTGTGTATTTGTGTGTATTTTTGTGTGTGTATGTGTATGGCACGTATTTGCATGTATTTGTGTTTGTGTATTTGTGTGTATGCGGTGTGTGTGTATGATGTGTATGTGTGGTATGTATTTGTGTTTGTGTGTGTGTGGTGTTTATTTGTATGTTGTATGGTGTATATGTGTGGTGTGTATCCGTGTGTATTTGTGTATGGTGTGTATTTTTTTCTGTGTGTGTGTGGTGTGTATTTGTGTATATATGTGAATGGTGTGTATTCTTTGTGTGTATGTATGTGTGTACGGCATGTATTTGTGTGTGTGTATTTGTGTACGTGCATGTGAACGTGTGGAGGGCTTCGCACAAGCCTGGCGTCTAGAGTCCAGGACATGTTCGTTACTGGTGTGAACTTGGAACACACTCTGGAACACGGTCGATTTCTGCTCCTTAAAGCTAGCTCAGGGAACTTTAAAACGGCACAACAAATGCAGGTAGTTTCAGCTTAAAATATTTCAAAAGTTGGTTTGTGGTAATAGGCAATCGTTTTACAAATACTTTTTGAACACCTTCCATGTGCCAGATGGTTCTACCCTGAGGACACAATCCTATCCTCGTTCTTAAAGAGTTCCCTATCTTTCTTAGCAGCAAGCACAACATCCTGATCTGGCATGTGAAGTGCTAGGATGGTAGCAGACCTGCCCCCCAGAAACACTGTCAGTGGTGGTAAGGCTCTAAGCCACATAGGCCTCTGGAACCCTTACTTAGGTGAATTAGGCTGCTTTTCGCGCCTTGGTTCTCAACCTTCGAAATAGTGCTGAATGGGAAGGACCTGCTGCCCTAAGAAATGCACATGAGTAGCTGCTCCTGGCCTCCCTGGAACTCGTCTGGGAGCCCCCAGCTCCGAACACAGCCCCTGAGACCACATTTGCAGCCGTGCTGCGCCATGCCAGGAGGGCTCCGGCAGGGGATTCTGGGGAGGCAGGTTGAGGAGTGGGCCACCCCCGGCGGGATGAGCAGGGACCAGCATCTCTGCGCTGGCCAGCACTCTCCTCCCGCCTGAGGCTGGTGAAGGGCGAGGGCAGGCTGGTGGCATGTGCGCGGGAGGGGCAGCCTTGGCTTTCTCGAAGGTTGGTGGTGGTCGAGCTGTGTGTAGCACAGACCAGAAAGCGCTTGCCTTCTGCTCTTCTGTTGCTACGATCAGGGTTCCCAGGTACAGGCCAGGATGGCTTTTGATGCCCCAAGGGACAGCCGTATTGATAGAGCCGACTGCAGAGCGGATGACCAGGGACATGGAAGCATGCGGGGATGTCCAGAGCTAGCCAGGGATGCCGGGCCAACTCCTCACTCCTGGAAACGAAGGCATTTCTTGAAAGTCAGGGACCGGGGCACCTGGGTGGCTCAGTCGTTAAGCGTCTGCCTTCGGCTCAGGTCATGATCCCGGGGTCCTGGGATCGAGTCCCACATCGGGCTCCCTGCTCGGCGGGAAGCCTGCTTCTCCCTCTCCCACTCCCCCTGTTCGTGTTCCCTCTCTCGCTGTATCTCTCACTGTCAAGTAAATAAAAAATCTTTAAAAAAAAAAAAGAAAGTCAGGGACTTCGAAGGGGACCATGCTAGGGATTCATGACTTTTTTCTTGTGCTTCTGTCAGCTAAGTTTACTCCTTGGGCCAGTTTGTCTTCACCACTTGGCCCAGGCAGTGTGGGCCCTGAGTTGGTGCTGTGACCCGCGGGGCGCTGAGGTGGATGGCAGCACAATGTCCCTACGGCGAGGTCCCCGGGTGCTCTGGAATGCTCAGCTCGCAGAATGAGCATTCCTCAGTGTTCGATTTGCTTCCACAAAGAGCACGGGCTCTTGTTTGTTCTGTTCAGCTCTTTTCGATAGGGAAGAACCATCCTTTGCCCGGAGAGGGGAGGAAGGGGAGGGCAGGAGAAGAGAGGAAGCAAAGACCCGGGGTGTGCAGGGCCTTTTATCACAAAACCACACTCAGGGCTCAACTTGTGTCCTGTTCGTGTGTCTAGCTGCTACCCTGGAATCCGTCTTAGGCACTTGTCTGCCCGACGTGGCTAGGTTCGATTTATGTTTCCTGTAAAGGGGCCACATTAGCTGAGCTGCTGTTTGGGGGCTCTCGGTGGTCCTTTGTGCCCTGATGTCCTTGTGCCTCGACAGGTCTTGCTCCCTGGAGCATTAATCGTCCTGACACCTGGCCCACCGCGCTCACATTCGTGGTCGTGTTTTCTGCGTCCCTCCTGCCCAAGTGCTGGGGCCTCTCTTGCTCCTGTCGTCCTGGCAGAGCCCAGCGCAGCCCTGACCATCGTGGGCCTGGCTGCCTGGGGTCCGCGCCAGGACTGACCACCGTCCACACCCAAGGCGGCCTTGGGCCTGCTCACTGGCTTCTGTTTCCTGAGTGGCATGATCTTAGCTCACCCCTTGTGGCCCAGGCTGGTGTGCTTTTCTGAATTTTATACTCTTGGGAAACTGTTGTAAAAAGTCCAGAGTCGTCTCGAGGTATGACTCGGAAAGAAATCTTCATGCTGTCAGCAAATCAAACTAGGCCTGTGGATCCCTTCCCCGCTCTGGGCGTGGGGGTGGGGGTGGAGTGGTGGCACCTCCTTCAGGAAAGCCACGGTCATCTCTGTATTGATCAGGACAGATGGTGGGAGTAAGAAAAGAGAGCGCAGGCCCCAGCGCCGTGGCCCTCGGCGCCGTGGCCCTCGGCGCCGTGGCCCTCACACGCAGGCCCCCCACTCCCCTGTTGCAGGCTTCAGGAGTCCTTGTGCACTCCAGTCTGTGAGAGGAGGAGTCGGCAGGCCGGGGGAGGGCGGGGGCAGTAATATATAGCCGTGGCCCAGGCCCAGATGCATTTGGTCACTGCTTCTAAGCCTTTATATAGCCACTGCAGGGAGTGACTCAGCCTGGAAAAAAAGAGTCAGTTCAAGCTGCGACTCAGATGGACACGTCCTGCACGGGCTTCCTTGAGCCCGTGTGGCCGGGGCTCCGTGAGAAGCCGGGGGCGCCTGCAGGGGTCCCGGGCGAGGGGGGGGGTGCGGTGCATGGGCTCACATGTGACTCTCAGTGCCTTTCTAACCGTACCACCGTGCTTAGACATTATTAGCAACGACCGGGATTGTTTGTGTTGAGAAGCAAGCGAATTCTCCACTCTTGTTTTTCTACAAATGGACGGACTCCAGAGGCTGGCCTCCCTCTTCAGTTGACCAGTGTTTTGTGTTTTAACCACATTTTTGTTTTTTGCTTCCGTCCTCATAAGACTCTAAAATCAATGCACGCAAAAGCCTAGAAACACCAGCGTGAATTTCCTCGTGTCTTGTTGGACGTGGGAGTGGGTTCTTTGAAGACCCACAGCGCCAACTGACAAACTGTGACTTTCACAGAGGAGGGCAGACAAGATGTGCCCCTCGGGACTTGGGCCTTTCAGGGAAGGCAGCAATGGGGGAGGCGGCCTGCAAGCTTGGAAGACCGGGGGATGCTGGCTGGACACCAGCTAGACACCCCCCCCCCAGCACACTGCTCAACATGTTGGGGGTCTGGGAGCCTGCCTCTCTAGTACAATTACTTTCTCCCACTTCTGAAGGGAAAGGCCTTTGTATCGAGCCATGCACTTGGCATTCCATGGACACTTGATGACAACTGTAACATGAAAAAGTCTTACCATATTTATAGCATTTATTTAGGAATCTTTTCTTTACAAAACAGTTCTTAAAAATGCAGATTACTCCACAAGATTCATATCTCAGACAGGCAGCTAACACCATTTTATTTGATGCTTCAATTTTATTTTTTTTGTACAGAATTTAAAAAAAAAGAATTCAAGAAATGCCTTTCCTTGGCAATTCTTCAAAATGTTGAATTTAGCATTGCCCTATGACCCACCATTTCCCCCTCCCAGGTATATATCCAAAGGAATTGAAAACATGTCCACACAAAAACTTGCACACGAATGTTCATAGCAGCATAATTCAAAAGAGCCCAAGAAAAAGCACCCCAGATGTCCATCGGCAGATGAATCGATAAACAAACACCGTCTGTCCATACAAAGGAGGAGTATTATTCAAAAAAAGGAAAGAAGCATTGACACCTGCTCCAATGTGGATGAACTTTGAAAGCATTACACTCAGTACAAGAAGCCAGATGCAAAATGCCACAGGATTCTGTTTATACGAAATGTCAAGAAGAGGCAAATCCACGGAGACAGAAAGTAGACAAGAGGTTGCCAGGGGAAGGGGGCGACTCCTAACACTTCCGGGGTTTCTTGCGTGGAGAAAATGTTCTGGAATTGACTGGGTGGTGGTGTGGTGAGGGTTGCAGAACTCTGTGAGTATGTCCGACACCACTGAACTGTATACTTTAAAGGGTAAACTTGACAGCATGTGACTTTTCTCTCCAACTTTCTTGTTAATGCCGCTCTTTGTGGGGGTAGGGAATTACTCATCTGTTCTAATACTCTGAAGAAACTTCCCCCCATAAAAGTATCTGGTGAATTTTCATTTTGGCAGCACCAGCTTAGTTTCTAAAAGGCTACTCCGGTACCTGGCAAAATTATAAAGCTCAAATAATCAACTCGGTTGTTTAATCATTCTAGAATCACCCACCGTTAAGTTATAATAAGACTTTAACTAGAAAAAGTTTAAAAATTAAAAGTGAGATTTTTAACAGTTACCAAGTAAACCCTCTAAGCCAGGTTATCAACCCAAGAGGTTATTTCCTCTTTAGGGTCCCTTGGTGAGAAAACCTGCCTCAGGCGTGAGGTGGTGATGGGTGCAAGTCACACTGAAGTCAGCCCCAAGTCAGTCAATGGCTGGTGGCGCCATTGTCCACCCTGAGGTCCTGGCAGACCCGGTAGCATGGCCCAAGGCACCAGGAGGCCTGTGGAGCAGGGGAATTAGCTTGGGTGCGAGCAGATTGAGCCCGAGTCCGGTGCTCGCTGCTTCATCAACGGAAATATATCATGCGTATTTCCGGGGGTCACATGAGAAGTGTGTGAGATTCCTGGAAGGTCAATGTCCAGCCCCGCACCAGAAGTGGAGTGGATGTTCGGGCCAAGTGATCTTGACCAAGGTCACTAAGCATTCCGACACTCGGCCCCATGTATGTTTGCAGGACTGATCATGTATGTCCCAGATGCTGGGTAGGTGAAATGAATTCACATGGATGGAGCATCTAGTAAGTGCTAGCAGACATTGCTGTCCTATGTTCTTTCCTCCCTCCCTCCCTTCTACGAGTAGTTCTGAGCCCTTGCCAGGGGCCAGGGGCAATCTGAGGTTTGGGGAGACAGCAGGCACAGAGAGAAGGTTCCAGCTCTCATAGAGGGGCAGGCAGACGGTGACCAACGCATGGCATACAGACAGGATAGCTTCAGATGGTGGTCAGAACTGAAACGGGGCACTAGGGGAGTGAGTGAGTATGGGTGGGGTGAGGGTTCTTCGGGGAGTTAGGGCAGTTTTTTGAGTCAAGATGGAAACCGCCTTTTGGTGCACCCTCCCCCGCCAAGGATGAATTTGGGCAGGTTAGCAGTGGGGTCCCTAAAATTTCAGCTCAAAGCCTGATCATCTTTGTCACTCAGTTACTTTCAGACATCACATTCGGTCCCTCTACTTTCTGAGACTGGGATGCTGTTCGGTTTGGATGTTAGGAAGTTCCGTTGTTTAAGGGATACCTTTTTTTGTTCCATTGCCTTTGGCCCAGAAAAGTGAGTTCTTAGGTCATCAATGAAGGATTAATTTCTCAGTCTGCATTGTTGGTGACACAGGAGCCCCCCCCGCCCAGGCCACACTTGCTTCCTGTGAACCCCATGGGGCCGTCTGTCCGGATCACTCCCCGAAACGTGGACAGGGCCGGCGTTCCCTTTCCTTCCTGAGCCCATGTGTCGCTTCCTTCTGTGTCTAGCAGTCTTTAAAGGGCTATTTTGAGTATAACAGACAAATTATCTGAGAGTTTAATAACTGTCAAAAGGAAGAGACAGTAATTAGATGCATGTGGTATGGAAGTCTAGTCGACACCACACTGAGCTCTACAACCTTCTGGGCCTCCGTGTTCTCGTCCAAACACTGGAGTGATGACAACTATCCCGGAGTTGTTATGAGTCAGACGACTTGTAGAATATCCAGAATAGCTTTGGCAAGTAGTAGAAGCTCAATAAATGGCGCGTTGAATGTATGTTATTAAAACCTAATCTTCCAAAAGGAGAATTTGTGTTCACGAGTGTATTTTATTTAATTTTTAAAGGTTTTATTTATTTATTTGTCAGAGAGAGAGAGAGCATGAGGGGGAGAGGGGCAGAGGGAGAGGGAGAAGCAGGCTCCCCGCTGAGCAGGGAGCCTGACAGACACGGGGCTCGAGCCCAGGACCCTGGGATCATGACCTGAGCTGAAGGCAGACACTCGACTGACTGAGCCACCCAGGCGTCCCTCACGAGTGTATTTTAAAGCCAGAAAGGAACACGAACATTTTCTAGATCCTCTTACAGTGTAGAGTCAGCCTATCAGCCTTTGCAACTATTGCAGACTTGAGTAGATGAAATGAAATAAAAATAGGCTCCCTCCATATGTAGAGAGATGGTCGTTTTTCTCTCCCGTTGGCTGAGCTTGACTGTTCGTAGAGGGAAATACATGGGCTTGGACTCACTCTTCGGAAGCGGTTCTTTACACGTAGTCCCTAACGTGTCTTTCTGATCATTAACCTCCCATGAAATGCATTTTGAATGGAGGTCGTTCTGTGGAGGATCTACTCCAGGATATACCTTTATTGTGTACAGGTTGTAAGGTGTAATGACTAAATGTGAAGGCAATAAAATTTGGTTGGAATTGTGGCGAACTGTTGTTTATTAGTATTTATTATTTACTGAGAGCGAAGCATTATGCTGAGTGCAGTACAAACACCACACGGCCCCTCACGGTCACCCTGGGAGGTGGGTGACAAGAGTGCCACTTTATAGTGCGTCAGCCACCTGCCTACCAGGCAGCAGGCTCCTGAGAATGAGGCCGTCACCACTGTGCTACCCTGTCTCCTTTTAGCTTCTAGAAGCTGACTTTCTGTCTTGAAATAACGTCAGTCAAGAAAGAGACAGTGGGATGGCAGGTCCCACTGACCCTGAGATTTGTTGTCTTAAGTGTTTCTTCCTTCAGCTGGGGGGCGGGGGGCTTCGACCGGGGTGGTTGTGACTAATCCCCGAGCATTGATTATGCACCAACATGTCAGCTCTTGGTTTTAACTTTCAAACCTTGAGTTGCGTAAAAAGTTAAGTTTACAAGGAGCATTACGAGCCTCCCATGCAGAGTATAGTAATTTTGTCTGGAGCCCAGTATTTTTACCGGAAGACCAAAGACCTTAGGATATAATCAGTAGAGTTCAAGGAGTGTTTGGTTGGGAATCTGGACACTTGGATCCTGATTCTGGCTCTGCCGAGGCCCGGGTTGGAGATCCAGGCCAGCCAGGTCTCCTCTGTAGTTTGATCTGAGAGAGGAGGCGATGGCGTGGTGCCCGGTGGCCGAGCTCTGGGCCTCTGGAGAGCGGGCCCTCCCCCTCCTCAGGCACACTCCGGTGCGCCCTCCTCATGGGCCCCAGACTTAGGTGCTGCCCTTCTTAGCAGGCCCCACCCGCCTTACCTCTTGGGGTTTTCTGTTCAGAATTCATTTTGCCTGCAGCTAGGAGTCATGGTGACCCCACTGGCTGTGGAACGGGTGTCCCAGGGCGACTCCATTTGGAGGGCTCTGGTCGCTGCAGGCCACAGCGGTACGTAACGGCCAGTGACAACAGCTGACGCTGAGCCCTCACTGTGTGCCAAGCAGTGTTCTCAACACTTCGGATGGATTGGCTCATTTAACACAGGATGCCTATGAAGTAAGGACTGTGTTTATCTCCGTCGCAAAGAGAGGGAAACTGAGGCCCAGAGAGAAGGAGGAAGAAGCACAGCTAATAAGCGGGGAAGGTGGCGGGAGATTTTCAGTCCAGGCCGACTGGCCGCAGGTCTGTGCCAGAGCAGGTCCTCGGGGAGCCTTTACTGAGCTCTGGAGGCTGCAGTCCAGGCACGCAGAGCCTCCGTCCCCTGCCCCTGGCTCCCCAGCAGAGGGACTCCCCGGTGCGTGTAGCGGGAAGAACACAGGCTGGATGACCGCCCCCTGATGCACCTTCCAGCTGCAGGACCCCCCTCCTGGTGGTTCCCTACTTCACATTTGGAAGGTCACCGTTCCAGCTCCAGAAGGCCAGTCGGGCCCCCGCTTTGACCCCCCCATTTCTTCATCCATTCATTGACTCTGCACTTGGGGCGCTTTAAAGAGGCTGCCACAGAGAGCCTCTGGGACAAGTATCCTGAGGTTGGACAGCTGGTGACAACCCGACCCTTTCCGACCTCAGCCCCTGACACCTTCCCCATCGCTTTCACTGTTGTGCCACGAGAACCTTGCATTTGTAAGGGACGGGACATATTTCACCCCTAAAAAGGTTTTGCACCAAACAGACCCTGGTGCACGTTTCTTTCTTTCTTTCTTTCTTTCTTTCTTTCTTTCTTTCTTTCTTTCCTTTCTTTCCTTTCTTTCCTTTCTTTCCTTTCTTTCCTTTCTTCTTTCTTTCTTCTTTCTTTCTTTCTTTTTTCTCTTCTCTCCTTTCTTTCTTTCTTTCTTTCTTTCTTTCTTTCTTTCTTTCCTTCTTTCCTTCCTTCCTTCCTTCCTTCCTTTCCTTCCTTTCCTTCCTTTCTTTCCTTTCTTTCTTTTCTTTCTTTCTGATTTTATTTATTTATTTGACAGAGAGAGACACAGCGAGAGAGGGAACAGAAGCAGGGGGAGTAGGAGAGGGAGAAGCAGGCTTCCCGTTGAGCAGGGAGCCCGATGCGGGGCTCGATCCCAGAACCCTCGGATCATGACCCGAGCCGAAGGCAGACGCCCAACGACTGAGCCACCCAGGTGCCCCGCGCACGTTTCTTTCAAGAGCTTGTCTGAGGGGGTAGCCACTTAGGCAGAAAGATCCAGCAGGTACGTGCCCCCTTGCCTCCACTGAGCCCCACTCACAGGCCTCAACATAGGATTTTACCTGCAGTGACTTCGTTCTCTTGTACACCAAGCTTTGTAACCGGGGCTCATTATTTTTTTATGTGAAATATTTCTGGTATACTGAAAAGTACGAAAAACAAAACATTTTCATGCCCTTCGTGAAGATTGGATAGATGTTGACATTTTGCCCATTTGCCTCTGATGCCTGGTTTTTCAAATAGAAATTATACCTTGCACACAGCGCGAATCCCACTTCCATTCCCTCTCCTACCTTCTTCCTCAGATGGGAATCCCGTCCTAAAACTGATGTTTCCTTTCCATATGCTTTTCGCATTCGTAGCAATGTTTATGCATTCGTGAGCTGAGGGTATCTTTGTAAGGATACATGTATTTTACTATTTATGGAAATGGTATTTTGCTATATATGTATGTATCCTTTGACACCTTGCCTTTTTCACCAAATGATACCTTTTATTTTTATTTTTTTAAAAGATTTTATCTATTTATTTGAGAGAGAGAAAGAACATGAGCCAAGGGGAGGGGGAGAAGCAGGTTCCCCTCTGAGCAGGGAGCCCAACATGGGGGCTCGATCCCAGGACCCTGGAATCACAACCTGAGCCGAAGGCAGACACTTAACCAACTGAGCCACCCAGGTGCCCCCACCAAGTATTACCTTTTAGAGAGTTAGTCCTGGGTGCTGCCTATATGCATCTAGTTTATTCATTTGAGCTGTGACACAGTATTCCGCTGTGTGTGGGAACCACAGGAGATGTATCCATCACCCTATTGAGATGGCAGGTGGAATTTTGGTTGTTGCTGATACTCTTTCCTTATGATGATACCCCTCCTGGGGAGCAGTGACTTCAGGAGTTTTCTGGGGTGGACACCCAGAAGTGCGGTCATGGTCACAGCCTTGGCCAGCTCTGTGTGGCAGGTCCTTGCTCCCCACTGGTGAGCTCCTGGCCACGTCCTCACTGATTTTTGCTGTATTTCCTTATTTCTGATGTGAGTGGACACCCTTTTGTATAATGACTTGCCTGTATGGTGTTGTCTTTTGTGTCTCAACTGCTCATATCCTCTGCTTATTTTATCTATTGGGCTGTTTGCTGTTTTTCTTACCGATTTGTGGGCAGTTTTAATATTCTGAATTGGGGCCTTCTTCATGTGTGTGCTTTGCAGGTATCTCCTCCTGGACCGTGGCCCGTCTTTTCTCTATGTTTACAGTGTCCTTTGTTGCTGGAAGATTTTAATTTTAATGCAGGTGAATGTTTTCCAGTTGTATGTAAAGCTTACATTTTCTCATATCTTATTTCAGAAATCTTCCCCATGCTCGTGTCATAAAGACGGCCTCCTGTGTTTTCTTTTAGTATTTTTTTGTTTTTGCTTCTCACATTGGGCCTGTAATGTATTTGTGTGGATGCTGTTGGGTGCAGGTTTCTCCCTGCCCGATGAGAGACGCCCTCGTCCCAGAACATTTTCCACGGGGTCCACCTCTCCCAGTCTCATTGCTAAGGCTGGGTATCCAGTAGGGGAAGTGACTGTCCTCATGGCTCTTCAAAATGATCTAGACTATACTTCCGCATGACTTTTAGAATCATTTTTCCACTTCTATCTTTAAAATTCTGTTGAGCTTTGTATTGGAATTTCGCTGAATTTGTAGATTAGCTTGGAGAGACTTCATAAGGTGTTGAGAGTTTTGATGGAATTACTTTAGATCTTAGGCGAATTTCATTCTGTGTGTGACTGCAGGGATCCGTGAACTAACTATACACTCTTAACTTGCCCTAGTTCATTGTGTGCATAGAGAATAGTCACAACCAAAGGATTGATCATCATAGTCTGGAGCCAGGCACAAAAATAAACCCTACTCTGTTATCATAGGTGGCTGTGATTAAGATCAGGGGGAAGGTCGGCCGCGGGCCTCCTAACATTGACAGTTTCGTTCAGAAGATTAAGTGGTTCTTCATTTTTGGCCCCAGCCATCAGTAGCTTAAAGCCATTACTGTCTATTGGCTGTTTGGTTTGTCTGAAATATGGGGCTGGTCTCAGCCTATTTCCCTGGGGTCAGGTGTGTTCACATAATCAAAGTGCCAGGAGCCCATATTGTGTGTGTGTGTGTGTGTGTGTGCGTGCGCTATGTGTGAACTATGAGCACAGATTAGCCTTCTCGGGGGAGGAATGCGCAGGGCCAAGACAGAGATGTTCTAATCATGTTTGCATTTAAAAATGTGCGCTCTTCATTAGTAGAGCGTTTTCCAGCTTATTTTTGAGAGAGGCTTGTTCAGCCAGTTACAGGTGCTTTCAGAAATGACCATTCGTGAAGCCGTCGCCCGTTGGCAAAGTGAAGAAAAATGAAGATCCCTTCTCTGGTGATGTGGGTGCGGGGATTTTCATCGGCTCCTGTGGTTCCCATGACCTGTTTGGGGGAAGGGCGATAGCTTCTGTTTCCTTTAATTAAACGTCCGTCAGTGACGAGGAGGAAATTTGTATTTATTCTCTTTGTATATAAACAAGCCACAAAAAGCATTTCATAGATATTTAAATGATGGCTTTGCCACAGCAAAGAAAAAATGCTGGTTCCCACGGTGATATGAAAACCCCCCCAGCCAGTGACCTGTGAATTCGGAAGGAAGGTAACAGTAAAAAAATTTGATCAGGACAGGTTGGGCTAATACCATGGAGCGCAGAACTTGTGGTTTGATTCCCTTTGCTCCTTTAAGATACGGGAAGTATTTCTGTATTTCTTTTTCTTTCAGATCTGTTTGTACTTCAAATTGGTTAAAATGTTTGTATTCATTTTCTTAATTATAAGTATGAGAAGTGAGTTCCATGGTAACCCTTTTTAAGTAACTGAACTGATACGTTAGAACCACAAGAGCTGAGAGTCATTTTTATTTTAAAATTCTTTTTGCATTAACACATCTGCAGTGCTGAGGAATATATGGAAAATTGAAATAGTGCTTCTATCCTGCCGTGTCTCCAGCACGTCAATAAATCACCTTTTTTTCCTTTTAAAATGTCTGGCCTTATAATTTATGTTTGCATAACCCATTACTAAATTCATAGTAGGTGTTTTAGTTGGCAGGCATTATTCCAGGGATTCTGAAAATCTTGAAAAAAAAAATACAGAGTCTTTGTTAGTATTTATATTTAAGTGGACATTTTCTTTTAAAAAAATAATGAATTAGTTTTTATAAAAAGAATTGGGAGCTAGCTGTTTACCTTTTCCTTAAGCAAATAATATTAAGTCTGTTTTCCCACATTATCAACTGTCATGGATTTCTCCCCCCTCCTTTTTTTTTTTTAAAGATTTTATTTATTTATTTGACAGAGAGAGGGAGAGGGGGAACACAAGCAAGGGGAGGGGGAGAGGGAGAAGCAGGCTTCCCGTGGAGCAGGGAGCCCGATGCGGGGCTCGATCCCAGGACCCTGGGATCATGACCTGAGCTGAAGGCAGACACCCAACGACTGAGCCACCCAGGCGCCCCATGGATTTTTTTTTTTTTTAAGATTTTATTTATCAGAGAGATGGAGAGAGAGAGCACACGAGTGGGGGGAGAGGCAGAGGGAGAGGGAGAAGCAAACTCCCCGCTGAGCAGGGAGCAGGACCTGGGGCTCAATCCCAGGACCCTGAGATCATGAACTGAGCCCAAAGCAGATGCTTAACGGACTGAGCCACCCAGGCACCCCTGTCATGGATATCTTAATAGACTCTTTTCCCCTCTTGCTTTCTTCTTTTGATTAAAACCGGCAGAAGAAAACGATCGTGATACTGCGATCACACTAATTTCTATATAATTTTCTGTAGGTTTCATGGTGCCCAGAAAATCAGAATTTCAGGTTTAGTGATTTTTTTCATTTCCTAAATGCATATGACTGTTTTCGTTATAAAGTGAAGATGAATATATTCATTCATTTATAACACTGTTTGGTGCTTGACCAGAAATAGAAATGTTCAGGGCTAGCTCACATACTTGGGGCTTACCTTTGAGACTTTCTAATTTTTAACTAGACATTTAAAAATAATCATTGTGTCTTCCAGCCTTAAGTTAGGAAAACTTTCAGAGCTTCACTCTGAAATGATGAAAAAAAAAAAGAGTTATTTCTGTTTTTTTATTGTAAAAGTTTAAAAAGTGATTTTTACGGTAGTGACAAAGCCAGAAGGGCCATTTATGGTGTTCCGAAGAAGTTTGCTTTATTTGAAATTTCTAACCTTCTCTTTTCCCTGACTCTCATTAGCTGGTCAATAAAGTTTTCAATATAAAATATGTCTCAGCCCATTGAAATGACTGTGGCCAATCAGAGGAGGGATTGTTTCTCCCCGAGGGAGCCTTAATATGTTTATCAGGAAGTCTGTAGCCTCCTCGGTCTCTTTGTGAGATGGATTGCAGGTCATTGTTCAAAGGAGAGTGGTGTGTTTAAAAATTCAGAATTCAACACGGTTCAAGCTATGATCTCAAAGCCCAGTGGTGCTGCATAAGTTTGAAAACCTCTGACTTCCTCCTCCTTAAGCTAAGGATGAAAAGAAATGGCAGTTTTCTTTGTTTTTGCTCATTTTGGAGTCCTAGCTAGTCAGACATTTTTTAAGTGCCGCCTTTTCATCAGAACGTTACTCTGTTATCAGAGATGTTTATTCTGGTTGTATTGCTCTGGCCAACCTGCCGCATTTAGCGGAATCATTTCTGTGGGGTTCAAAAGGTGCCTCTTGTACGTCTGCATTTACTTCTGGAAACTGGAGGGGCATTACTCAGGCTTCCTGGGGCAGGGCAGGGTTTCAGGAGTCTGTCCAACTTTTAAAAACTCCGCTTTCAGGCCTGAGCCGCTCGTGGCTCTTCCAAGAATGATGAGAGGAGACTAAAGAGATGGTATTGCTGCTTTTGGTAGATGAGAAACACATTCTCTGGCTTCCTGCGGGGTTTGCCTCCCCCTCTTCATCCCCCTCCTGCCCCTGGACTCCGTGGCCCCATCAGCGTGAGCCTTGCGGTTGTGTCCCAGAAAGCATTTCCACCCAGGCAAAGGGCTGTGCCAGAAGCTGGAAGAAAGGAGAAAGGAGGTGTTTATCGTCCCAAAGATGCCTTCCAACTTTTATTATTAATTCCTTTCCAAAGTAAACTTTCGGGTTTGTTTCAAGTCCCTTCTGGCCAAAGTGCAGTTGGGTTTGCCGTGTCCTGTAGGGGTGGAGAGGTGAGAACAGCATCACCCTTTCCCGGGAGGAGGAGGGGGTCTGGACGCCAGCTGCAGGGTGGTTTGGACTTGGGGGACCCGGGCCATGAGTGACTGAGGCCCGCCTCCGTTAGCCCTTTCTCAGTCCTGTGCCATGCGAGAGGTGCTGGGGGTCCCCAGAGCTCCCCCGGGCTGCCCCACAATCCAGCTGGGGATGGGTCCGGAAATGGCACATTTCGGTAAAGAGTAGTAATTGGCAAAATGGAGACGGTGGTGCCCAGCGGACACTTGGGGCCGAGAGAAGGGGCTCCGCGGGAGATGCAGGAGCCCTGAGCTGGCATGGGCAGGTGGGAGGCTGGCACCAGGAGTGCTCTCCTGGGCCCGGGCTCTTGGATACGTGGTGGCGCCCACCCGCCGAGTGTGCAGAAGGACACGGTGGGTGTCCTGTTGAGGATGGCGAAGGACTCATGGGGATCACCAGCCCTGTGGTCCCACCGGCTTCCTTGCTTTCAGGTTTCCTATTTGCGCTGGCCCTGAGGCTTTTGAAATCCTACAGCAGTGCCCAGCTATGAAGTCACGTTTCTCGTCTCTCCTGGTTTTAATGGTTAAGAAATCAGCTTCACTTCTAGTCCTGCAGGAGCCGCCACTCTCTGTCAGTGTTTTCCTAACTTAGCTAATCATAAAAGTCTCCAGGGTGTGTGCTTGTTAAAAATACTGTCCCTGGGCCCCACCTGACACCTGGTGAGACATGATCTCCTGGGAAGGGCCTGGGGACCTGCATTTAGAACCAGCACACACCCCCCCCCCCTCCATTTCTTGCTTGGGGGATTTGTACCCGGTTAGGGCACCCAGGCTCCCTTGGTCTCCTCGGCGGGGGTGGCTTTTTCCTCCATGGTGTAGAAAGTTTTCCCTGCTGGGCCACGAGGAAGCTCCTGCTACAGTTCTCATTTCTCTGATGCTCCACATCATCGATGCTCAGGGAGCCTGTGTGGAGGGACCACCTGAGACCCAGGTGTGCTCAGGGCAGGTGGGAGGCCCCGCCTCAGTCGTGAGTGTGCACAAAAGCACCCCGTGACATGTTAGGGCTGTGGCTCCCAGAGGGCAGCTGGGAGCCCTCCCTTGCAGGGTTCGGGAAAGGCTCGTGGAAATGCATATTGTCACATATGTGAAGACCTAGAAGCGTTTCCCGGGTTTTCCAGCCCAGCGCTCTGTGACTGGCTGAGGCCTCAGCTCTGTACAGAGATGATGCCAGGATTCCATAGAATTGGTCGGGACCAGGGATCGCCCAGGCTTTGGCTTAGGCCAGGGTGATGGAGATGTCCAAGCCCCTGGTAGTGGGGTGCAAGGGCATCGTGAGAGGTGTCCCGGAGGGAGCGGGAGCCCCAGGCCGGGACCTCTCCTACCTCAGAGGGACTGGTGGGATGTCCAGAGTGGGTAGAGGTCAGAAGCCGTATCTGAGGGGCCCCCACCTGGAGTGGGATTTAGTGGTCGTAGTGTCTGTGTAGGAGGTACAAGCATGCGTACACACGTGTGTGTGCATGCGTGTGTTTGTTCTTTGGGTGAATTAAAGCAATGTTGCAAGCAGAAAGTATGACTGGAGCAGTCCTCACAGGCACCAGCGCTCAGAGCTCACACGTAATACCCCGGGCGCTGTGCTAACGCGCTTTGCACCTGCGCCCCGTGTGCTTGTCCCTGCAAACCTCCGAGGCAGGCTGTCCTCACCCCCACTGTGCCGTGTAGGGGGCGGAGGCTTCGCTGGCCTGAAGTCGCCTGGCTGGGGCGTGGCCGAGCAGGGTCTGCACTGGCCAGCCTGGCCCCAGAGCCACTCTCTGCACCCCTGCCCTGCCAGCCCCTCTCTCCCACCCCTGTGGCACGGAACGTGGCACCGCTGGCCCGGAAGCCCCGTGAGTCTCCTGTTTTCCCATTAACATGTTAGTTAGTGGTTTTCCACTCACGCATTTCCTCCTCCCCAGCACATTCTAGCTGATGGGAGTTTAGCAGGCACCGAAGATTTTTATAAATAACAGGAGACCATCTTAAGTTCAGAAAATTCTTTCTCTGTTCTACTCACACTTACCCACCCCCGGCTCCCCCATAAAAAGCCCGGATAAGGGTGAATAAGTGAATTAATTATAGTAGGGAGTATCCTGGTCTAGCTACTCATGGGGTTTGGTTACCAGTCGGTGAGAAACGCCGTGACCTGTTTTTGGTTACACTGTAATTCCTTCTTATAACAGCATGGAGATATTAGTGTAAAATCAATTCTTCACTTGGGGAGAGATTTTTTTTTTTTTTTTAAGTCAGGTTTACGGCTCAGTAAAATTCACCCTTTTTAGGTGTCCGCTTCTGTGAATTTTGAGTTGTGTACCCTATGAGTCCCCAGCCCCACTGAGGTAGAGAGCAGCTCTCTGGTCCCCCAGATTCTTCCATGCCTCTTTGTGATCAGCCTCTAACCCCATCCCCAGCCCATGGTGACCCTGGGTCTGTTTTCTGTTCCCATAGTTTTACATTGGCCAGAATGCCGTGTAAATGGATCATATAGCCTTTGAGTCTGGCTTCTTTCCTTCAGCCATGCTGGGGCTGATGGTGTCAGTACTCTTCTAATAAGGGTGCCAAGTAGAATTCCCTTGTATGCGTGGACCACAGCAGGGAGGGATTGGTAACCTGGTTGGACTGCCCTTAGCTTAGGATCCCCGATATCCAGTCCCCTGGGACATTGAAAGCTGAGCATAGCTGGGGGGCCTTGGCTGGCTCAGTGGGTAGAGCACATGACTCTTGATTTTGAGGTCATGAGTGTAAGCCCCATGTTGGGTGTAGAGGTTACTTAAAAATAAAATCTAAAAAAAAGGGGGGGCGCCTGGGCGGCTCAGTCGGTAAAGCGTCTGCCTTCAGCTCAGGTCATGATCTCAGGGTTCTGGGATCGAGCCCCGCGTTGGGCTCCTATTCAGCAGGGAGTCTGCTTCTCCCTCACCCTTTGCTTCTCATCCCCAACCTTGTGCTCACACGCTCTATCTCAAATAAATAAAATCATTAAAAAAAAAGGTGTGCACGGCCCCACACCTAATCCTGCCTGATACTCCTGATTGGTTAACAGGGAGGCTGGAGGCTGGGCATGTGCAGTGTTCTGCCATTTCTCTGCATTGCGCTGCTCACGCTTGTTCTGAGTGCGAGCAGTCTTCTCGAAGAAGGAGGGCTTGGTGTTGGTAAAGCTGGCCGATTTCTGCCCTTGTGTCACCAGGGAAGGAAGGATTTGAGCGGTGTTGCTGGAGACAGGCTCACGCCGAGATCCGCCCCGCGAGGATGCGAGCCCCCTGGCCTCGGCGGTGGAGGCGACGGGCGAGCCTGCGCTGAGCACACGGTTGTCACAGGTGTGGCAGGATGGAAGGTTGCAGACTGTCAGTGACTCAGGAGCAGCCCCGCAGTAAAACAGGTGTCTGGCTCCCTCTGTTCTCTGAACCGGAGATGTTCTCCTCACATTTCCTTATATTGTCATTTCACTTCTCCATCCTTTAACTCTTGCGATGTGCTTCCTCCAGCTTCGATTGTAAGCTCTGGGAAGGTAAGAACAATGCCTCAGCTCCTCCTTAATCCTGGTTGGATGTGTTGGTTGGTCGATTGGTTAAATGCCGGCCTGCAGATGCGCAGTGAGTGGTGCAGACCCCTGCCTGACCCAAGGAAGCTGTCACAGCTGGGGGGGGGGAGGGGAGGGGAGGGGGTGGCGGGCAGAACAATCAGTAGCCCACCCTGTCCGGTTCTTTAGGAGAAAACTAAGGCCCAGAGAGGGACACCGTCCTCCCCAGAGTCACACAACAGGCCCTCAGACGGGCTGCGGGCAGAGGACAGGGTTTGCTTTCCCCCGAGGTTAGCTGCCCTGCACATTTCATCTTCAGGCAGGAGATTCGAAAGGGCAGAAGGGAAAGGGTGGCGTGCCGGGCTTCCTTGAGGCAGGTGGCTCTTTTAAAGCTGGGGCTTGTTGCCAATCCAACTTCGTTTCCATGGAAGCAGCCAGTGGGGCAGCTTGTTCCTGTCAACCTGAGGCCTGGTGGAGCCTCAGCCCCTGACAGGCTGCAGGAACAGGCCAACTCACTCGGAGGAGGGGGGCACCCAGGAGCCCCAAGCCCTGCTAGAGTCTCTCTCTTGCTTACTTTTTGCTCCAGGAGTTTGCTTTGAAGGGAACGTCAGTGAATGGCTCGTCCCAGCCTCTACTTCCCCCCCGGGACCAGCGCAGGGGTGGCCTCCATCACTGCTCTGAGGATACCTTCCTCGGGGGCCCTGCTTCGTGGCGGGATACCCCTTGTAGACCATGTCTTTCTGCATCGTTCCCAGAGAATCTTAAAGACAGAAATGGAAGAAGTATGTAGCATCTTTGTTGTGTGTTGTAGGCTTAGCTCTTCAAAAAAAACTAAGTATCTCAGTGGAATCCGTTTCTTGAAATCAATTTCATGAAGCTACTGGAATTTCTTTCTTGCCAAGACTGCAGTTTCCCAGTTGGAGGTTTGACACCCCCCCACCCCCACCCCCTGATCGCCGAGACTCGATTTGCCTCCTCTCTTGTCCTGTAGTTTTGATGTCTTGACATTCCTGAGCTTGGTCTGCTTCATTTCATGCTGGGATCACAGCTCAGTCACGAAGCCTTTATTATATTAGCGAGTCAACAGATAACATTCTTTGAAGAATTCTGAGTTTTTTAATTACCCCACTTAAGCCTTTTGGACGCCCTGGTTCAGAGGGGCATTTTGCCTTGCTGAATTCCAGAGTTGATTGCAAACCTTAAAAGACTAGAAAATGCTAAGAGCAACTTGCTACGTCACGAACCAGGGCCAGGGCCCCCCACTCCCCACCCCCACCCCCAGCACCAGTGGTCAGTCTTGCTGGTCGGTGGTGGTGTTGGGACAGTTCACCAGACGTGCCAACACACACCGTTTCCCAGGGCTGTTTGTACATTGGGCAGAAAACCACCCAACTTCTTTTCCAGTAGGTGGAGAAAGATCCTCAAATCCTAGAAGCACTGCTCACCTACCTTTTTAGGGTATGGCAGGTTTAGCTGGAGGGCTGGAGGACTTCCAAAAAAGTGTGACTCAGGGAGAAAAAGGCTACTCCCAAAGCTAACAGGGAGGAGCATCACGGCCGGGACCGGAAAATCCCCAGCAGGGCAGTGGCCTGTCTGTAGCTCAGACACATTGGCTCAGAGATTTGCTTTCACAGAATAAGGGAAACGGAACAAAAGTTTTTTGAATTCCCATTCCAGCAGGCCCAGTTTCTGCAGGGGTGTCTTTCAGTCTCAACTTGCATTCGGTCCCATTTCAAACCATTTTCTCCAAAGAGCTGGCCAAAGCATCTCCCTATCGCTCTGCCAACCACGTGTCTTAGGACAGAAAGTGAGCAGCATCTCTTCCTAAAGATCCTGGCCGCCGGGTGTCCTTCCCCTGCCGTTTTTCCTTTGCCTTTTAGCAGCCAGCCATGAACCCCAGCCTGCTGAGAGAGCACACGCGCGTGCGCGCGCACGTGGGTATGTGTGTGTGTGTCTGGAGCGTGTGTGCACGCGTGGCTGGTGTGTGGCTTCGGAGTAGTGCAAACCTGGGTCCCGATCATGATGCCACTGGCTTGCTGGTAGGTCCCTGAACTACCCAGCACCTCCGTGCAGCTGGGGTGGGAGTCTGTCCGTCCTCGACTGCCCGTGATTAAGTCATCACAGCCACATCCCTGCTCGTTGTAGCTTAGCGCCCCGCACGCAGGTGTCTGGTGAACGTTTTTTTTCCTTCCTAACCTGGTAACTGCATATATACCAAACTGCAGAAAAATGAATAACCTATCTAGCTCTGAGTGAGTAGGCAGGTGCTTTCCTACACACATGTGGCTGGACTCAGCCAGGGCATCTTTTGGCCCGGTTCTAGCGTGTTCTCTCAAAGCAGCTCTTTTCAGTATTGGGTGTCACGGGCGGATGCCGAGTGGGGAGCCAGCCTCAGCCTCAGCAGGAGTGGACGAAGGAGCAGGAATAGAGTGGGAGCCATGGCTCTTCACAGCATGAATTTCTGTTTACAAGAAAAAGGCAGTGATTAGGTTTGGGGGCACCTTGTGGCTTTTGGAGGGTCAGGATGTAATTTCAGTGACGGCTAGTGCAGCTGTCGTTACAGGAAGGAGTAAGTAACTTATGAAAATATTGTTAATGCTCTTGTCTCTGCACAGAGACAGACCTGATTGCAACTTTTTGTTGATTCTCTTTGTCGTTGAGGTACTTCTTGTGCTGTCCCACGGTGATCTGTGAAATCTGCTTGTATAGAGCCCACCTTTGCTTTCTCAAAATGGAAGAAAAAAGCTTTTTTCCCCCCTTCTCATTATTAGGGTGATACGGGCTAGTTGTAAAACATTCAGTTAATGAAGAAGCAAAAAGTCATCCCCAAATCTGCCATCCCAAATAAGATAGCGATTGTTAACATTTTGCAAAGTGTCTTCAGGGTCTCTGTGTCTGCATATACAGGCTCAGGGTTTGCGCGATAAAACTGGAAAGCACCTACTATGTGTCAGGGGCTTTGCGGTCACGGCTCATACACACTCTTCCATGAGCTAGTGTATCGGGGCCATCTGTCCAGTCTGTTCTGGCCTGGCCTGTGCTTTTCGTGGCTGCATAGGGACCCCGTGCCGGGCTAACCCCGATATGTTCAGCCAGTGTTTGCTTGATGAGAGTTCGGGTTCCTTGTTACTTTAAGTAATCCGTGTCTGATCAAACAATACCACAACTTGAGCCACATACAGGCTCTTGCCAAGCCCTCTGTCTGTGCCATGACTCAAGGAAGAATGCTTGCTTTTTCTCCAGGTACTGGGCCATTCCAGATGTGAGTGACCCGGAGAGCAGGAGGTTGACTTGTCCGAGGCACAGGAGGGAGCCCTGTCCCCACAGAGGGGGACCACCCTAGCCCCTCCCGATGGTTCTTCCCGGAAAGGGGGGCTGTGGGCAGCGGGGGCGCCGTGTCAGAGCCCTACGTGATGGGTGTCGGTGGGGGGACCTGCCCTGGTCTGTACCTCCAGCTTTTCATCGGCCCGTGCACGAAGGAAAGAAAACTGCTTTTCCCGAGGAGGATCCTGTGAGTGAAGTGCCCGGCAGTCTCTGGTATTAATTATCTCAGCCCCCTTGCGGAGAGGTGGGGAACAAAGGTCCTGGCTCACTCCCCGAAGGCCCCAGGGAGAGATGGGTGGTCTGGGCAGACGGACCCGTGCGAGCCAAGGAGAGTGCCGACCGCCTGTCACTGTCAGGAGCGCTCTCTTTGGGCCAGCCTCCCCTCTGCTTTCCACCCGTGGCCACTGAATCCCCACTTGGGACCCGTGATCTGGTCCACCCTTCCCACTCCAGGGGTGCTCACGGTTGCATTTCGGTGAGTTACCAGCTGGCGTCTAGGAGCTGGCCCTTCATCTTTCCACCGGGCCCCACTGAGTGGGCAGTGCCTCCACATTGCCGCTGCTTTGTCATTGGCATTGGCCACGCTGTGTCTGCCTGTGGCTGAGTCTGGTTTTGTTTTCAATGAAACCTTGCGCCTCTTGGTGGGTGCTCTTACTCCTTGCAGGCCCATTTGGCCTCCAGCAGACACCTGGGCCCAACCAGCGAGCAGGTGGGCGTGTCTACGTTGCCCCTG
This sequence comes from Mirounga leonina, assembly GCF_011800145.1. NCBI lineage: Eukaryota > Metazoa > Chordata > Mammalia > Carnivora > Phocidae > Mirounga > Mirounga leonina. Next base: position 8,192,381 of record NW_023270763.1, read on the forward strand.
GGAGAGCCAGAGCCCCCACATTGCCACCTTGGTGCCTTTTGTGCCCACTCTCCTGCCTGCCAGGCGTGAGAAGAGAGGGCCTCTTTTTTGGAGCGAGGGCCTGCGATTTGGCCTGGGGAAGAGCACGTGGGTCAAGGTCAGCCCTGCTTCTTGCTTTACCCGGGGTGGAGACAAAATGCCAGAGAGGGAGACAAGGAGAGGGTACTGTACTTTTCCCAAGTACCGTCACTCCTGGGTGCCCCCTACCCCCACCCCGTCCCCGCTTTGGAACTTCTGGTTCAGCTCATAGTCGCCAGAGACTAACAAGCCTGTGGGGCAGGTGCCAGGTGTATGCGGGAGTGGGGTCAGCATGCCTGGCAGAGCCACCAAAGGCCTTGGACTGCAGCCTGCTTCAACCCGGGCTGGGCCCCGGCTTAGCTCCAGGATACGTTTGCTTTCGACACATCCACTATCATTTAGATACAAAGCATAACACGGCTGAAACCATTCAGTGGAATTAAGAGTTCATTGCCAGGAAAATAAAACAAATCAAAACAGTCATTAATAATTTTATTTAAATTGTGAGTAAATTCCCTCTGTTGCATTTTGTAGATTATATCTAAGAGGTAATTTATTGCTGTTGAGAATTGCACGGGGGATCATGGAAGCCTTGTCTTTGGCAAGTGTCTTCTCTGTGCTGGGGCACGAGGGGCCGGGGCTCAGGAGCTGCCCTTCCCTCAGGGAGCTGAGGTTCTGCACTGGAGTGGAGTCCCTGGGGACATCCTGAGAGCCTGCCGCAGCCCAGGGCTCTGGGTGCCGAGTGGGGGAGGAGCTGGGTGGTGGAAGAAGCACCCGATTCTGAAGATTCCACCCGATTCAGAACTCAGGTCTGGGGGCCAGAGGGAGGAGCCAGAGGTTCTGGTCCGGGCCAGGCTCAGGGAGGTTGGCATGCCTTAGGTACTCAGCCCCAAAGCCAAGGGCTGTGCTAGGCCTATTGCACGCGTCCCCTGTGGTCATCCGAGGTAGACCTTGCTGTCTTAATTTTACAGCTGAGGACAACCAAGAGAGTTTGAAAGCTTGTCCAAGGCCACTCGGCAGGTATCTGTGCCCGCTTCTGCTGATTCCCGCATTGTTGCCCACCCCGCGCCGCCGCTGGGCAGGGCTGGGGCGAGTGTCAAATGAGACCCAAGAGGCCAGTTTCTCCATAGGCTTGGCAATGACCAGAAGAAGACGCAGAGCGAAGGGAACCACGGAAAATGCCGGGATGGACTGTCCCTGTTTTCAGCTGAAGGGACGGGGCTGGTGGGGGAGGAACGAGGAAGCAGGCTGAAGAGCAAGAAAGCAGTGACCTTTATTTTAAATGCTTTGGTGACAGATTTAAAACTTGACTAACTTCACGCCAAAATAACCTCACCAGCCCGGGAGTGACCCCGAGCTTGAATATCGTCCCTGTAAATCCATGAGCTAATGCCGTGCGCCTGTCCACGAGCTGCACAAGGAGAGGAGCGGCTCGGTACGGGGTGTGTGAGTAGGCAGTGACTTAGGCGTGGGGATGGCAAGAATTCCCCCTGAAATTTTAAAGTACACAGCAAAATCTCTAAAATTAAAGAAAAGAAAGATTTTTTTTTAAAAAGCCACCAGTGAAATAATTGTCTCAGTCTGTGGCTAGAGCTAATTTGGGGAGAATCACATATTTTGATTTCTTTGGATTTTTTTTTTTTTTTAAGGAAACTTTTCAAGCAGTAAATTAAATATTTTTGGATGTAGACTGAGATGACTTACTTAGGCGTTACATCGGCAGTGTGGAAAGCGCAAAGACACATTTGGGGTTAGCAAGGACACCTTCCAGAAGTTTGGTTTCTGTGGATCATTGACCCCTCGCCGTAAGATGGCTGTATTCCCTTTGAGCCATTGCTTTAAGAAATAAATTGAGAATAATGTCTGTGGCTCCCTAGCCAAAACATTCACATTTTGCCTCATCTGCAGAGAGACCTGAGCTGAGTTTTATCTCTGCGTCTTTTTGCAAAGTGTTCCTGCTCTGTTAACAGAGCTATAATTAACTCACAGGACGCCAGGCAGCCAGATTCGGCCAGGCGCCAAGAAATCAGCCCCAATTACTATATTCACATTGTCAGTAATGCCCACTTCACAGCTTCTGCTAATTTGAAATGGCAAGTTCCAACTTTCCATAGTAAAATTACCATTTTTGTACTATTCTATTACATGGTGATATTTGTCCATTATTTTGGCTATGTAAACTTGGTATTATAACGACAATTAGTTGTTGAGCATTTTCTAAAATGATTCGCAATTACATCTCTTAAATGGGAACCTCACGTCTGCCCCGAAGGAGTGAGCAGTGCATTCCCTCTGTGCCCCAGATAGACTTCGGGAATCGGCTTCTCCCGGGAGAACGAAATGCCTTGGGATTTTATGATCAACGTGAGTGTTTACAATAAGGGGCTCCCTTTGGATGTTGCCCGTTTTGTAGATCTTCAGGGTTAGAGTTGTCTGATCTCGTTATAATAATGGAGGAGTGTCCCGCCCCTCCGTCTCCCTGAGATGCCCTGGGGCTCCGTTTGCACCCTGGGCCGTCTGGTCCCTGCCCCACTGTAGAGTGCTAACCCAGTGGCTGCACTGGGGTCCAATCTGCCCCAGACGAGCGGTAATGGTGTCTCTTCCCTGACGGTTGCTGACCTCTGGCCTGCCACCGTGCCATGGCAAGCAGGTGGTTTTCTGGCAGGCGTGGTGAGGTTCCCAGTTTTCCTGAGAGGCCTGTCCCTGGGGAGTAAGGCCTACTGGCCTGATTTGCTTGTACATTTTGCTCTGTTTTCGGCAGAAACTTCAGGAGGCACGTTCTAGGCCAGTGTGCCACTCAAAGTGTGTCAGAGTGTGGCCCGAGGGCTGGTTAACCGGTCGTTAACTGGCCGGCAGCTAGAGAAGCATAGACATTCAGAGCAGACATTTAAAAACGTTTATAGCATCTTGACATTACGGTGACATCCAAGTGGCATTTTTGCTGTATTTTATAAAAATACCAGTCCACGGCAGATTGGAAATTTAAAAATCCATGGTGTGTCCTTCCCTACATAGACTCTTTGAGCGGCATTGGTCATCAATTAACCCACAATCCCTGATTGGATTTCACAGTAATAATTCATTTTGGTTAAGGCCAAATAGTTTTTTTCTGCTGGGCAGTGGTCTGCAGGGCATGGTCACTGAGGGAGGGGCTTCTGAGAGGAGAAGGCAGGAGTCCCTCAGGGCAGACAGGGGCCCTTGGGAGAGACCGTTGACCCTCGGTGGCTGGCAGCCTGCAGCGAGGGCCTCTGTCGGGGTGCTGGTGTCTTCCGAGCATGCCCCCCCAGGCCCTGACAATTCAGTACGGGGCTCCCTTCTTGAGCCCCGGACCTTTCCTTTCACATGCCGGCTGGGCATCTGGGCTTTGCCTGCCCTCCTGCCCTCCCGCCCCCCTGTATTACCTTCCACGACTTCCAGACCTTGATGGGGAGGGTAGGGGAACAGAGGCCCAGATTCCTCCCTCCCCCAGTTCCAGTCCAGTCCAGTCCTCCCCCAGCTAGTCACCAGTTCCTGATTTGAGCTCCTGCCGGGCCCGCAAATCTCTTGGCTCTTCTTGATGCCCGTTACATAGCGTGGGGGTCAGCCACCCACACACAGCCCACCACCTGAGCGCCTGCCCCGCCAGCTCAGAATGGCATTTACTCTTTTAAATGGTTAAAAGAAAACAAGAGGAGGCTATTTTACGATATACGTAAGTTATGAAATTCAAATGTCAGGGTCCATAAATAAAGTTGTTTTTTTTTTTCATTGCAGTAAGACATACCTAACATAAAAGTGACCGCTTTAACCATTTTGATGTACAGTTCGGTGGCATTAAGGACATTCATATAGTTGTGCAACCGTCACTACCTTCCATCACCCCGTACGGAACTCTGTAAATAAAGTTTTATTGGAACACAGCCATGCTCGTTTGTTTACCTACTGTCAGTGCCTGCTTTGCTGCTGCCAGGACAGAACTGAGTAGTTGTAACAGAGACGTATGGCTTGCAAAGCCCTTTCCAGAAAAAGTTTGCTGACCTCTGCCCTAGTGCCTATTCTTAGCATAGCTTGCGCAGTTACCATAGCAACCACCTAACCGGTCTCCTTACCTCCAGTTACATTCCTTTGCCATCTCTCTGCCCCTGGAGTGATCTTCCTAGGATACAGTTCTGTCGATGAACCTCCTCGATTAGAATCGGGGCATCTCATAGACTAACGTCGTGGTCCGGGGAACACCAGTCCCAGCAAAATAACTCAAGTTATTAAAGGCTCTGAAAAGCCCTGCGGAAAAGAACCCTGAACATAGATTAATCCAGTATCTTCCAAAATTAATTGACTGTCAAATTATTTTTTTCTCATCACCTGTGAACATCCTCTAGCAGGGGTTAGCAAACTTTCTCTGTGAAGGGCCAGGTGGTGAAAAAAACTGTGGGCTTTGCAGGCCATATGGTCTCTTTTGCACCTACTTGTGTCTGCTGTTAAGTAGCTATGGACAATATATAGATGGTGTTCCAATAAAATCTGATATAGAAAAGTAAAACAGGCCATAGGCCAGGTTTGGTGTAGAAGAGCCATTCTCAAAGTGTGGGCCCAGATCAGCAGCATCGCGTCACCTGACTACTGAACTGGCCCAGTCTGGGGGGTGGTCCAGCAGTCTGTGCCTTAACCAGCCCTACCTCCTGGCTAAGGTGTGCGAACCCCTGTTCTAGAACCACAGAACACCCTTTAGGGAGTGTCGACTTCCAGAATGAAGGCCCACATTAGCAGGGACGGGAAGCCCTTCGAGGTCTGGTCTCTGACCGGTCTCCCTCCTGCATGTGGCGGGCCCCACACTCAGGCTGAACCCCCTGTAGGGCTCTCGGCCTGCCATCCTTTTCCCAGGCATTCTCTTCTCTAGAATGGTTCTCTTCTTCAGCTGCCACCTGCCTCTTCCCTCACTTCTACGGGTCCTGGATGACTCGGCTCAGGTGCTGCCAGTCTTGGAAATAGTCTGGAGCCGTCCAGCCCCACCGCTCCCCCAGCCCGTTGGGTTTCCCCACTCTGCCCCGTGTAGTTGCTGGTCTGGACTCCTCACATGGGGTCGCTGTGCTCACCTCTGTGCTCCCAGCACACAGGGCACCCGGAGAAGCTTGTTGAGTGCTTAAATACATGGGCAAAGAAACACTGTGCTTGGGGGCATGATGCCCACTTCTGGTTGAGCTGCCTGGCCTTCACGTGTGAGGAGATGGGGAGTAAAGTCAGTGCCTTGGGGGTTCCTGGCTTTCTGTGGCTCTGGGAGGTGCTGCGGGCGGGACTCCCTAGTCATTTCCTCTCTGCCCCCCCCCCCCCCCTTGATTGATGTTTGGAAATTATGACTCATCTTGTTAGAGAAGGAAAAGGAAATTTTATCCTCCTCGTTCCCCCTCCCTTTCAAATAAGCGATAAATAAAAGTGGCTGGCATTCCACTTGGTGCAACGAGAAGCATTTAAATGCATTTCTGATTTTCATAATTGGTAGCTTCTTGTCGAAAGGTGCTTATTAGAAGAAAAATCTTCCCTGTATATTTGTTGTTGGCCTTCTTGTCTGTGAAATCGTAAAGCGATTTGGTGTGGGAATTGGCCCTCCCTTGTTTTAAAGGTATTTGTGGCAGTTCACGTTTCGCCAGCACCGGAGTTAGGCTACTTCTCTTTTAGTAAGAAATGTGAGGTGTACCCTCGCCGCCTTCAGAGTTTCAAAATGAGTTCACTAGGGTGGTGAATAATGGTGTGTTCAGCTGGTTTATTAAATGTGAAAGAATAAGATGTTCTAGGTTGACATCATGTACCAAATATAGATAAGGCCTGGATCAGCTGGACTCTGGGCCCGCGGCTCATGCTGATGCAGACAGCTGAATCTGGTGATGTCTGCTTTGTCTCATGACTTTGGCGAGCGGAGGGGTGCACCGCCTTGGCTCTCGAGAGTCTCCTCCTGGGAAACCCCCCAAAGAAGATGGTGGTTCACTTGTCACCATATTGCTGGAGGTGGAGCTTGGCGTTGCGTATTTGCCTCTCTGCGTGTTCAGCATATCCTGAGCATTTTAGGCTCTTGCTTCTGGAAAACTTACCAGCGAAGTCAACATCTTTTCAAATCAGAACTCTAAAGAAAGGCTGTCGTAATAATAATTTTATCGTCATCCTCCTTGTTATTTGCCGGACATACTGCCTGGCTTGTTAGGTTTCTTTGTTTTATTTTCTATTTTTATTTTCTTAAGTAGGCTCCATGCCCAGTGTGGAGCCCAACGTGGGGCTTGAATTCACGACCCTGAGATCAAGACCTGAGCTGAGATCCAGAGTCCAACGTTTAACCCACCGAGCCACCCCAGTGCCCCTTAGGTACCTTTTTGTATCATCTAACTTAATGTGCCTAAAACAGCCTGATGATGCAGGCACCACGCTGTTCCCACTGTAGAGGGAGGACACTGCAGCTCCTAGGGACTTCCAGAATCACTTGCTTCCAGTCATACAGCAGCCACAAGTGAGGCCAGGATGCCCTCCTGGGTCCGTCCACCGCGCTCACAGACGGCACTCAGGTTTCCCTGGTGCTGGTGCCCAGTCTTACCAAGTAGGAAATACATCACACTTCAGTATTTTAGTGGGGAAGCTGTTTAAATGCAGCACTGGGTGGGTCCGCTGTGAGGGAAGAGGACTCACTTCTCAGTAACGATAGTTGCGAACGCTTGCAACTTGGCCTTCGCCATGCCGAGCACTTTACCTTTTTTCCCTTATTGAATGCCTACAACTGAGGCAGGGATAGCCGCATCCCTGTTTTATAGAGGAGGAAACTTGCCCAGGATGCTCCCCTGCTCCCCACCTCCACAGGTGGGGAGCCAAACCATAGCCTGGTTTCCCAGGGGCCATGCAGTGGGGGCCCCTCTCCCTCCCAGTCCCATGCTGGGCCCAGCCACCAGGCCCCTCTGGCCAGGGACGAAGAGCTGGGTCGGCCTGGGGGAGAGCCAAGGAGCCGTTCCCATTAGGGGGGGAAAATCAAACAAGGGAATTTAGCAGAGGTGCGGGGCGCAGGGCTTGGATGTGGGGGTTGTGGCTGCCCACATGAGGCTGTGTGTGTCAGAGCTGAGAGTCACTTGTCCTCTGCCCCGAAGCATCGATCCCTCATCAAGCCAGGGCTCTAGAGTTGCACAAAAAAGAGCAGCGTGGGAGGAGGGCGAGTCCCCATTGCTGTGTCTGCACCTCTCAGGGAGGGGACAGCGCACACAGGCCCCAGCGGACATGAGAATCGCAGTGCCTCCCTCACACCGTGCCCTTGACAATGCCAGGCTTAGGTCATTTCCATTTCTGTATTAGGAACGGCCTTTTGCAGATACTGGTTATATTTATCACCAGCTAACTTATCGGCGTGTGACGCCAACTCCTCGGAGTTTGTAACCTGACCCAGGAAAGAATAGATAGTTTTGTGACTCAGTGGTAAGTAGATCAGTTTGAACAAATCAAGTGGATTATAGAATCAGCTTCTCCCTCAGAAAACTTCGTGCGATGATCTAACAGGATTGTCCGTTCAGACCTTTCTGAAGACAGTTACCTTAAAAATGTGTATACTCCATTGACCCACCAATCCCGTTTTTGAGAATCTGTCCTCAGTGACAAAATTAGAAATGTGCTCCAGGCTCTTTGAGCAAGGATGTTTGTCATGGCGTTATTTATAATACTAAAAAGCTGGGAACAGCCTAATGTCCAATATAGGAGGTAGTTAAATTACGTTAAATCCGCTCATTGAAGTGGATGGATCTGATACTGTTTTTCCAAGAATATTTAATAACATGGAAGATGACCGTGATGTAGCCCAAAGCAAGAATTACAGATGCTGTGTCACCTTAGTTTTAGGAGAGAAAAATATACAAAAATATAAACAGAATGCGAACACATGCAGATACCCGTTACATAAACACAAGGGCTGGTGCGCATAAGTCCGTGGAAAAAAGAAGGGAAGAAAATAAAGCCTTCACAGGGATTATTTCTGGATGGTGTGAGATCGTTTGATTTCTAAAAAACTTCTTTGTGACGCCTTTCTATATTTTTCAAATTTTCGGTAGCGAGAATGCTATTATTCTTCAATTTGAAACCAGTAAGAAAATGCTCAACTTTACAAATGAGAAAAGAGACTTTTTGGAAGGCTCTGGTATTTATGAGGCCATTTTCCAGGCGTTTGTATTGTGGGAAACAGGTTGAGACTGGGGTTCCAGCCCACCGTTCACTCGTTCTTGCCCCCGGGAGAGTCATTGAACCTCCAAGCCTCAGTGTCCCTGGCTATAAAATGGGAGCTTTCTGGCACTGTCACTTGGAGTTGGTTGGCGTGATTTAAGTGGGACAGGGCGCAGGAGCCCCTGGCTGGAGCATGTGTCTAGAACATCTGCTGTTCTTACTCACGATTGTTGTGGTGGAGGCCCCAGCCGTGTGCCAGACTCCGCATGAAGTTCAAGGAGCGTGCGGTGCGGAAAAATAGCCCCACTCCCCCAGGAACAGCCAACCTGGGGCGGGAAGCGGGTGCACGAGGCACAAACGTGCCAGCTTGGGGTCCGGTGGGTGCCGTGTGGGGAGGATGGGAGTGCGGGTGTGGTGTGAGCTGGGCCAGAACCGACAGGTGGCAGCCTGCCTGGGAGCCCGCTGAGGGCCCCGGCTGAGGCCTGAGCAAGGTGCAAGGACACTGGGGAGGAGGACGCCATTTGGAGAACTTGGATCAGTGGGAGGCGTGACCAAAGGGAGTCCGGGTGGCCCTGAGGTTTTCACTAGGGCACCTGACCAAGAGAGAGGTTCGCCCCTCTCCCCCCGCCGTGTCGTAAGGAGATGATGCCTTTACTCTAGGGAAAAACATACTCTCTTCCCGAGTTCACCCCCTCTGAGTGTGTGTGCGCGTGTGCGTGTAATGGGGGGTGTGCGTGGCTACAACAGGGGGATTCGCCTGGCGTCACCATTTCTGAGTTGCCAGTACTTTTGTCACTCTAACCTGTCACCTCGGGCTGCTGGATTTCCCTTTGTAGCCCGTCCTGTCGAAGAAGAATCCGATTCTCTTCTCCCAAGCATCGTGCGTTTCCACTCATTCCTTCGAGGGCAGACCAGAGGGCACTCCCACGCCGACCCGGTACCGTTTGCTTGGGCACGGAGGCCAGGACTGCTGCCTCCGAGGGGCCAGCAGAAGGTTCTTTCTGTTCTGTAGAACAGGGTGAAGAAACCATGGAAGCCCAAGTAAGATCCCTAATTGTTTCTGTTGAAACAGATTATATTGAGGGTGGAGTGCATTGCCTTTAATTTCTCTGTGTGCGCATCGTCTTTTTTTTTTTTAAGATTTTATTTATTTGACAGAGAGAGACACAGCGAGAGAGGGAACGCAAGCAGGGGGAGTGGGAGAAAGAGAAGCAGGCCTCCCACAGAGCAGGGAGCCCGATGCGGGGCTCAATCCCAGGACCCTGGGATCATGACCTGAGCAGAAGGCAGACGCTTAACGACTGAGCCACCCAGGCGCCCCTATTATTATTATTTTTAAAGAGTTTATATGTTTATTTGACAGAGAGAGAGAGAGAGAGAGCCCAAGCAGGGCGAGGGACAGAGGGAGAAGCAGACTCCCCGCTGAGCAGGGAGCCCGATGAGGGGCTCGATCCCAGGACCCTGGGATCGTGACCCGAGCTGAAGGCAGACGCTTAACGACTGAGCCACCCAGGTGCCCCGCGCATAGTCTTTTGCCCCCTCACAAGAAGTATCTTTTCTTTACTGTTTGTTCCTGCTTGGTTAGGGGAGGCTGCTGTTTTCGTTGCCTAATTAATGGGGAAATGTTCTGCCGAGGATTTTATCATGTGCATGTGCTCTGTTTGAACATGGTACAACCTGCGGACCCTTTAAAACATAGTTATGTGCTTGACTCTTCATAGGGCAATAACTAGATTACTCTGCAATGCTGTTGAGAATACCATTGTTCTTTTTAAAAGAATAGGTTTGCTGTTTTAATAAGACGTGAATGTCATCAAGACGCCTTAAATTGGCACACTTGCTCTGTAATAGCATGGTCCCTTAAAATGAATTGTAGGGAACGTTTTATGGCTGCCTGGTTGTTCAAGGAGGCCTCAGTTAGATGCTGCCTCTGCCCTCGACCGCAGTTACCCCGTGTGGACCCTAATGTTCTTTCCAATTCAAGTTCACGATCTTTTTAGCCCATAGCGAGGTTCATTGTGTTTGCCTTGCCCTGCTCAGGTTTCACTAATGAGATTCATTTTGGAAATGGAGAATTGAAAATTAATTGGATGATTAATTGTGACATTCTTATTCTTACCAGGGAAAGTTCTAGATGTCGTGGCTTCAGATAAAATCCGTAGCGAGCCCTTGAAATGCGTTTTTTATTTTTATTTTTTTAAGATTTTATTTATTTATGTGACAGAGAGAGAGAGCAAGAGCACAAGCAGAGGGAGTGTCAGAGGGAGAGGAAGAAGCAGGCTCCCAGCTGAGCAGGGAGCCCGATGCGGGGCTCGATCCCAAGACCCTGGGATCATGACCTGAGCCGAAGGCAGACACTTCACCGACTGAGCCACCCAGGTGCCCTTTATTTGTTATTTTTAAGAACATGATCGTGTAAAGAGAATTTGGTGAGATGGAATATTTTTTTTTCTGTGCATTTGCCACAACTTTAATTCTGTCATAAGGCAGGCAGCGTGTTGTTGTAACTGAGCATAGCGTTCAGAGTCAGAAGATTCCCTCCACCCGCCGTGTCTGCTAAAGGTCCCTTATTTGCCAGTCGCCGTGCCCCGTGGAAAAAGGTGAGCTTAACCAAGGCCTTTCTGTGCAGTACACTCCATTTAGGGGTCCTGGGATTCAGCCCTGCATTGGGCTCCTTGCTCAGTGGGGAGTCTGCTTCTCTCTCTCCCTCTGCTTCTCCCACTCTGCTCACACTCTCTCTCAAATAAATAAATACTTAAGGAAAAAAAAACTGTACAAGGTTGCTGTTAGGATTGAACAAGCTTAATGCACACGAAAATGCTTTGTAAATTCTTAAGGTAGCTATAAATATTGGTTATTATTGTTATAATCATTCTTCTGTTAAAATATAATTTGCCCAAGCCATTTGGGAAGCATTGCACACTGTAGCCCCACATGGAGATTTGCAGGGCGTATTTTTAGCTGTTTGTTCGTTCCGTCACAATATTGATTAGTATTCCAACAACTAAGGCAGGATGTTTTAAAAAGCAACCATGAGCAGCCATTCTTTGAGGTGTTCTGCAGCCATCAAAAATTATGTTTGCAGAGAGAGTTTGTAGTGTCTGGGCAGGCTTCAACAAAACAAGCAGCTGAGGAAGTCCGTACAGAGGATTATTACAATTATAAAAGAAATACACAGACAAGATGCACTACTCTACACCAGCACGGCGAGTGAGTACCTTGGGGGTGGGACTCCGAGTAATTTTTCTTGTTTATTACACTTTTCTCTGCTTGCAGCACCCGTGACCATGGCGTGTATTACTTCTGTAATCAGAAAATAAATTGATTAACCACAGCAGCCCCGTGCACCCCCCAGCCCCACATTCCCCCCCCCCCCCCAAAAAAAACACAGGTAGGCATCAGAAGTCTGAAGGACTGAGAAGACATACGTTGATCTCATCTTTTTAATATTTTCCCATATTCATCTTGCCTGAAAAACCCCTTTTCCATCTGGCCGTGACATCTCTAGCGACCGCACAGTTACTGCGGGAACAAAACCAAAATGTCCCTGAGCAGAGTCTCAAATTGCTCTGCCCTTTTGGGATCTCCTGTTTATGTTTTTTTGATAATGAAATTTGATCTTGATTTCAGCTAAAGCTCGTTGTGTATCAATCGCACATTTTCATTTAGGGGATGTTTTTAGCAGCCTTCGGAGACCGAAGATAACAAACTGTCGTTTATCTTCTCCACTGCCCTCCTGCGCTGTGGATTCCGTGGATTCCGCTTCACAGGCGTGTGTAAATGGATATAGTCCTGTGGGCCCCGCCCTGCCTGAGAGGATGGCACCGGTGTGTGGAATATTCTTTTCTGGAAGAAGTGGATTTCTCTAGTGCGTTCCAAATTCTTGGCTTCCCCCTGTCGTTATGGGGAGTAGTCATCTTACCGTATTCATCAATCTCAGAATTCCGATTTGGCCCAAAAACACTTACTCTTCCGGTGGAGCTATAATCTGTGCCTCTTTCCTATGTTTGCAGCCCCCCCCCTCCCCCCCACGCCTTTCATCCCCTTGTAGGACTCTTGTCCCTGCCTTGGCTGTGGTCACCCATGTCTTCTGGTTCTCTGCTCCTGCCTGCCAGCTTCTCCAAAACCGTCCCCTTCTCTTACCTGTGTGTGGGTAGCCAATCTTCCTTTTAGCTGATGGGCGGGGGCAGGAATCATGTTGGTGAATCGCTCATCCATCCATGCGTTTGGTCACCTGCTCGATGCCTGTCCGAGACGGCGCTCCCATGCCTTGAGCCGGTGTGGTCTTGGGGGGATGAGACAGACACAGGTCCTGTCCCCTGTGTTGGACCCGGTAATTCATCCTTGGATCAGGGAATTGGCTTTCATTCCTTCTTCTTTCCTCTTCTCTCTCTTGAGAGGGTATTGCCACTGGTTCTTGGGCTGGAAAGCAGGGGCGGAGGGCATTGCATGGAAGAAAGGGGAAGCAGGGGGTCAGGGATGGAGCAGAACTGAGTCCAGTCCCACTTGGGTCACTAACTTGCCAGTCCCCCATTGACAGGGAATAGTAACCATGATAAGGCTACCAGTTACTTATTATCGATTAGCACAGACCCTTCACCCATGTAATTTTACTTCACCTTCTCGGCAACCTTGGGGTGTAGGTTGGCCATTTTTGTCCCAATGTCACAGGCAAAGGATCTGAAGTTCAGGGACCTCCATGAAATGATAGAGGCAGGAATCTGGATCCGGCCTTGGTAACTGAGGCCTCCACTTGTTTTCATTACACGAAACAGCAAATTGGCCTGAGGGATCATTTCCCAAAGTATGTTACAGAGAGCATCAGTGGCAGAAGGCCTTCGCAGAAGCAAGGGCTCAGCGACCAGTTCAGGTCAGGAAACCCTGTGCTCTGATGTTCCAGTCTACGGTAGTGTTGTTAGTCCTTCACCGAGGGCTTTGTCCATTTCCCTAGATGCCCAGGAAGCAGTGCATAGTTGTGGCTAAAGAGGGGAGGTGGGGGAGCCAGGTCACCTGGGTGTGGATTCCAGCCCCACCACTTACTGTGCGACCCCAGGCAGCCACACTGCCTCTCTGTGAAGAACTTGCCTCCCTGGCTTGTTAGGAGAAGTAGATGAGTTCACACAAGCGGAGGACTCAGACCAGTACCTGGCCCGTGCTAAGCGGCGTGTGTGTGTGTGTGTGTGTGTGTGTCTGCTGGTGTTGGCTCAGGGGGTAGAACAGTGTGGAAAACACCTGCAGGTTCTGAGGAGTCAGAAAGCTACCTGTGTTTGTCCAGAGTTTCACCTTCTCTTTTGTCCTCATACTCTTCTATCATGAGAATGCCCACCTGTCCACCAGAAACCACAGCTTGGTGAGACACACTTTGGAAACACTGTTTTGTTTTGTTTTTTAAGATTTTGTTTATTCATTTGACAGAGACACAGTGAGAGAGGGAACACAAGCAGGGGGAGTGGGAGAGGGAGAAGCAGGCTTCCCGCGGAGCAGGGAGCCCGGTGCGGGGCCCGATCCCAGGACCCCGGGATCATGACCTGAGCCGAAAGCAGATGCTTAACGACCGAGCCACCCAGGTGTCCCTGGAAACACTGGTTTAAGCAGTTTTGCTGGCTCTGCACAGATTCCAGATCCAGCCAGCAAACCCCAGTGCCTTCAAACCGTTTCCGGTGAGCAGAGGGTCATGTCAGGGTGGGGAGGGGCTGCGGAGGCTGCCAGCCCACCCTGTCTGGTCGCAGGCCCCACATGGAGGACAGGTTGATTTGGACCAGAGCGGAGGAGGCATGTCTCCTCCAGGCCTGCTAATGAAATAGAAGGGTTCGAGAAGCAAGCTTCTTATCTAATCTCCACCAAATCACAGGGGCCGGATTCGTTTCAAAGGAGGAGAGGGAGGGCCGCCTTTCCCTTCCCAACGCGCGCGCGTGTGGTTTAATGGTGTCGCTGCGTTTGTGTAGAGTTTGATCGTGCGCACGCGTAGGCTTTCGTGGTGATGGTGCCTTCTGGCCGAGCGCTCACGCCTTTGCCCTGACACCTTCTGTTCTGTGTCAAGCCTGGCTCTGACATCAACGAAACTTTTTCTGGCCAAACAGAAAAGTCATTCCTGTGTTTCTGCCCCGGCGCATCGTCAGAAATGGCAGGTCTGTGCGTGAGGAATTTTGCCTTCCTCAAATAGCAGCATGGGGTTCGGGTTGCTTGCCTGACTCAGCTCTGTAGATCTCACCAGAAAAAATCCCCAGGAGCAAAGCTGTGACATCCGCCACCCCTGCACAGTGCCCTGAAATAATCAGCTTGCGTTCTGAGTTCAGGGAAAACGGACATTGGTGTCACGTCCACCGTGAGGACACAGTGGGCCCCGATGAGCTATCCATTATAAATGGAATCCACAAAGAATACAACTTTAATGCATCACTAATGTGACCTATCTAAAGCAGGTTTGTTGGGACATAATAAAAATTAGATACTTTATCATGTCGTAAGCCGTCTCAGGGTTGTGACATATTCGTGGTCTCACGCCTCTGGGAAGAGAATGTCTGCATTCTTTAAGCAGCAAAGAGACGGGAGAATTCTTCTAGTTTTTAACGTAGTCCCCAGATCGGGATCATCCTTTTCAGAAGTGTCTTTCCAGGGCCATGAACAAGGACCTGTCTGTGACCTTGACCATGAGAGTTCAGGGGAGGAAGTGTGCAGCACCTGGTTTTATTGGGGTGTTCTGGGCATCGTTGAGGACACAGACCTGGCTCTTCGTGGACGTGTAGTGTCGCTCTGTTGTGACATGAGGAGCCAGCTCGCCTCCCGCTGGGTTTGCACTCAGCTCCCGCGCTTTTGCGGCACCATGACTCGGGCAAGTCACCCTGCCTCGGCATCCCCATCTGAAAAATGGGAGAGGGACTAGGACGTTGTCATGAGCTCTTAGTGAAATAATGCAGACGAAGCGTTTAGAACAAAGGCTGGCTCTGAGTAAGGGCAAGTAAGCACTGGTTACTAATGTGGTGGAGGCTTGACATAGCGTCTGCGTGACTCCCAGGCAACCAGAAGCAGCTCGGAGGATGTGCAGGGAAGACGCACCACTTGCTGTTGGGAGTTAGGGAGAAGAAACCAGAAGCCCAGGAAAGTACCTCTGTTTCTGGAACCATGCAAGCTAGTTCTTGCGGACACGCGTGGTTGGCCATGCCAGACAGCAGGTGCTCTGGGTCCAGAGTCAGTCCCCGCTTTGGAGGCACTGCAGTGCTGGGCAGGGGGCAGACCTGAAAACAGAAAAGTGGTTTTAAAACAAGCTATTTTTAAAAGTACAGTATACAAATGTATGCTGTTGTCATGTAATGAGTGGCAGAATGGTATTAAAACCCCAAATGAGAGACTCATTGCAACTGGAGGATCTGAGGATGGTCTGGATGGATGAGCAGAAACTTCTTTATAGAAGGACAAGGACACGGACCATTTCTTGAGCATCTACTCTGTGCTGGGCTCATGCCAGGATGTCCCCACCCATCCAAGAGGGACTTCATAAGCCCGTCCCAGCACCGAAACTCAGCCCCACGACTTGGGTCCCAGCTGCCTTCGGAAAGGGACTGTTTGAGTCTTTTTCCATTTAACACATTTGCGACTTAGCTAAGTGTCTTTTTCAAAGACTAATAAAGCCTTAACAGCTTCTGAAACACCACAGTAGACCTAATAGTAGTTGACAATTTGGATTCTTCTCCAGTGGGAAAGATTCAAAACTGCGGGTTTTAGAAGCTTTTAAAAGCTTCTTGTTTGTGTAATGTTCATTGAGCACAATTCTTTTGCAAATAATGGTCTGCAAATGCTTTAAAGAAATAAACTCCACTTGCTTAACTGGGGCATGTATCTGTTGCTGGTAAAACCACAAACACACATTCTATTAGCTGAATTGTGTAGTTAAACCACATCCTCGAAATGATCCGCGCCATACGAAGGGACAATAGGAGCAGCATGCTTTCTGAAAAGATATGTAAAGGGTCCCCAGAAACAAATAATCAGAATTTATCCTAGACAAGTCATTTCCTCTCTCCGGACCTGTCTCCTCATCTGTAAAATGAGGTAGTCGGGTTAGGACACCCACAGAATCCTTGGGGTAATGCAGTTTGAAGATTCTCTGTTACTTGGGGTAAACTGTACAGACGGTCGCAACTTACAGTGGTTCGACTTCGGATTTTTTGACTTTGTGAAAGGGATAACGCGTTCAGTGGAAACCGTACTCTGAATTCTGAATTCTGATTTTTTTTCCTGGGCTGGCGATGCAGTATGTGCTATCTGGTGATGGTGGGCAGCGGCAGCCACCAGCCCCAGCCAGCCAGTGATGTCCTGACGACTGTCCCGTGCCCAGACAGCCATTCTTTTTCTCACTTTCGGTACAGCATTCAGTACCTCACATGAGAAGAGTCAACACTTTATTGTCAAATAGGCTTCGCGTTAGATGATTTTGCCCAACTGCAGGCTGATGTTAAGTGTTCTGAGCACGTTTAAGGTCAGCTAGGCTAAGCTATGATGCTCGGGAGTTTAGGTATGTTACTTGCATTTTCCACTTCGGATATTCTCAACTTACGACGATATTAGGATGTAACCCTATGGTAAGTCAAGGAAGATTTGTAATGCCTTAGAGTTTTTCCATTTTCCACCTTCTGTCTTCACATAAAAATTAAATGGTAGGGGATTCCCGTATCAAGTGAAGATTCAAATAGAATAATCAAGAGACTAAGACTATGGTTCATGTGGATGGTGAGGGCACAGGAAGAGCATCTAGAATCTTCTGGCCCTTTCCCGGATGTCCCTACTGTCCGAGCGGGAAGCACAGCTGTGGAGGAGCAGATCCGGAGGCTGACCCCAGCTCTGCAGCCCATCGGCTGTGTGGCCTTGGCCCTCTCTCGGCCCCCTTCCCTCCTTGGTCAAGAGGGCTGGCCAGGCCGCCCGATGGGCTAGCAGCGAGGCTTCCCAGCGCCAGCGCCTAGTGTTACAGTGAATACTTGGCAGGTGGCGGCCCTCATTCCCCTGAGGGAGGTGCACTGCCTGGATTGCGTTAAGCTGGCAGGCGCCCGGATTTCCCTGAGCCTTACAGAGAGAAAGCTGGAGTTCAGATGAGGAAACAGGAATTCTGTTAGAAACAAGAGTGACCAGGGGCGCCTGGGCGGCTCAGTCGGTTAAACATCTGCCTTCGGCTCAGGTCATGATCCCGGGTCCTGGGATCAAGACCCACATCAAGCTCCCTGCTCAGCGGGGAGCCTGCTTCTCTCTCTCCCTCTGTCTGCCACTTCCCTTGTGCTCTCACTCTCTCTCTGTCAAATAAATAAATTAAATTAAATTAAATTTTAAAAAAAGAAACAGGAGTGACCAAATCCTACTTTCTGAAATTTCACCTCCATTTTTACACAAGTGGAATCCTCACAAAGGCAAATCTGACGCCAGGTGGGTTCTGGATTCTCAGCCGAATTTCCTGAATTTTCAACGCGAGGGTTTATAGAATCATCTGCGTTCAGTGGCTGAAAGGAACTTAAGATGTACCAGCTATTTCAAAGTTGTGAAGCGGAGACTAAAATAGTTTGAAGCTGAATTTTAAGCCTCTTTTGGCCGGATCAAAGAAACCCAAACTTCTAAAAATACCAAATTAGCTTTTTAAGCATAGTTTCTATCTTTGGCTGGAAATTGTGTGCTCCTAGAGGCTACTTTAATGTAGTCATTGGAATGAGCATTTACCTTCAAAAATGAGGCGTTTGGCCTGTGCTAATAATGAAGTCACTTTCTCTGCCCTTGACCTCGCTGCTCCCTGAGTCAGGGTTCCACGGGACCAACGGGCCTCCTGCCTTTGTCTTTCTTAGCTCATTGCCATCTTCTCGCAGAGGTTAGTTATGGTATCAGTTATACTTTCGAAAACCTGGGTGAGCAGATGTGGGATAGAACTTTGAGTTTACGGGTCATAAATTAAAATGGATGTTCCTGCTGGGGCATAATCTGAGATATTTGTATTTGGGTTTCAAATGGGGTCCATGCTGCTCTTAGCAGCAGATTGGTCTTTGTACTAAGTGTGCTTGTTCAAATTCAAATTAGTCTTTATTTTCCCTGCAAAACTTGACTGACAGTTGCAGAAAATGGCCCAGAATCCTGTTGCATGTTGGGAGCCAGGTGGCCGGGTTAGACAACTTGGGGCAGAGCATTCACAGAGAAGTGGACTTGACTTTCAGCACTTCTATTAAAGATGCTTTAGAGACAAAGCTCTTTGCCATACCTTGTTGGCCACGGGCATGGGGGGAGGCAGCTTTCCGCCTGTGGTCACTGAGGGAAAAACTTGCTCAGATACATTCAGTTGGGCTACAGGAACATCATCCAGGGGACATACTTCTACAATTGCAGAGCCTAGTCTCCGAGAGTGGGACATGGTCTCCCCAGGCCCCTGCCGTACGTCTCAGACCTTCACATTCCTGGTGGAGACTGACCCTTGGGTCACCTGATCTCCTTGGGGTTGTCCAGGGACTTTGTGTGGGCTTTCTGCCAGCTTTGCCTTGTTAAGAGGAGAGAGGATAAGGGAAGAGGGGGGTCCAGTGGAAAAAAAAATTATGGGACTTTTCTGAAGCACCTGCTTTGTGGCAGGCACTGAG
Organism: Mirounga leonina; assembly: GCF_011800145.1. Taxonomy (NCBI): domain Eukaryota; kingdom Metazoa; phylum Chordata; class Mammalia; order Carnivora; family Phocidae; genus Mirounga; species Mirounga leonina. The sequence goes on from NW_023270763.1 coordinate 8,211,190, forward strand.
CTGAGCACATGCCCGCATGTCAGCTAATTAAATCCTCATGACAACCCTGAAAAGATACTTGCCCCATTTTGCATCTGAGGAGACTGAGGCTCAGAGAGGTCCCTGGCCTCCCAGGGTGGTGCTGCTGGTAAAAGCTGATACTGAATCCAGGCTTATCTGACCCTAAAACCATGTTCTTGCCACTGTGTTCTTCTTGTCCTGGTCGTGTTCTGTCTGCTTTTCAAAAAGATTTCACAGGTATAACAAGGCAATGAGGCTGGGAAGGAAGAAGAAATAAAGGGAGGGGGGAAAACCCTGACCAGACCCAAGTTGGGTAACCATCCAATTATGTCCCCGGGCCTTGTATGCTTCATAGTGGTAAGAAGTGGTCTGTACTTGATTGTGAGCTTCCCAGCATCCAGTGCAAAGAGAGCAACCAGATGGGTCATGTGGCTCACACTGTCCATGAGCTAAAAACAAAAGTATTTATTTAGGAAAAGCACAGCTCCTTCAGCATTGGTAAAAATTTCTCCCCAGATCCTCATAAAGAGGACTCACTTTTTAAATTTTATTGCTGGTTACCAGTTTCTGGCAACCAAGTGCCATTGGCATGTGTCTTTTTTTTTGTTTTTCCCTTCTAAAGATTGATTCATTTATTTTAGAGTGAGAGCACACAAGCAGGGGGAGGGGCAGAAGGAGAGGGAGGGAATCTTAAGCAGGCTCCTGACTCCCTGCTCAGAGCAGAGCCTGATGCAGGGCTCCATCTCCCCACCCTGAGATCATAATGACCTGAACTGAAATCAAGAATTGGCCACTTAACTGACTGAGCCACCCAGGCGTCCCATGTCTTGTAGGTTAATAGAAGTAGCGTTACATTTATCTGAAGAAATAAAAGAGAATTGTAGGCCCATAGTTTGGAGTGTAACCTATTTCTGAAGGTAGAGGCCTATTTCTGTTGGGATTTACGAGGTGTGGGAGACACATTTTGATTTCAGATACAGGGCAAATGTGGCATATAAAATACTAATCACTAGAAGCAGAGAACTCTCCCTGTCTTAAATCGCTGGTCTCCTTCTCCTTAAGTACATACTGTTTTGGGACAAGGAGGTTTGTGAGAATTTTCTTGGCCACAGAGAACAGCATCTGATGCTGTCTGGGTTAAGATCTGGGTGGGGTGAGGGTTGGCTCACGGACCCCACACCACACACAGCCTGGAAGAAGGCCCGAGCCCTGAGGAGCCCAGGGAGCCCTCTGACCCCTGGCACATCGGTACACTCTGGCTCTCCCTTGACCAGCTCTGCCAGCAAGCTGCTCTGCCGAGTTCATGTGGTGGAACGTGCCCTCAGCACATCCTGTGGATTCATGACCTTGGGTTCAGCCACCAAGAAGGGAAGAGGCCCCTTGCTCCTCACAGCCCTGAGTTTCATTTCCAGAACTTCTGGCCAGGACCCTGGCCCAGCACAGGGCCGCCGTCTCCTTCAGACCAGTGCGCTCCGGCCCGTGGGGAACGTCATCAGGAGAGTTGGCTCCCGAAGAAGAAGGCCTTGGTGTCACAGGAAACCCCCAGGTGCTGTTTGCAGAGGCCCCGGTGGCTGTCGGGAGCCCATCCCCTTCACATTCAGAGATGCGGCCTCCTGCCTTCAAGGAGTCATGACTTCCCGTCACCACCGACCCGGACAGGGTGTTCGTCAGTGACCTGAAGGTGAAAAGCTCCGGATCTTCTTACTGGCCAGTCCAGACAGCTACTGCCTTCCTTTATCTGATTCTAAAAATGATAGCTGGGCTTGGGAGGCTTGCTTCTCGGGCAGCTGAAGTCCCTGCTTGTGCGCTTACGCTTCAGGAGGGAAGGGGAAGGTTCCCCCCCTTTGTCCCCGTCCAGGCCCTCAGACCCGTCTGGGGTCTGAAAACCCAGCTTTTGGGTTTTAGCACAGCTGGGCCTGCTGTCTCCAGCAGAGGCTGGGCGCCTTCGGATCGCCCTTGGGGACTGAAGTCGCCTCGTGCCCTTCCACGCTCAGCGCCCATGGCCCCCAGGTGACATCGGGGGCCACATGGAACCAGTGCCACCGTTGACTCTGACCGTTTTGAATGAAGTTTGGTAGATGTACCTACAGAAGAACGTACGCTTCATTAAGTGTGCACTCACTCAGTGTCCCCAAACTGAACGTGTGCTTGTCATCAACACCCAGAGCCAAGAACGTCACCAGCACCCTCAGAAGCCCCCAGAATTGGAAAAAGTTTTACAGGAAGGGAGAAGGATTCACCCTCACAGGATGGGCCCTTGCCTACTTTCCACCTGTCCCAAATCCTCATTTTGAAGACTAGGAATCTGACCCAAAAAGGATGAGCGACTTGACCAAGGCGAAGGCCACAGAACCAGGTCTGCTAAAGTCTCTGTTCCATGCTCTCTCCCATCAATGACACCGCTGAGCCTCTCTTCTCTTTGTTTTTTATAGATTGTTAGGAGATGAAATGCCATGTTAATATTTTCAAGATTTCTTAAGAAATTGAAGTGTTGTATAATGATTAAGATAGAAACTAGGAAATGAGAGCTTTTAATCCCAGCTTACAGGAAATTCTAACTAGTAGAAAATCTAATTCAGGCCGTCCTGGGAAACATCACACGCTCTGAGATGAAAGCCAGCTAAATTGGGATCTAATTCTATAATCTAAATATAGATGTAGATATATTACAGGTTGGCCTTTTCAGCTCGGGAGAGGATCATTCACTTTAAAAAGTGCCTTTTGTGTCAGAGAGAAGAGCTGCTGGCCGCGGTGACAGCTCAGATGAGCAAGGAGGGGCCTTACTTTTTGGTTCCTTAGGCTTTCTTAAATTTTCCGGTAAGAATGCATTTGTACATTATGTGCGTAATAAACAAATGGGAAGGGCAAGAGGAGAGACGGAGTGTTTTCACGTCCTTGGGTTCAGCCACCAAGGGGGAGCGTTTTGGGTGTGGACAGGGGGAGGTTTTCCAGTGGTGTTTGCCTCTCCTTTAGTGGTGACCATGCGGCTGCTACCCCCGATCCACGGGACGCGGAGACTCTCCTGGAGTCGACTAGCTCTTGGCCTCTGTGTGGCAAGGGCTCTTTGATTTAAAAAGTGTTCTATTGTAAAATTAACGTGCTCATAAAAATGAAACCACTTAGAGACTTGTATTACATTAAAAAAACAAAATTGAAGTCCCCTCTCTCTGTCCCCCATTCCAGAGGTCACCACTGTTAATTACCTAGTGTGTGCGTATTTAGTTTGATTATCGTTCTTCCCTATCGGAATGTAAGGGCCGGGATCCCCTTCCCTTGTGTCCACTGGGTAACTCAGGCACCAGGAAGAGTGTGTCGCATACAGTAAGCGATACATAAATGCCTGTGGAATGAGTCCTGCAGCAGCGGGCATCTTTGTCCACGAGTCCTTGACCCCTGGTACAGCTATTACCTGTGGATGGATTTTTCGGTGTGAACTCGCTGGGCCACGGGGCATGCCCGTGTTTTTCTTTTGCTGGTTCTGCCAATTTGGCGACAACATGGCGCCCTCAGTTGTCACTCCTCACCAGGTCACAGAAAAGACAGTGGGGACTGTCCTCACTCTCTGCCGATACCAGATACTCGTCAGTTGTTAAATTCTCCACTAGTAAAAAAAAAAAAAAAAAAAAGATTGCTTTAAGTTCACATTTCCTCAGTCGACAGTGAGGTTGGCTGTCCTTTGGTGTGTCTGTTAGCCAGTGTTCTTTCTGGTGCAGATTCACTGCCCATTTTTCTAGTGGGTTGCTTGCCTTGTCTTCTTGGTTCTTGTTTTTTACAGAGTGTGCTATTAATTCTTTGTCCCTTCTGTATTGCAGATATTTCCCCCAAATCTATCATTTGCCTTGTAAATATAAACATTTTTTTATATCCTCTTAGAGCAATGGAAAGGTTCTGGTTTCTCATTTGTTTTTTGTTTTTGTTTTTTTAATGACAGCATTTTTGCATCTATGATATGAAGTGTAGAGATCTATTTTTTCCTGTTTTTTTTTTTTTTAATCTGACAGCATTTTTGCGTCTATGATATGAAGTGTAGAGATCTATTTTTTTCCAAGTTGGATAGCTAATTTTCCCAGTGCCGTATTCTTTTAAATACTCTGAATAAGAGAGGAAAAAAAGGTTTGTCTTTCAGAGATGGGGATCGTGAGCCAAAAATATGCATAGCGATTTTGATTTAAAACCCCAGACGGGAACAGGAGTTTGAAATGAATTTCCCCTAAAAGCCAAAACTTGGAGAAGTGCTAGCCCGAGGGCTTTCCAGGGAGCTGTAACCCCGCGTTCCTGCCATCGGCTCTGCCTCTTCTTTCCCTTACTTTTTCAAGCATCCATTAAGGATCTGATGCCTAGTGTGACTGGGGCAGCGTTTTGGCATTTAGGAGGCGCGGTGTAATCAGACAGACTGAAAAGCTCTTAAATTCACATCGCTCTGTCTGCCGCGTCTTGTTTTACTGTCGGTGGACGAGTCCCGCTTGCCGCTTTGTACACCTGTCCTGCGCATCACAGTTCAGGGGAACCAGAAGTCACCATAACTCACATTACAGAGAATTGTTTAAATTAGACTTGGTTCCCTTGAGTGGATACTGAAACTAGAATTTGAATGTGCTTTTCCTTTCCGGCGTTTCGCTTCCCCTTAACCCACGCAGCTCAGATCCTACAGCCGCCCCGCTCGCCGCCCCTGCTGCCGTCCCATCCCACCGTCCCCGGGCTGTGGGGGCTCCACGAGAGAGGCGCCCGTGCCCCCATTCACTGTACCACGGCCCCGACAGCCCCGTCCGGTGCCCACCGTGCACCTGCCCCAGGCCAGGTACCACGCTCCTCTCCCTGGCTCGCCCAGGAGTCCCCGGCACTCACACCCCGGGTCTGCAGTCCTTATCCGATGACAGGCACACATCATCTTGTGTTGTTTCTCCTTTTCTGCCTGTCTACTACGCAGGCTGGAATGTTAGTCCCAGCAGAGCAGGGACCCTTTTTGGTCATTTCACGGCTCTACCTCCAGCCCCCAGCACAGAGCCTGGGACATAATAGGTGCTCAGTAAATACCAGTTGATGAGCTGGCTGGACATTCTTGTGGGCGGAATCACGGCCAATGATTACAAGTTACAGAGGGGCTACCCGCCCTTTCCCATAAAGCTGGGAGTGCCCGTTTAATTGGCAAGGAACTCAACTCCTGGACAAGCTGTACAGATGTAAGCTCTCAGAGGAGGAGCATTTTTACTACCTGGAAAGTGTTCCAGGCGACAAGTAGGGAGAGACACTGGCGTGCCCTAGCCTGTGAGGCTGGGAAATTGGGTTCTGGGCTAGAGGAGCAGGCTGGGGCCCTAAGGGGCAGGCTGGTGGACAGGCCCCTGTGCAAAAGAGGGCCTTGAAGGGGAGGCCCCCGGGGCTCTCACTCCGAGCAGGTCATCCCACACAGAGGCAGAGCCAAGTTTGAATTTGGTAGTGCTTAGAAGTTTCCATGTTGGGCAAAAGCCCAAGTTGATGAAATAGCATGAAAAATTGATGTTATTGGATTTTGATTGCAATTAGATAAGCCGTGTCATTAATTATCAGTATACTATTATAAATCAAGTATGGGGTTCAAAGCCTCACTTCTAGGGTCTTACCCATATAACAGTAACTCAGAAACAGCCCCAAATAAAAAGTCTCCTGGGATTGACTCCCAGTGGTCCTTAATCAGCCTGTGCGTTTGGGCAAGACTGTCCGCCCTCACTGGGCTTGGGTTTCTTTGGTCCTGGTTCATTTGTTCATTCAGGGGCTGTGTTTTGAGCCCTTGTGGGTGCCAGGCCCAGTGGGAGGTGCTGGAGTGCTGTGAGCACGGACTCACTGACTCAGACTCACCGACTCACCACTGAGCCCTAAGTCCAGCGCTAATAAGCTCAGGGACCAGCAGGGTCGCCCCAGGTCAGGGATGTTGTGATTAACATCATAATAAAAGGAGGGCTGCTGGCTTGCTGCCTCCCAACAATAAGATCTTATAGAGTAAGAACTTCTGTATCAACAGATCTGACCCGGTCTCTACCTGGCACTGGAGCGGAAAATGACAATGCAGAGGAAGTGGTAGATTGGTCCCCGGGCAGGTGCTGAGACTTGGGCTTCTCCCCTCTTCTGCCCCAAGGGACAGCTGCTGTGATGTTGACAGATGTGTACTGTTTACGTTCCCCAGCCAGCCAGTCCTCAGGGTAACCCTGTGACCCGGGAGGGCCCAGAAGCCTCTGCTCCCTGCCTGGTGTACCAGGCTTTCTCCCCAAGACGCGCACACAGACCCTTTCTCTCCTCTCCCGGAATCCAGCCTCTGTGTACAATTTTCTAGGTACTTAACTCCAGAGTTTTTGTTTTCAGTTTTTTAGCCATCAGGTTACATGCTGCGTCTTGGAATTTTGAAAATAAACAGAAAATCAGCGTGTGAACATCCGGCTTGTCCTCGGGGGCGTTACAGACACCCCTCACTTGCCATAGGAGCTGAGCAGGGGTAGATCTGTGACTTGAACACCCGCCTGCTTCTTTTCGTGAATCCTGACCCAACACTGTGGCCCCCCTCCATCCCCTTTACGTGGCTGTGTTTTCTCCACTGCATTTAACTGTCTCCTGACACGTTATCTATCTGTTCATCACCCGTCTTTCCCTGTTAGGACGTAATTCCATGAACACAGAAACCTGTTTCATTTCCGCATCTGCCACAGAGGCTGCTATGTAGCAGGCCCTGAAATATTCGTTGAACGAATGATCAATATCAAGTCAGAGCACGGCAAGTTAGTCTGGCCTGAGCTCCACAGAACCACCACTTGATTAGTGGCCGAACGAGGGTGGTGAGCCGTTCCCAGGAGGGGCCCTCTTTGACAGATACATGTTTATTAAAATTACATCTAGAGGGTTCTCAGTGGTATTTAAACTGGGAATGCAAATGTCAGGGAGTCTGAAGTCTCAAGTCCCGACTCTAAGGAAACCTGGGATGTTTCGCCTGGTCACATAGGCAGGAGGACAAGTCAACCATTGTTTGCTGTATTCACCAGAATGACCTGAAGTAAGAAAGCAGTAAAAGAAAGAAAACCAAACCCGGGGAGGTTAGGCAAGTATATATATGCAGGTATCTTCTTGTCTGCTGATCACTGGATTTTCTCCTTACCTGCATTTCAGGCTAAAAGGTATGACTCAGCCGTGGCCGGTAACACACCAATAAAAAGTAGTTTGCCCTTAGAGCTTTCTCTTCTTCCAGACTTGAGAGTGCTGACAGCGTCTGCAGTAAGCAGGATGGGGCACGCGCAGTGGCTCCTGGCCTTCACCTCCATCTCCATTGGCAGCACTGGGGACACCACAGTCCCCGAAAATGCTCCCATCTCCTAGACCGTGCAGGAGGGCAGCAGCCCTGGAATGAGCGGCAGGAGAAGGGAGGGAAAGTCACAGGTCTCTTGAGTTTCCTCATCTGCAAAACAGGGTCAGTGTTCAGTTCTCTCCCTGGGTGGTGGTGACTGGGGACCCACAGAGGTCCGCGCCCAGGCGCACAGTGGAGGGCACTGTGCTCTGCCCAAGTAAGGCGCTTCCTTACCAGGCAGTCCCCTCATTCGTTCAAGCAGTGGTGACGGACAGCCACTAAACCCCAGACCGTGACCACTGGTGAGAAGTGTGGGGACATTTATGTTAGAGTGCTGGCGAGGCAGGGCCGCTGTGGTGGCAGGAGGTCAAAGACTGTGGCCGAAAGAATAGAGTCCTGTTGGGGACGCAGGATGGATTATAGGTGTTCTGAATACAAACTCTTCCTTGAATGCTGTTATATGTGCCCTCTTTGAAATAATTATTCTGAGGGTGGCACCCTCTTAGAAATTAAACCTTGAAAAAAGAAAAACAGTAAAGCATTTGTGTAAAACTCAGTCCAAGTGCAGCCTCTTGCCTCTTGCCTCTTCCCCCGGGGAGCCTGCCCTGCTGCCACCACACACACCCGTCACATCCCCAGTCTGCTGTCCCTCCCTCTGTGGGGCGAGATGTTAAGTCTCTTTGTGTCCCTGATGCCCCTGGCCTGCTGCTGATGGTCACACTCAACAGTTACTTACATGCCATATGGCCGGTAGACTATAAGGTGTTGGGTATGGGCCCCATATTTATCTTTATTTCCTTGTTGGTTAGCACATAGCATTCCCAGGAGGAGGGTGAGTGGGTGATTCACCTTTCTAAACCTGTTTCCTAATCTGTAAAATGTACCCACCCCGCAGGATGGTTGTGAGACAGAGGCACATAAAAATCTCAGTGTAGGTCCCAGTACACAAAGGGCGCTCAATAAATATTTTTTTCATCGTTTGTGGCTTTTCAAATGTTTCCTTGTGCTCATGTTGTTCGCTCTATAAAGAATTGCTTGCAGTAAGAACCTGCCCTACACTCTCTCTGTTTTTACTGAACCGCTTTGTGAGTGTCCCATGGGACCGGGTTTTGAAGGCCAAGGACTCCTTGAGCCGCACTTTCAAAATGGTGGCCCACATGGCGCAGGCCGCGCAGTGGGAGGTGGCCCCCGCCTGGGAAAACTAGATGGTACTGAAAAATGCCAGAGGTGGTCGGCATCCGCAGAACCTGGTCATAAACCTGGCGCGTCCTCAGTACAAAACGAGCACTGTTAAAAACAAAACGTACAAGAAGAAATACATTTGAATACGAGGGCACTGCAAACAGTTTCGCAAGGTATTAAGATCGCATTGATCTTAATTTTATTATATATTAAAGTTTCTAACTTTTCAAATAATGCAGTTTTTGTTGTTTTAAAACGTCTGAGAATTATAGAGCTATTTGGTGTGGCTGTCAGGCAAGGACTCCTGCCATTTATTGGGGCCCTGGTTTTATTTAATAGCCAGATGAATGGAACAGTTAATAAAAGAAATATTGCTTTATTCCCTGACATTTATGTCCTTGGTTTCCAATAAAGAATTGAAATTATGAATAGTTGATGGTTTAAATTGATGTTTTATGTTGAACGCTAGCTATAATTTGCCCTCTGAGGATTGTAATACCGAGAAACAGATGGTTTTTCACAGTAACAAATTGCTATGTGTATACAGTCTATAGTCTTGGCTTTCAGATACTTTCACCTTCGGTTCCGAGCCGCCCTGCTGCTGGCGGGCCAGGGGAGACGCAGCGGCGCTGGGAAGGGCTTCCTGCGCTGGGGAGACACAGCCAGGCCCCCGGGGTTCAGTTGGCAGTTCAGATCGGAACGCGGGAAGTGCCGTGGCCCCAGCCGCAGCCAGTACCCGCACTTCGGGCCCAGCCCGGGAGCCGGGGCCAGGAGGAGCGGCCTGCCTTTGGAAGCCGCTCCTCCAAGGTCATGGTGGCAGCTCTGGGGCATTGCCCACAGCGCAACCGCGCGGGACAGTCGGATGCCACGGGCACTGCAGACCTCACAGCCCTGGAATAGGCAGCCGACGAAATGCAGGGTGCGTTTTGCGGGCACCCCTGCAGTGCAGAGGTTGAGAGCCTGGGCTGTGGAGCCAGGTGGCCCGAGTCCCTGGCCTGACCCCCACTGGCCGGCCGGAGACCTTGGGGAAGTTCTCTGATCTCACTTTCCTTGTCTGTAAAATGTGAATGACGGCAGGAGCCGCCTCCTTGTTATGGGGAGGGAATGAGATGGTCCCATAAAACAACATAAAGCACAGCGCAGGGTACAAAGTACGGTGCCCAGTAAATAGTGGGCTGGTGCTGCTGAATTTGAGAAACAAAACTTACCAAGTGGAATGATGTAGTGTGGTTGTTAGCATTTCAGAGCTTCCTTGTTCATCGGGGCAAGTGCCCACACGGGTTCTTTAAACAGCAGTGCAGGAGGCCTGCAGAAATGTACTTTCTAGAACGTTCTAAAGACACACAGCTTCCCTGGAGTGAGGACCTGAACAGGAACGCTCCAAAGCATTCGCTTTGCTGTGTCGGCCCCTGGGGTGCCCTCCCGGGAGGAGAACCCAGGCGGTCATGGGCCTGGGGGCTGCCAAGGCTGGGGGATCTCCCTCAGAATCGCGGAGCTTGTTAAAGCGTGGAAATGTGAACCAGGGTCCCTGGTAGCACTTTCAGATAGAAAGTGGTGCCTGGTTGTATGTGTAATTTTGCGTGAGTGATGACAACACTCGGTAATTGGCATTAATAATGATGCACTCGGAGTTGGATCTTAATATTTTTGTAAAATTTCCTTCGTTGACATCAGTGGTTCTCTCTTCTCCAAGAAGTTAGTGTTTAGTGTTTTTCCTTGTTTAGTTTTGTTCCGAGAGCTTGTTTTCAAGCCATCTATTTGTTACTTAGAATGCAAAGCTCTTTTCCACGAGGAAAGAAAATATAAAAGTGTTTGAGCTCCCGGTTGATTGAACAAAAAGACCTATTCGTCTCATGACTCATCCAAGAGAGAGCTAGCAGCATTTCCTGAATACCTCTTATGTGCTGCCCTTATCCTTTTACTTGATCCTCCTAGGGAGGATGAGAGCCAGGGCCTGATGCTGGTACGTGATGGAGCCTGGCTCCGAGGTGGCCTCTGTCGAAGAGCCCCCGCTGTCCCTCGGCCTCGTCTGCCTCCATAAAGGACCCGAACCGAGTGAGTGGTCCTTAATCTCCAGACTGGTGTGAACTGGTGGTGGTTTGGAGATAAGAAGTAGGGGGTCGGCATACAGAGAGCTCACTCTGGACCCCACTGCTGAGAGCAGAGGTCTTTCAGGACCTCTGCAAGCGGGAACATGAGGTTGTCGGTCTCGGATGGTCTTTCTCTAGCACGGAGCTGGTCCTCCTTCAGCTCCTTCAGCATCTCCCTGCCGCCTGCAGGACAAGACCGGCTCCTTCCGACTCCAAGCCCAAGCCTGGCTCCAGCCTCGCAGACCAGCATGCAGCCCCAAGTCCGTCCCCTCCCCGCCACTGCCCCCACTTTGCTTTATTCATCCCTGCGCTTTGCTCATGGCTCAACTCTGACTCCTTCCCCTGTGCATGATGCCTCTGAGGAATGCCCATGGCCCTCGAGTCGGGTTGGGTGTGCTCCTTCCCAGGTAACTCACGCCGTCCTGATGGCAGGTGCCTTGCACGTAGCATGGATGGGTGGGAGCCGTGTGGCAGGTGCTTCTTTTATCCCAGTCGTGAGATTCGAAAGGTGGGGACACTGGGTGCACAGTCACGTAGCAGCAGTGTCCTGGCCCAGAGCACGTGCCCGAGGGCCTCTGGTGACCGGAGGCTGATCGGGGACTCCGGTCAGTGACGGGTCTGACAGAACACAGGAGACTCATGGAATCGGTCTGGCGCCCTCTTAGTCCTGACGCAGTTTAAAAACAAATATGTGGCATTTTGTACATTGGAAGTAAGTTCAAAGTGACTATTGACAAGAAAAGCCAAGGTCAGAAAGGGTGAATGTCCCATTAGCAGAGGCTCTTGCCCGCGAGCCAGCCCTGGCAGCTCCCAGGTGTCCCGAGCTCATTCCTCACAGCCTGTATGGTCCCCACTGGGGTGGGAGGTGGGAAATGCAGACTGAACCCTGAAGTTCTTAGGGAGCTGTGAAGGAAGCATCACCCTCCCTGGCTGTGAAAGCTCGAAGCTCTATTTGTGGTGCCCGCAGCTCAGTGGGCCTTTACTTGCCCGAAAACCCTACTTCGTCAGCTGCACCCCTCCCTCCCTGCTGCGTCAGCCCCCACTTCGCCTCCTCTGCACCTCCTGCCTCAGACCTCTCCCCAGGTCTCACGTCTACGCTGCCCGTTTTCTGTCACTCCCAACTCCACAGCCCTGCTCACGTGGCCTCCCGTCTCCTGCGTGGCCTGGCCTGCCGCCTTCTGACAGCCTCCCGGGCTCTGGGAGGCGGCCTGGCCAGCCCTTCCTGTCCCCGTCGTCATGCTCACGATCTTCCCTCCCTCCCAGGGCATTTGGAACGAGGCCTCCACATCCTGACAGGCACCCCAGGGCTCTTTGCGATGATGGGTCCCACACCCCAGTAGCAGACAGACTCAGCCTTTACCACAGGCTCCCTGTGCTTAAGATACTGGGATGCCCTCTGGAAGCAAGGGCTCCCACGTTCCGGGGCCTTTGGGCCTGCCCTTCCTTCTCTTTCTGCCTGTCGATAGCCTGCCCATCTTCCAAGGCCCAGCTTGGCTGCCTGCCCCTCTGTGACCTTCCCAGGCCCCCTCCCCTCCCACAGTATCTTCCTCACTCTGTCCTGCCTCCATGCGTGCCCAGGGCCCCACTCCTCCGGTGGAACCAGAGACCCTGGCTGGTGTCTGATCCTGTACGGTACCCCTACCGGCACCTCGCCTAGGATTTTGCACGTGCCAGGCAGTGGTAATGATGACGATAAGAGTGGGAGTGGTTGCTGGCTTTATGTTAGGCCCAGTGCTCAATGCTCCACGGCCACTATTTTATTTAACCTCACAGCATCACGCGGGGGTGGGGGGGGTGGGGGGGCGATTGTATCTTGATTTCACAGATGGGAAAACACAGGCTCGGAAGCATTAGGAAAGTTTCCAGGCTCTCCCGGAAGGTCACAGGGCTGCCAAGGGGCAGAGCCCAAGCTCAAGGCCACACCTGAGCTTTCCACCGCTGGCCGTGCTCGGCATGAAGTATAGCTAAAGGTCCTAGTGTTTTAAGAGTTTGCAGGCCCTTCGAGGGTGATGAAGCCCAGTGCTGTCGCCTGCTGGAAGCCGAGCCCAGTGCAGAGTCATCCTGGGGGCACGCAGTGGGCAGCTGGTGGGTGGGTGCCGTGTCCTGACCCCCGCCTGGTTCCCTCTAGCTGTTCACATTCTCAGCTCCTCCGTCACCCCCCCCCCCCCAGGGGCGTGGAAAGCAGGAAGGCAGCGCATGGGCAGATGAGGGTAGACCATGACCCATCCGTAGAAGACACTTGTGATGTCTCTCTGCACATGCTTTCTGTGGCTCTAATATGTGTGTGGGTTCCTGTGCTCTGGGAAGTAACTAACGAAATGACGACCTCACCCCAGTGGAGGCAAGACACGTTGGGGAGGGCTGAGAGGTGGAGGGCAGCCATCCACAGCGTGGTTCCTCCAACCCCAGCCCTGCCGGGAAGAGCAGCAGGGACGGAGTGCAGTTATTTAAGTTACATTCAGCATACCTGCATGCTAATCTCTGCCCCAGAACGTTTCCAGATACATGCTGTCATCATGTTCCCTCTGACAGATGAAGAACCGTCAGACTTCCTGGGGCCCAGGACCATAGAGTTCGAGAGAAAGCCTGTTTGGCCTTGTTCTTCCCTGTAGTAGGTGGTTCTGGGGGCCTCTGGAGTAGACAGATGTTGGAGTAAAAGGTTTGGGGTTAGAATAGCATCGGCATGCAAATAAGAATCAACGGGGTACATGGAGACAATGAACTTGGAAAGGAGACGAGATAAGTAAAGTAGCTGCTAAATGTAGCAAGAAGCAGGACTTCACCACAGGCTCTATTTCTTCCCTTATTCTTCCCCAGCTTAGAGCCTCTGCACCCAGTCACACTGCTGATGTTCCTGGTGGAACCGCTGGGGAGAGGGTGGCCGGCCGCCGTCGCAGGATAAAGGCCACACGAGGATCCCAGAATCCCCTTTTTCCTTTCACTGAGCCTAGTCAGTGCTTTTTGAACCTCCCAGAGGAGGTGAACTTGTCAGGCCGTCGGGGTGCTGCTGAGACAGTGTCCCCACCCACCCCCTCCCCCTCCCCCACCCAGCGCAGATGGGCAACACTTCCCCGGGTGGCTCATGAGATCCAGCACTTCTGGTTTCATATCATTAAAAAGAGTACATAAGAAAAAGGCTGTGGAAACACAGCAGCGCTTGAAACAAACCGTGGGTTCCCCCTGCTTCTATGGGCAGGACAGTTGAAGTGGCAGCCGAAAGGTTGGACCCAAGAGAAGCCAGGCACCCGGGCCAAGTGGCCGAGGTCACCCCCGAGACAGCAGTTGTGGTCTGTGTCCCAGGTAAGCTTGGACACAGTCACAGAGGGTCACGGGAGGAAGCCCCTCCTCTAGGGTGGAAGTTTCCCTCTCAGTGTTTTAAAGCTGCCAGGAAAGTGGGGAGGGGACGTGACCAGCTAGTGAGCTCGATGCCGGTTGTCCCCTCAGCTCATACACTGCCCATGGCTGGTGGGTCCCCAAGGCCCAGGCAGTGTCCTGACAGTATGCCCAGTGCCCAGCAAGGGGGGCCTCAGTATATGTTTATAAACTGAAATAGACATTTTCCAGTTGGCCACATGGTCCATAGGGGGACACTGATTTAGGTCTTTCAATTCAGCTTGGCTAGAGAGGTAAACTCAGATACGAAAAAGCAAAATCTGACGGTCGTGGCTACGTCTGGAAGGTGGTACATCAGACTCTTGACAGGTTAACAGGACTTGGCTCTTGTATCATTTGAGGGGTTTTTTTGTTTACAGCAATTATATACTGTTAGAAAGTAATGTAGTTCCACTCTCAGTAGAGATTAATACAATATATCTAAATACATAATACCTCTGACCACCCCGAGTCCAGCCGGGCTTGCTGTGCCAACCACAGGCAGTTCGGGGTTTCATCTCCCTGGGCTTCAGCTTTTCCCTTTGTGAAAAGAAGGGCCGGCCCCACGTCCTTACCTTTCCGGACGGTCTCTGCCTGACGTCGTGGGACAGCTGTTCTGCTCCAGCAATGCAATTGGCTGGCCCAGTGCCAGATGTGCAGAGATGCAGAAGACGGGGTCCCAGGTCAGAGGTAGCGGCGCTCTGTCGGGAGACGGAGGCTGAGAGCTGTAGCAGCTCCGAGCGGGGAGAGTGTGCAGGGTCCTCTGGGGGTGGCTCCGAGGCCTCCCAGGGGAGCACTCACCTATCCATTTCATGTTGTGTCAGAGGCCTGCTGGTCTGAGAAGGAAGCTGATGGCCACTCCGCGAGACTGCGCCATTGTTTGTTCGCTAATGGATGTGCTCCTGCTCACGTCCATGTGGATTGGGGGGCGCAGCCCCTCCGCCTCCCAGCCGCGGGGCCCACACGGGTTCCAAACCTGTCCCAGCAGTTCGCACAGGACTTCCTGGCTCTCATCCTCCCCTCACTGCCCACTGAGCCCCGGTCCCTTCTGCTGGCCTCGGCCACTATCCCTGGACCACATCTGCAAGTGCAGAGGACACATTCGGGCCTTGTCTTCGGCACCCCTTCACCCGAGGACGCACCCCTCCCTTGGCTTCCATGACCACCCCTGCCTGCTTACCTGAGGTCCCTTCTCTCTGTCCCCATGGTGCTCCTGGGAGCATGCCCTGGCCCTTCACATCTGCACGTCTGTTCAGCAGGCCGGGCCGGGCCGAGCCGAGAGCGCCACTTTCCTTCTCTGTACTTCAGCTCCAAGTCCACCGGCTCTGGAGCCATTGGCCCAGCGCCCTCGTGCGTCAAACATGGCGTGTCCAAAGCCAACATAGTCCTCTCCGCTCGCTTGGGCTTTCTCCCTCCCCGGTGGTGGCCGCATCGCCCACCGAGCTGCTCCAGCCTGAAGCCTGAACCCTTACCAGCACCTTAGCCAGGCTCACCAAGTTTATCCCCTGAGGGTCTTCATTATTCATTATTCTCTCCACACCATAGGAGTCACATTTATTTTTTTATTATTTTTAAATTTTCTCTAGAGCTCTGCTGGTATGAGCCTAGCAGCAGTCTCTCTGGGACGGCTTGGTCAGCCCAGATAGTTGGACTTGGACCTGGGCCGAAGGCCTCCACTTTCTCTGTTGTGGCCTTCAGGTACCTGTTTGTTATCTGCCTCCCGAGGATGGTACCGAGGATCTTGGGTTGGGTTTTGGAGGGCATTGAAGAACTCATTCATCCAGAAGAGAAACAGTAGAAACCCGGGTGGCTTTGGTGCCTGCCTTGGACCCTGGTTATTGCGAACTGAGGGATTGGGGTCTCTAGCCCCCCCGCTCCTGCCATTTTTCCTGGGTTGCTTGGGAAGCCACCTCACATTCTCCTGAGAGGGAGCCACCCTCACTTGCATTTACTTCTGCCACAGCGACTCCAGAAAACATTCTTCATTTAAAACCAGAGAAACCATGTGCAGTGACTGAGCACATTGCTTACATCATCAGGTTCTTCCTGTTCTTTCTGTTGTTCTTTTAAAAATTAATGAGTCTGGATCTCTTCTTCTTACAAGTCAATGCCATCTGAACCTGCTTGGCTTAAATTAGGGCCTTATGCCTCTTGACTAAATGACCCTAACCGAATCTCTCTGCGCTAAGGGTCACTTGGGATAAAACGTTGTCAGAACTCCGGTAGCACTTTACCTGGGAAGGGATTTTGGTCACAAAATAGAAAAACAAGTGCAGAAAAGAACCCTGCAGACCATTCTAAAATGGCTTTAGACTGTAGTTGTCAGGGACTAGATTTACTTGTACAAAACTCTTGTTGATGTTTGAGAAGCACATTGGCCTGGCCCTGGTCCCGTCGGCAAGACGACACCCTGGTGAACACAGAGCGATTTGTGTTTATGGGGACTTAGCAGATTGGTGGGTAGTTTGCAGTCAGCTTGGCAGTGCTGATTCGTATTTATCCAAGAGCTGCAGGGCCATCTGCCTATTTTACATTTTGGTGGAGATGTCTGACCTTCTTGTGGAGGAGAACTCCCGGGGAGGCCGTGCCGGGGAGGGTGGCCGGAAGGCGGCTGGGCACCTCCCAAGTTGCCGTCCTCTGCTCCAGGTCGGCGCTGGGAGAGAGGGCAGAGGGAAGGCTGCTCCACAGTGGGTCCCATGCCCTCAAGCCCAGCTGACCCTGGAGGAGTCCCCGCTCCGGGCCTGGGGGGTGGAGAGCAGCCAGCCCCAGCTGCTCAGGCATATTTGCAGCAAGTCTTTTTTTTTTTTTTCTGGTTCGTCTCTGCCTCACCTGGCGTGACCAAGCCTGGAGGGGCCCCGGGCAGATCTGGAGGTGGTGGGACCAAAGCAAACACACGAGGGGAGAAAATGAAATGATGATCCCCAAATGCAAAGCTGTCAGTATGACTCCCTCTCTCCTTTTCTGGCATCCTTTTCTCCTTCTTTCTTTTTGGGACTTGTCGATACGGCCCCATCTCCTCTCTGTCTTCTACTGTGGCCTTGTCCTTACCTTGCCATCCGATGTCCACCCCTAAAAATCTTGCTCTTCCGTGTGCCTGCCCAAAGCAGCCTCCTATAGAAACTTCTCTGACATGTTCACCTAAACGGGGCCACCCCTCCCCGGATCGCTCATTGGCACTGCCCTGGGTTGTCCATATCTGGGCATTTTTCGTATTTCTTATTTCCTCCCCATTCTGCAGACGAAAGAACAGACTCGTGGTTAGGAAGCTGCTCGAAGCCACCCAGTGCATGAGTGGAGGAAGCCAGCCAAGCACAGGGGCAAGGCTTTGCTGACAGGCTTCGGCTTCTCCCTTCCCAGGACGAGGATCTCAGGGAGGGTTCACTGTGGGTCAGAGTGTCTGGTCATAAGGCCGCGCCCCCCCCCCCCCAGCACTGCTGGGCCCTGCTGGCACCCACAGAGCGGTTCTCACTGGCCTGGCCTCCATCCCCAGCCCAGGGATTCCCCGGCTGAGGAGCTACTTAAACTGACGCCTTTCGCAGGACTCCGTCGTGGCTGTGCGCCCTCCCACTCCCCCCACCCCCACCCCGGGACTGGCACACGGCCAGTCCTGTGCCGTGATCCCGAGTAAAGATTGCCTGCCGCTTCCCCACGTTTCCTGGGCATCCAGAGTCCTGCTGTGGAGCTGAGCCTGGGATGCGGGGATGAGGCAGCCACTTCCTGCCCCCCCCTCCCCGGGTGGGGGGTGTCCCAGCACAGGACATACCCCCGGCTGAGGGTTCACCCAGGACTGCCTGGAAGGCACCTGTTGTCTTAATCTACTGCTGGCCCTGCTTGTTGGGGGAGGAGCAACTCTTGTGCTTAGGCCCTCGGGTTTCAGGAAGGACAGAAAGGGGGAGGGGTGGCTTTCCAGACTTCAGTCCTCCTGAGGGTAAACTGATCCCTGGTGAAAACTGGCTTTTTGGAACCAAGAGCGCAGCCTTGGCGCATGGTCCCCGGCTGCCCTGGCGGGACGGAGGACCCACTTTCCGGGACACTCCGCGGCATATGCGGCCTTAGAGCCCTTCCTCATCTCAGTGTCCCCGTCCAGCTCTTTTTCCCTCCTTTTCTCGAGTCCAGGTGATGATAGATGAAGGCCCCTGAGCTCTCAGGTATATGGAGGGACTTTGAAGTGCGTTTCTTCTCGGCCCTCGGGCAGCAGCGTTTCCCTTCTCCAGCCTGGCCCGCCCCAGGAGAGCCCCTGGCCCCGCCCAGCTTCCTCCCTGGTCTGCACATTTGGGAAAGACACATTGACCATCAAGTGCTACATCTCAGGGCATCTGCTGTCCCCGGGCCAGCTTGAAGCGGGCGAGATCTGATTGTTGGCAAAGGGGACGGGGCCAGTCCCTAGGGCCTGCATCCCTTAGCTGGGTGTGCATCCAGAGAAGTGGCTCTCCCCTCCTCTCCTTCGGGGCTTCCCTCCCCCTGGCCTCAGCAGGAGCCTCGTGGCCACGCCTCTGCGTGGCCCTTTGAACTTCACGGTGCCGACGCGTGTCGGCAGATTACTTTGAGATCTCAATTCTCCAGCCGATATACAGCAGCTTGGGAGCTGCCTTCCTTTGATTTATGTCGGCTCCATCCAGATAGCAGGATTGCCGCTGCTTTGAGAGAGCACCTCACAATTAGTGTTCGAGTGTGGTTTCTGCTCCACAGAGGCCCGTGACAAATTGCCTGAGAAGACCCCCTGACAGAGGATGATGGGTTCGTCTACAGCAGGGCCACTCGGGGCCCAGTTGCTTCCAAGATTACACTTGGCCCAGCGGTCCGCGCTGCCCCGTGAGTGGTCCGGTCCGGCTGCTTGGTTTACGATTACCGACAAAGGCACTGAATTGGATCAAGTTTAAAACTCTGTCGCTTTTGAAGTTTTTCGGTTTGGTAAGAAAATGAAATCCTTTGTCCCAAGCCGGGGCCTGGTGGTTTTGTCCGTGTCGTGTGAGCGTGTTTTAAAGAGTCTCTATTTTGAGCCGTTTGGAAACTCGGCTGCCCTGACTTGAGACACATGTGTCTTAAGCTCATTTCCCGATGTTAGCACCAAAATAGAAATCGGACTCTGTCTGCAGTATTTCTCGCAGGCAACTTGTCAGTGAAACTGCTTCCAAATGTTTTCCCAAGTAGGCCGGTTTGACCCAGCTTCTTTCTCATCCTCGTGTGGAGGCCTCCGCAGAGTGTGTCCCGCCACTTTCCAAGCACCCCGTTCCCCCCTTCAGACACTCGTTTGTGCTTCAGCCAACTGTTTACTTGGTGGGGTGTGCTGATGGGTTCGGGGGAGTGTTTGGCAGTCGTTAGGGCAGGGTATTTTTAAAATGTTTTACTTTCAACTGACATCCTGCAGCCTTCACTTGGAGAATTCGTGGGATAGCTTGGGGTCTTTTAAAGATGGCTATGTGCACCCACCTGCCAGACTCAGGCTGGAGGGGACCGACCGTGGGCATTTGCCTTGGGGACTCCCAGTAGCTCCAGTTGACTGCTCCCCCGTGAACCAAATTGTTTAATTTGGGAGTTCCTTGTCTTCTAACTGAACATCTCTCGTTTATTTCGCTGTGACTTGTGGGGGAGGGGGGGCTGGAAAGTGGAGATGCTCTTTCTCCACCTTTAAGATCTTTTATAAACATTTGTATTAAATGCGTCCTATTTGTCAGGCCCCGTGCCAGGAATAGAAACACCCGGAAGTCATGGCGCAGCCCACAGGGGGCTCTCCAGGGATCTCAGACCCATAAACACCGTGTCTTGGGTGTTGGGGACCCAGGGCCAGCACCCGGCCCTCCCTTGGTGGGCTTCATGCAGGAGGTGACTCAGCAGGTGTGTTCGAAGGCTTGCCCACCTCTGAACTCTGACATATCTTGGACGCACTCCTGATCTGCTTTCTCACACTAGATTGCCATTATATGCGTGTTTATCCTTGTGGGACTCCAGTTTAAGCGGCTGGGATGATCTTCTGGCCATGCTTGTACAGGGCACACGGTAGGTACTAAATAAGTGTGTGCAGAGCAAGTGCCACTCTGTCCTTCTGGAGAGAGTCCTCCCAGGTTTGCAAGTAGCAAGCTGTGGGCCCGGCTCGGAAGCGCTTACTCCCTGATTAACTGTTTTTACGGAATGTGCTCAAGTTCGAGACCTCGCCGTCCATTTGCTACTTATGTTGATAGAAAAATGTTTACAAAACATTTGATTAAGGGGTGGTCAGAGAACTGTGGGATGAGGTAAAAGGGTGTGTGGTTGCGACGTCTGCCTGACACCTCAAGTCCTGGGCAGGGAGAGACATTTGGCTTGGTTCCTTCCCTCTTGCATCAGTGGCCGTGGGATTTGGGGTGGTTCTATTTCTCCATGGCATATCCACCTCATGTTTTCTTGCAGGTTTTTGTCCTCCGGGGGCTCCCAGGTCTCGTCTGAGTACTTATGCTTACTAGCATGAGTACAGTTCCAGGTAGTGGCATCCCCAGCTGTCGCAGTCCAAGGACACCTTGCTGGTGGGCCACACGCCTCCCAGAGCTCAGTCCCCTCTTTGCTTCAGGATGACATGAGGTCTGCTTTGGTGTTTGGCTGGGGCTCTCTGTTGTCAAACAGTCACTATTTGGGGCCCTCCAGGGAACGGAGCGTGCTCCGTTCGGCCAGCAGCTTTGGGCCTTCCTGGCCACCTCCACCTGTCACATACGCGTTATTAAAAGTGTGCCCCTTGGGTGGAGTTCTTTCATGCCTTGGAAGGGAAATCTTAGCTGTTGCCACCCACGGAGGGACTCTCTAGAGAGAGTCCTTTGGTCCTTCAAGGGACGGTCTCTGTCCTACCCCATCCAACAGGCCCACTGCCCAGGGGACAGTGTGCCAGACAGAAGGGCCTGCCATGCGTCTCCCTGCGGTTTCAGGCGACTTCAGTTTGGGGGGGGCCAGTGGAAGCCAGTCATAATAAAGGAGGCTACTTTTCAGCTGTCCAGAAAGTGACCCGAGAGGGGCCGACCACCAGCCTTGTATTTGCAAATGATATTGACCATATTGGAGGGGCTCGGGACCGGAGGGAGGGGCTCCTGTGGACACAGCAGGCCCTTGGGGCGGGAAGCCTGGCGTCCCTGCCTGCCCCATCACTCCGCCAGGCCGCCCTAAGCTTTTACAGCCTCCACTTCCTCGTTCTGAGCGGTGAGCTTGCCCGTCTCACAGGCTGCTACATTAAATGCCCGGGAATCACGAGGTAATAAGGTCACCATGGTGTCACTTAAATTAAACTTAAATGGCGACCCCAGTTTTAGAATGACCTCAATGTGAAGTATCACCCTTCTCCCTGAATTGCCCTGTGCTTTGTGTTATAAGATGCATAGACAGGCCGGGTCTCCTAAAAAATACGGCTTCATCCTTTGCCTCCCGCCACATAGGTCTGGACACAGATGCTTTCCAGATGGCAGAGTGTGGACAGGGCGAGCGTCTCCAGCACATGGGCTTCGTGAGGGACACACGGGGAGGTTAGCCTGACCCAGGGATGGGGCCGTGGGAGCACGGGTTAGGCTGCTCGGGTCATCTGTCTGGCAGCTGAGCGGATCCTCACACGCATTCTAGATCCGTGTGCACTCAGAGAGAATGTCAGGCTTCACCGTTTACAAGAGAAGAAAAGAAATTTTAGTGATAAATCAACTCACACATAAGCACTGGTGACAATCAACTTGCATCCCCGAAGCGTTCTGATAAAGAGGAGATTTCAGATCCCGCATCTCATTAGAGGTTTCCAGCAAGCTTTTGGCTAGGGTCCTCCCCAGGTGGGGGAGCAGGCTCGAGGGTGGTGCGCGCCCAGGTGCTCTGGCCTCCTGGCTCCTTCCACTTGGCCACGCTCACCCTCCTCACGGGCGCACACGCCCATGACGGGGGAGGGAGTGGGGTGGCGAGTGAAAAGGAGAGGAACAAGGGAATAAATCAGGGGGCCCCAAACTTTCTCTTAAAGGCCCAGATACTAAATCTTTTAGGCCTGGCTGGCCAAGAGGCAAAATAAGGACATTATGTAGGGACTTACCCAACCATTTATTCAAAAGTGTAAAAACCACTCCTAGCTTGCTGGCCATGAAAATACTGGCAGCCGGCTGGATTTGGCACCGGGGTAGGTGGTCCGCCGCTTGTTCCAGGCGGGATTCTGTAGGTTGTGTCCCGACATATCCCTCCTCAGCCTCCCGCAGGAGGCCTCCAGCCAGAAGTTGCTGGCAGTCTCCTGACTTGCCCTGTGTCACAGAGAACTTGGCCTTTGATAGAGTCAGATAGGAGCGATGGCATACCAGCGAGGAGGCGTCACCTACCTCCCTGCTCTGCTCTTTACTGACGTTACTGTTCGCACCGTGTCCCTTCTGGAACCTGTTCCTAAAGGTGCAGGTGGAGCAGCTCCTGGGAGGCCCTTTCCCTGAAGAAAGAGCAGCTGCAAAGGATCCCAAAGAGGAAAACAACCAGGAACGGGCGGGCATGGAGATGACTTCAGCCAGGCAGTCGGGTTTTGCAGATGATGGAAGATTAGCTTGGAAAATAAGGCCATGGGAGCTTCAGCGCTGTTAGTAGGTGCCGACCTGGGGAAGCAGGAAGTGCGGGGTTCTGGGGGGGCTGCAGCCGCTCAGAAGAAAAGCCCCCTGTGCTTTGTGTCAGGGCTATTACCTTTCTGCCGAGGAATGAAGAAGAAAAGATTGGCATGTAGGTCTGTCTCCTTCGGTTTGGACCAGCTTTGGGGGCTCCATTAGCTAACTTGGCTTTTAAGGATGAGGCCAGTTGCCTGGTTACTTTTCAAACAGGGAAGCCTTATTAGAATCTCTGGAGCACCAAACATCTACACTCTTTCCTCAAAGGGGAACCTGCAAGTACCTAGTAGAATCCAGGGACAACGGATTTTTTCCCTCAGGGAAGAGAAAGTTCTCGTGAATGAGTTTGGCCCATCCTCTTCAGAACCTGATTGGATCTAGAACGAGATGTGGGTGGTGGGAATGGATTACAGCTGTTCCACGCGTCAAATTGAGTGTCATTGGCAGTTCCCAGGGTAAGAAACGGTGGGCGCCGGGGGCACAAGAACCCAAGTCCCTGCCCTGCCTGTGTGGCCCAGGCTGTAGAGGGAAGCCTTTGCTTTTCCAGATTTTCCACGTGGAAATGTATGTCTCTTTGGTTTCATTGTTGTCACCACCCTCCTTATTGCAATAACTCCATGAGCTGCCTTGGGGTGTCTCTTGTCTCTCCATCCCCGCCACTAACCTTGTCAGAGGAGTAGACTCTCCTCTGTCTGTCCTCCTCTGTTTTGTTCTAGAGAACACCATGTTGCTTCTTCTCCATTGCAACTGCCCCATTTCTGGGTTTTGTGGGTTTTTTTGGCTTTTTGGTTTTTTTCCCCATTTCTGGTTTTATCACCTTTGCTCTAGGTGTACTTTCCCATTGGCACCCTCAGCTCCATGCTCCCCTGTCTGGCCAGTCCTGGGGACTCCCCTCAGGTCAGCCTTTCTAAGGCAAACCCTGATCTGACCCCTGTGTTCCTTTGCCATGTTTGGTGACTCTCCTTGAGTAGGCTGTGTCTGGGGCCCCTGAGTGGCCCACGTGGCTCCTGGGGATCCGGATGCCTCACTTCTTCCCTTTGCTTATACCATCACCTCTTCCTAGAAAGCCTCCCCCTCCCCGCACACCCCTCCGTGTCCAAGCCTTGCCGGCTCAAGTGCCCCGCTACTCCCCTTGGCCTTCCTTGATCCAGCAAGAAGGGCTTTCTCTCTCTCGAGCCTCCATCGTGTTTTCCCTGTGCCTCTCTTTCCTGTGTGTCCCCTGCCCCCCTGCCGTGTCATTATTCGCATGCACATCTCCATCCCCTGCGCAAGCTTTCAGGTGGAAGGAAGAGCAGGCCCCACGCGCCCCGCTGCTCCCTGCGGTCAGAGGGACCTGCTCGGCCCCCGCGTGTGGCAGCACCTGAACGCCGATTCGCACACTGTCCTGCTCTGCTGTGGACTTGCATGCCGGGGCAAGGTTCCATTCCTTAGCTCCAGTAGGACAAGACACATGCAGGAAAAACATGTAGCAAATACCAGATTGCACACTGAAGGTGAAGGAAATACTGTTTCGGGAGGAGAGACTAAGGTATAGTTACGTGAAATCGTGGCTTTGCACAGACAGGCCCTTGTCCGGAATTTCTTCCACCCGCTGGGCAAGGTTCACATGTGGCATATCAGAAATAGGTTGGGTTCTTGATCACCCATCACGGTTCAGGGAACCCTTGGACCCGTGCGCTCCGGTGGCCCCAGAGGTTAACTGGCAGGATAGAATGCAAAGATTTGGCTTGGCCCTGCGCCAGTTTCAGGTGAAATCTAGCTTAGGGGGCCGCATAGCGTAGTGGCTTTGGCACCAGCCGGCCCCTGAATTTGCATTACAACTAGATGGCCTCGGATGAAACACAGCCTTTTCGAGCCCCTGATTCTCTGTGTCCACAGTGAGCGTCATTCCACACTCCTCAAGGGCTGTTCTGATACATGCACGAGACAGCACAGGACAGGGCCTGCCACAGTGCTGGCCTCGTGAATGATGCCCCTAGAACTCCTCATGGGATGTGGCCACAGGTGTCCTGCATCACCCCAAAGTACACACCACAGAAAGGCTTTGCAGGGGCAGCAGACCAGCTCGCAGTCACAGAAGGCTCAGGAAACGTCTCAGTCTTCACCAGGATGACGAGCCTCCTTCTACAGGTGAAGCGATTCAAGGGACTTAGGGCCCAGGCCAGGTCTGGGACCCCAGCCTCCTGCCCTGTGCCCTGTGCCCTCCGCCCTCCACCCTCCACCCCTTCTCACTCAGTACAGTATCTTTCTATATTTCCCCACACCAGGGGTGGGGGGCAGTTTGGTCAGCCTTCTGGAACTTCTTTATCTCCAGTTTCTATAAATTTAGACTTTCTCAGTTGGGTAAAAGCTTTAAAATTACTAAGATTCCTTTTGTATTACATAATGTTCCTGCCATTTAAAAGATTAGCAGGCATAATTTCAGTGAGCCTTCATGAATGGATGCCTCATTTAGCTTAATCTCTCTTTGGTACATGTTAAGACACAGAAAGAGAGTGTCTCTGGCCCATCACACAGAGCCTTGGAGAGGAAAGGTCGCTCTGATCCAACCTCTCAGAACAGTGCACGTCTTCAAAAGAAAAAAAAATGAGGTGAGCAGCCTCCCTGGCCTGATATAAAAATGCCAAGTGTCCACAAGATGGGCATAGGAAGTCATTCCCACGTCATCCAGGAGAAGAATGCAGGGCGCCGACTTTGGGGGTAACAGTGGAGGAAATCCGGGATATTAAAAGGACCTTCCCAGCCACAAACTAGCAGAGATCACCTTCGGAAATTTCTGTTCGGGAAAAGTGGGAAAAGTCCTCACAGCCAAGCCCTGCATAAGGCCCCGTGAGCCGCACTTGGCAGCTTTAGGGGTGGCGTAGGGAAGAGCTCGAGGGAGCAGGGGTTGCTGAGACGGCTCTGGCTTCCCCAAAGTCAGCAGCATGGCATGAACACCCAGTAAATGCCAGGCCCTTGACTCAGTGCCAGGGAGAAATAACAGCCTGGCCATCAATCAGGTTAGACTACGTAAGTGGCCACCTGCAACATAGGAACACTTTGCAGACCATGCAGGTGAAAGATGGGAGGGGTTTCGGGGCTCTGAGTCGTACACCTGCAGCAAGGGCATAATGTCACCGTCGTCATCCCGGTAACCGCCACCTTGAGGACCTATTGCGTTCATTGATTCAAAAATACTGCTTGCCTGCCGTGTGTCAGACATCATTCTTTTAAGGCTAGTAGCATCATTCCTACCTGCTAGGGGAAAATCTGAGGTTCAGAGAGAAATCTTAGGAAGAGTCGAATTCGCACAGCCAGGACACAGCAGAGCTGGAGTTCCAACCCAGGTTGATTTGAAATTTTCCATAAGGATGACTTGGCAGATGCGCTTACATAAGAAAGGGAGGTTCACAGAGCCACTGAACCATGCAGACAGAGCATTTCTGGAATCAAATCTATATTCGGGGAATACGTGTGTCGGCATCTCATAAATATATGGCCACACCCAGGGAAGCTAGCCTAGAAGGGGAAGGAGCGTACGAGGTGATGGAGTTGTGTCTTTATGCATGCATGACTCCATGATAAAGAGCGTCTCAAAGAGGCTCAGGTGAATACTGATGGACTTCTGGGGAGGGTCGTGTGTGCGAACACCAGAGACTTGCTACCCTGAGGACCGTCCCAGAAGATGCCAGACTGTCGGTCTACCTTGCTCAGCCCAAGGCGTTTATTTTATTTTATTCAACTTTATTTCTGTAACCCCTCACAAGGATGTTTCAGGTGGAAGAACCCCTCCTTGGATGTATTGTTTTCTAGTATACCCATGTTGCCATCTGCTCTCCTAGCATTCCTATCTGGTAGTGGGAAGCCGGGAAGAGCTTTGGTTACAAAGAGAGACTCGTAAGAGGGTGATGTGTCCAAGCACCGGCAGGCCCAGCACTTGGCATGCCGGGCACATTCTGTTTCTTTGATCCTCTGCCTGGCAGAACACTCATCCCCCTAAACTCTTTCCCCTAAGACCACCAAGAAATGTCTTTCTAGAAAGGTTTGCTGCTCTCTTAGGATGTTGGTGGGATTTGGGAGACAAAGACGACCTCTCCTGCATGTCTTTGCCAACTCCCTCTGTGGAATTGGTAGGAGACTGAGAGGGGGCAGTTAGTAGTTTGCCATGACACTTGAATTTAAAAGAGATACTTGCTACAGATCATTTCGGACGACAGAAAAAGGGTATTCTGAATGAAGTTTGAAGGGTCGGTCCCCATATTGTTGATTTCTCATTGTTTTGATATAAACAGACCTACCAGTGGTCCTCCAAATACACAGACATTCCCAACAGACACCCTTTTGCATCCAAGACTCTCAAGGGGCGCCCAATAGAATGACAGGTGAATCCTCCCAACCTCAGGTCGGACAGCTGAACATTTGAACCCCGGGCCATACGGCCAATTTCCCTCACTGATCTCTTACAGGCCTTCAGCATCTTGTAGAGGTTGTATCTGAAGACTCTGCTGTTGTCGCAAAGGCAAATATGAAAATAAAAAGAGAAGATAGACCGATGTCTGGCTGAGTCTTGTACTTAAAGTCTAGCCTGGGGTCATGAGGAGGCCCAGCTCCCTAACCCCTGCCTCAGGGGCCATCCTGCCTGTGCCATTCTCTGGGCAGGTGCAGTAACCTCACGGTCGGTCCCCTCCCACAGCCTTCCCTGCGCCCGCCCTCCTTCCCTTCTGTGCCAACCCCCCCCTCCTTTTCACCAAACCCACCCCTACCTGCCCACAACCAAAGCCCTCTCTCTGAAGGCTGGAGCACTCTGTCGTCTCCTCCCCCTTGTGCCTTGCTCCCCCTCTGTGTCTTCAGGAGTGGGGCAGGTCTGGGGTTCATCTTCACAGCTCTGTTCGCTTAACTCTCGGTACGCATTTTTTAAGCGAGTTGAGTGAACACAGTGCGCTTTCTCCAGAGCGTTCTTAAACTGGCCTAGCCAGTCATGGAACTTCCCCGCAGTCCGTGTTTGGAAGCCTGAAAATATTTTTTATGTTTATCTCTTTGAGGAATATGTCAAAAAAAAAAAAAATCAGCCCCAACCACTATTTTTTAGCTGATTCCTGAATGTGTGATAAGAAACACGATTCCTTGAGGGAGAAAACTCGTTCAGGTTAAATTCTTGTGGAAATCCTCCTAGCCCCTTGCTGTTCATCTATGGTATAGCAAGAATGTAAATAGCTAGGTATTTTGACTGACCTCAGATATTTAATTTGTAAATTTGTAAATGTAAAACATTCTGTCCTTGTGCCAAAAAAAAAAAAAGAAAAAGAACAAACCAGCCCGGGGTACTGAATGTCAGTATTGTTGGGTGTGCGGTTGAGTCGTAGAACAAGAGACATTTTTAAGGAAGGCAGTAAGGTAGGGAAAACTCTAAAGCTCACGTTGATTAGAGATAAATAGATCTATATTTGCCATATAAGGTAATAAAAGAAAAGTCTGTGTGCAAATGCTCTCGACATTTATGGACTTCTCTATGATTCATCTAGCGGGGCCAACGGCTCTGGCCAAGAGATATAGAATTTGTTAAGCTGTATCTCTTTCCTGAATTGCATTACAAAGAAGCCATGCTGTATGTTCAGAAGAAAATTCCAGAACCGTGTAGAAGTTAGGATTTGGTAACAGACCTGCGAAGGATTGCTAGAGGAATTCCAGAAGTGTTTTAAAACCATTGGTTTACCAGAAGCATAGTAAATCTGTAAGCGTTAGCAATTTTCTGTAGACCCAGGTCCAGACACCCAGGGTATGTTCTGTGGCTGGTCACCCTCCCTCCCACACCAGGAACAGAGGGCTCTGCTTTTTCCACTGAGTTAGTCATATACACACTCTTCCTGAAGTGCAGGGTTTCTGAGCTGAGTCTGGGTCTTGCCATCTACCCTGGCCAGTAGGCCTGTAGAAACCGAATTGTATGGCCTTCACGATGGGTTGCTGTCTACAAGTACCTTTAAGAGCTACATTTATGGCACCCCGAGGGGACACATCCCAAAGGGACACTGGGTTTGTCCTTTGCTCCTCCCACACGCCACCCTTCCCCACCCAGGATTTCCTTTGAAATGGCACGCCTGCCTCGAACTGCAGTGTTGGGCAAAGACATCGGTACCAAGCAGACTTCTTTTCAGACATATTCCTTGAGCTCTGCAGGCTTTCAAGAGTGAAAAGTCAGTGAAGTATCTTTTGGACCTTGAGGCCTTAGCATAATGCGTACGATGAATAACACCTTTTCACCCTGCCCTTGCCTGCATCGTAAACCTCATCCCTGACCTCTGGGGTCTCTGAGGGCTGGCACCTGCTGGGTAAGACTGGGAGAAACTAAGGAGGTGTTTCCTCGGTGCCTCAAAAGGACATCCTTTGGTGGCATGACGTTGGGCCCCCTTCCTGGAGCCGAGCATTGTAGTCTGCCACATGTCTGGGTTGCTGAAGTGGAGGGGGGCCAGGAAGTCTTTCTTTGCCCTGGAAACTTTTGTTTCTCCTTAATTGCGTGGTTGAGGTAATCCACTGGGAAGCCTCTGAGCGTCTTTAGACATAAAATCTGATTCCTAAGGTTTAAATTCTCTAGTTGGCCGCTGACTCACATGTGTTTCTTAGACTTGGTTTCCAGCGGTATGATATAAATAATTCCATTTCGAAATTAAGAAATTATGGCCTGCATTTCATCTGCCCTTTTGCTCTGTAGTATTTTCCGAAAGAAAAATTACAAGTAATAATCATAAAGCCCCTGTTTCGATCCCACGTCTTTGGGGCCTCCTGGTTGCGCCAGGGTCGCCAAGTACATGTTCTGCTACTAAGGAGCGGGACCCTGCAGAGGAAGGTCCCCGCCTCTGTTGGCATGTGTGTGTGTGTGTGTGTGAGTATCTGAGAAAGCGTCTACAGTGTGCTTTGGGTCTGCAAGGAGATTTTCCTATCGTTTATTATTAATTACTCCTCTGAGCAGCTCTGTGAAGCAAGTAAATATTAATAACAGTGTGCGCTGATCATTAAGTTAGGATGAAGGTATATCTTTTTCCGCAATGTTTAATTTTAGGTAAGCTACGCACACAAATGCTGAATAAATCTGAAGTAAGGCCTTCGGGTGGGGAAACAAAACGGAGACCAGGACAGGGAAGTGGGGCAGGGGGGTATGTTTGAGATCTGGTTTTAAATCTCCTCTGTCTCGTTGGCAAAATCTGTCCTTGTCTGGTGATTTGTCTGCTGAATGCTAGCATCCCCTGTCTGGGATCCATCTGCGGGTTCTCCCTGCCCTTCTGGTGTCGGTTTGCAATGATGTTTTAAGTCTCCCCGATATTGTCTGAGATCTACGACTTCGTCTTCTGACTATAAAAAGTATGACTGTTCCTTATAGAAATTTGCATATAGCATAAAGAAGATAATAATAAATCACCTGTGATCCTAGATATAAATGTTAGCGTGTTGCTTTTAGATCTTTCCAATCTCTTTTTTGTTCATAAATAATACATATTTTAAAACAATAAAGATCATGCCGTACATCCTGTTTTGTAGCACGCTTTTCCCAAACCATACTATTTTATATAAATGAAAAAGAAAAAAATGACAGACCAGTAGGTTTCCTGCTGACACTTACTACGCTTATAAAATAATTTTTCCTTAGAGAAGGACATGTAGTTTGGCCATGCATTAGCAGGTATAGTATTTATTTTCTCTGCGGGCCCTGTGTCGACTGAAATAACGCCTGACCGCTCAGTTGGCCGCGTGGGCGTCACCATGTCCAGAGATTGTACCAGAGAGGAGTGGCAGAGGGTGACCCACTTGCTCTGCAAACCTTAGAAACTCCACTTTTTATTTTATTTTTTAATTTTTTTTAAAGATTTTATTTATTTATTTGACAGAGAGGGACACAGCGAGAGAGGGAACACAAGCGGGGGCGTGGGAGAGGGAGAAGCAGGCTTCCTGCCGAGCAGGGACCCCGATGAGGGGCTCGATCCCAGGACCCTGGGATCATGACCGGAGCCGAAGGCAGACGCTTGACGAGTGAGCCACCCGGGCGCCCCTCCACTTACTTTTTAAACTATTACTTGATCCACATCCTCAGTTTTGAAAAGAGTGTTTTTGCTGTGAAGAGGATACGATTTATTTAAAGGCAAAGAAATGAAAAATCAGCTATAACTCTGTTCATTTACCACGTAACACCGATATAGTTCTTGGCTTTTTACCCCAAACACACATATATGGACGTTTATTCATTTTTACCCGCATGGGGGTCGTACTGTAAACCCATCTAGTAGTCTGTGGCTTCTCTTCCCCTCTTCAGCCCCCACTGGTCCTACAGATCTGGGCTCAGTGCCCTTTCTCAGAGGAGCGCCCCCTGCTGGCCCAGGCCAGGTCTGCCCCATAGACACCCCCAGCGCCATGCTCTTCCCCTTTAGGGCACCAGCCAGGGGCAGAGTTTTTCAGGGGGTGCCCATTTCACTAGCGTCTCTCACCCAGGTGGCGCAGGCACTCAGGGGTCTGGCTCCCAACTGAAGGAGCTCTTGTAACAGGGCCTCAGGGCCTGTAATAGCCACCCAACAGATATTTGGTGACTAACTGGCAGTTATTGAGTATCCTTAAAAAAATACTTTTACTGGGGCGCCTGGGTGGCTCAGTCAGTTATGCTTCTGCCTTCGGCTCAGGTCGTGATCCTAGGGTCCTGGGATCAAGTCCCCCGTTGGGGCTCCCCGCTCAGCATGGAGCCTGCTTCTCTCCCTCCCTCTGCCCTTCCCCCCACTCGTGCACACTCTCTCTCAAATAAATAAATAAAATCTTTTTAAACAATACTTTTACTGACTACCTAATATGCCATTGTATTGCTTTACTCAACTTGAATGAGTAACCCCCTCCTGTTGGCATCTGTATTATTTCTAATTTTTCTCTTTTCTAAACAGGACATGCTAAACATTGCTGTACATAAATCTCTCTCTGCGTCTCTGGTCATCCTTGTGGATGCATTCCCAGAAGTAGAAGCACTAAACTGATGGATTAATCTCCATTCTAACAAGTAGCCCATTTGTCTAAATGTCAGCAGGGCCTAAGGTCTGGCATCAATTACAATGGGTGGGTGTGGTGAAGCCAGAGCCCCGTTTCCTGGTTCCTTTCAGAGAGTCCCAGGGTAGAAAGGCACCCCTGGGGCAGGTCCCTTGTATGGCACATGGATCCCCTTTGCAGCAGTTCCCATAAAGGTTTGGTGCGGTGTTGAGTCTGAGAAGAGCATCTACTTGTTCGCTCATTCAATCCACCGGTATTCACTGTCTCCTCCCGGCCTCACACTGTCAGTCGCCCCAGGAGCAGACTTGGGGTGTGCGTTGCCCCTTAGCTGCCTAGACTTGGGAATCTAGACTTGGTTCAGTTTTCACAGAGGATGTAAGCCCCATGAGGGCTTAGAATCTAGACTTGGTTCAGATTTCACAGAGGATGTAAGCCCCATGAGGGCAGGACTGGGACTAGCTCCTTCATGGCATGAAGTCAATGTTCGAATGGTTTTATAATGAAATATGTAGTTCTTCTCTTTGACAAACTCAAAACCCAGCCATGTGTGGCTACGTAACCAAATCACAGCAGTATTTTCGAAGTTCGGAAATAAAACGAAGGGTTTAGACATGAGCCCTTATTCAGAAAGTGACCTAAAGGGAAATCAGATGTATGTAGAGAACGGGTCAGAGGAACCGGAGGTCGTCTCCTCCGCTGGCCACCAAAAGTCCTGCCGGAAATCCCTGAGCCACCAGGCAGGGATGACGCCAGTGCTTCCAAGCCCTCAGGCCCACAGACACCATGAGATACAGGGGGAGGGCCTCGGTGCCCGGGGTGACCGACTGGCCCAGCTGCTTCACGGGGCTCCGGCAGGTCATCAGACCGCCTTGACATCCTGACAGCTGGATGCGGTTCTATACTCCGAGGCCAGAAACCTTGCAGCTGCCATTTCTCCAACTTTCTGGCCTCTTAACATTGAGGACTCCAGAGAGCATCTATCCATAGTGAGGCGTTAGAGGTTAAAACTGACACTTTTTTTCTTTTTTTTTTTAAAGATTTTATTTATTTATTTGAGACCGAGAGAATGAGAGAGAGAGAGCACATGAGAGGGGGGAGGGTCAGAGGGAGAAGCAGACCCCCTGCCGAGCAGGGAGCCCGATGCGGGACTCGATCCAGGGACTCCAGGATCGTGACCTGAGCTGAAAGCAGTCGCTTAACCAACCGAGCCACCCAGGCGCCCTAAAACTGACACTTTTTAAAGCACAAGACTACATAAGCACACGTGTCCTTACATCAGAGTGATGACCTCATCCCATGGCATAGAGCATCTGGAAAACTCCATGTGCCTTTGCAAGACAATGAGGGTGGAAAAGGCAAATAACAAAAATAATTTGGACCTCGTGGAACCTTGGAAGGGCCTCCAGGAGCCAGGAGTCCCCAGATCTCACTCTGACAACCGCCGGCTTGGTGACCTTTGGGCTCTCCCATACTGCTAAGCTGCCCCCAGGCGCTTCCGGTTCTTCCTTCAAACCAGGGCCTCTGTATCTTGAATCTGGGCACCATCCTCAGCCCTCATCACCTTAGCTCCAAGTTCGAGCATAGCAGTCCGATAAACCTGCCACTTCTCATCATCAAACGAGTCTTCGGAAAGAAGAACACTTGCTCTTGCCCAGGGGACTCGGGGTGCCCACGGCTGGCTGTCGGCGCTCACCGCCAGGAACCCTCTCCTCGCTCCCCTGCAGCTCCGCAAAGCCAGGCCTTCCCATTATGCAGTTCGATTAGGCACAGTGCTAAAGGCATATCCATCAGTGTTAGAGGCTTTTTTGCCAAGATACAGAACATGTTTTCAATGGAGCAAAGAAATTTAAATGGGAAGAAATTATAGCATGAGCGAGTTTATCCCTTTCAAGATAATCTCATTTAATAACCAAAAAAACTCACAAAGATGTGCATTTTATCCAGCTCCAAAGGCAGCATGGCAGGTTATATATTGTGGTAATTACATGTTTGGGGTTTCATTCCTTCCTTAAACTAGATTTCTATTATTTCAGAAAATCAGCCATTGTAGAAAAGGACTATTCATTTATTTCATTGCTGGGTGGCCCATGCACTGTAAAAATAGGTCAACAACAGTAATCTAAATTGACTGCTGATAAATAATTAAAGCTAATGGAATTTTCTCAAATCTGTGAACTAAAATCTTTGAGAAATTGCCAGGACAAACTGCCTGCTGTTGCATAGAAAGATATTTTTTATTTAACACTTCAGCTTAAATGCCATTTAACATTACCTTTTTTCTATCCCAGAGACTGGAGGGAGTACACATCCATCTATAAAAGTAACCAAAAGTAGGGTGTTCCATTGATAGCCGCATGATTCATCTTCAGGTGATAAGACCGGAAGCGAAGGTTTCAGTATCGCGGCACGAAGAGAAACTTCACTTTGCGCCAAACTGTATTTTAAAGTTGAGCTCGGCAGTCTGCACGCCATATAATCTGTAGCGTCCAGGTTTCAAGCCTCCACACCTGGGCTGTGCTCTGGCGCACTTGATAAGGGAGAAATTCTTTGAATCTAAACGACGTGCAGGGAAATAAGTACCAAGAATGGTTTTTCTTTTCCAGATAATCAGTATTCTTTCCTTGGTGCTACCTTAGAAAACTGGGCTGGACAAATACGCATGGGTGGTATTTGTAGAAGAGAGATGGCTTATCGATAAGAAAGCTGACGGTTAGGTTTATGGTCAATAAGGCCAGCCTTCGCTATGATGCACCACCCGGGTTTTTCTTTGCTAATAAGGATGATTCAGACATCATCAGGATATTTTAGAACTGCAAAGACATCAGCATAAAGAATCAGGAGCTCGATGATTTTGAACAGTATTCAGTCTTTTGGCTTTAAGCTGCAGAAAAGAGACCGTTTTCTCATTTCAGTCTGATGAGTCTCTCGGTTGGGAAGAAAAAAAATCATCAATTTATAATCACCTTTTGGCCAAGTGGTAGTTCGGTTAAACTGCAGTATTTATGTCCAACCTAATGTTGTATTTACTGTGTTTTAATGCATTTATAAATGGCGGACTCTGTTGCTGAAATTTGACGTATTTGTATTTTTGTTTAAGAAAATAGAGAGGAATTTCTTGATTTGCAAAGGAAATGACTCCATCCAGGTTACCCCTGTCTGGCATCTGTATGATCTGTATGTCTAGCAGCTAGAACCTATCTGTAGACTCGGGAGGCAAGAGGCCTAGAGTGGCATTTGGTCTGGAGGGAAGACGTGGTGTGGGGAAGACGGTCTGTGGAGCGAGAGGAGCGGGGTTTGCAAATACTGGATGGGCCAAAGGGGGTGCTGAGCCTCAGCCGCTCATGTCCCCAGCCCCCGAGCAGACCCACAGGTCAGGGAACCAGCTTCTTTCATCCCCCTCTCAAGAAAATACATCATAAAGCAAGTCAGTGAGAGTGGAATCATCTCGAATCTGCTCTGGGTTTTGTTCAGAAAAACAATTGATTGTGAATTATTCATTAACGAACTGCTGGTGGTAGTCACAGTCTTTGTGCCCGCTCAGGATGGCTTTCTTCCAAATATCTGCCTTCCGTGGTGGCGCTGGTAGCCCCGTATTGGAAAACCATGACCCCACATCGAGACACATTCCCACACCATGACTGTCCCAGGAGGGACGGAGCGGCCTCGGGAGGGCAAGCTGCGTGGCCAGGATACCACAGAGAGGTCTCCTGCCTTGGGCAGGAGATTGGACCAGATGACCCTTCCATCTCCAGGTTAACCTGATGAAGGTGACAGGTGACAAGCTGATAGTTTGTAATTTAAGAGAGATAGTCCCTACCTCCTACCTCTTAATTCTTTCTCTGCCTGTTCCCTGTGATCAGTCAGCTGAAGGCTTCGCGTGTTTCAGAGTGAAATCTAGTGTTTTAAAAACATTTTTTGGATTTTATTTATTTATTTGACAGAGAGAGACACAGCGAGAGAGGGAACACAAGCAGGGGGAGTGGGAGAGGGAGAAGCAGGCTTCCTGCGGAGCAGGGAACCCGATGTGGGGCTCGATCCCAGGACCCTGGGATCATGACCTGAGCCGAAGGCAGACGCTTAACGACTGAGCCACCCAGGCGCCCCTTAAAAACATTTTCTATTTCAAACTTACACAAGATGATAGGGTGAAGAGCACAGCAAATCCCTGCGTGTGTGCCGTTGTCCATCTGTGACCGCCATCGGCCTGCCAACACACTCCTTCCTTTATTCTTTTCACCCATCACCCCCCTCCCTGTAAAATTATTTGGAAGCAAAAACCATATTTTATCCATAAATATTTTAGGATATATCTCTAAGAGACAAGGACCCCTTTGAAAAACATAGCCACAATACCTAAACTATAGGCCACTATAGTTTCGAAACAAAAACAACTCAGGTGTTGTTGTTTTAACGTCCGTTCATTGGCGTGCCGTATTTTATCGATTGTAAAGCATACACTGGACACGTCTTACCATCTTCAGAAGCAGAGTGAGGAGTGAAGTCAGTGACATCCCAGTTTAAGAAGTAGCACTCTTTGCTTAATGTAGCCTAAAATAAGGGCGCCTGGCTGGCTCAGTCGGTGGAGCACTTTTTTTTTTTTAAGATTTTTATTTTATTTATTTATTTGAGAGATAGAGAGCACAAGTAGGCAGAGGGGAAGGCAGAGGGAGAGGGAGAAGCAGGCTCCCTGCTGAGCAAGGAGCCCGATGCGGGGCTCGATCCCAGGACCCTGGGATCATGACCAGAGACAAAGGCAGACGCTTAACCACCCAGGTGCCCTGGTGGAACACTCTTAATCTCGGGCACTGCCCTGCCCCCCCCCCTCGTGCTCCTGGGAAGGCAGGGTTGTCCCCAGAGAAGACAGGACCCACTCCTGGGCTGCCACCGTAGGGGATGAGACACCTCCGAGAGACGCTGTCAGACATCAGTGAGTCTGAAATGTCATTTGACAGAAATGCATGTGAGTTACCTAAGAGCAGAAGTGAAAGGGACAATGTAAAATTTAGTAAAACACCCTGCAAAGTCTGGACTACAGAAGATTTGGAAAATAGGAACCGTTTTATGATTGGAGATGTGTTTGTGATTCATAGCCTCCTTTTGTTGACACATGACAGCCGAGCCATCTCCCTTCACCTGCTTGTCCTTCTAAGCCTAACCAGGCATGTCCTGGGCACCATTCTTTCCTGGGCACAGGTGGACCCCGGTGGCCACCAGTTCGATATCTGTGGCATGGGATTCTGTGGTATGCCCAGCCCACGGAATGGGAGAGACGGCAGGGGATATAGGGACAGAACCTTCCCGAGAGACCACCCAGGTGCCCAGAATGGGCAGAAAGCCAAAGACGCACACCGTGTGCGGCCAGGGACTGTGTTTTGGGATGTTGCACCTCACAGGTGCATCTGAATGCCACATGGTGATTTTGTTTTGTTCCGTTTTGTTTTTGGCTTCTAAATCAGCATGATTTTCTCCAGGAGTCATCATTACACAGAAAATTCCTCAATTGCATTTTGCCGTTCAGTTTTCTGATCTCAAAAGTGAGTTGTGAATCAGTGGTTTGGAGAACAGTGAAAATCCTTTTCACCTAGAAGCGTCTGTCTATAAACATTGCTTATTATTTGGAATGCACTCAAGGGAGAGAAGGTCGAAATGCGCTCTTCTGGCTTTGCCAACAGACATGGATATTAATAATCTCAAGGACATCACTTTCTACGTGTTAAGATGCTTGTTGCTTTTTGCTCAGTAAATGGTACAGAATCAAAGCGAATTTAAAACTGCGCTGCAAAACCTGTCAGTGTAATTAGGGGGTACCCTGGAATTATGGAGTGTTTTTTATCTTTGTGTTAAATCCGTCATTATCAGTTCATGCCAATATGATTTTCGTTGGCCTGGCCCCCACTTTCTTCAGTTTACAGTTGCAGAGAAGGGCACATAGACACACTGTGTCGGCAGTTTGTGGCATTGTGGGGACAGCAAAGGGCGCCGCGTTCTAAAAGGACAGTAAATCATGTCACGTGCTCACTAACGATGGTGGCGCGGCCCAGGGTCACAAGTGAGCATCCTCGGCCCTGTCTCCTTAGTTTAGTACGAAAGCAGATAATATTTGCAGGTGGCAGAATTGGATAAGGAATTTCTCAAACTGCCAAAAATAAAATTGGAATGGGGAGTTTTTAGCTGGTGGCTTGACGTACATACAAACATACCGGTTGTGTGTGTATGGGTGTGCGTGAATATTTAGTGCCTTTTTACCTCTAAAGTTCTTCAAACATACGTATCTGTGTGAGTACAAACACACACATCCAACTTTAATCTCTAAGAGGTTGTTTGAGGGGCGCCTGGGTGGCTCACTTGGTTAAGCGTCTGCCTTGGGCTCAGGTCATGATCTCAGGGTCCTGGGATCGAGCCCCATGTCAGGTCCCTGCTCACCGGGGAGTCTGCTTGTCCCTCTCCTTCCCCCCTCCCCACTTAGGCGCATGCGCTCTCCTTCTCTCTTTCTCAAACAAATGAATAAAATCTTTTTAGAAAGAGTTTAAAAATATATATCTAAAAGGTTATTTGAACAAGCTTGTCATGAGATGTCACTATGTCCAAAGGAATGATTGTGCTCTAACCAAATATAGTGGGTTGGTCAGAGCAGGGACAGTGGAGATGAGTTTACTTTATTTACAGCCATGGTGGGAGGCTCTTCTGCCTGCCTGGAGTGCTGCGACAGAACACAGGGACACTTCTATCGTCTCTTCTACTTGTCCAAGTTGCTGTTTTCGTGAGGCGGGCCTGGAGCCAGCTTGGTGGGCTGTGGGGTCGACTGAGGGCAAGCCCAGCAGGAGGTACTGTTTGGTGGGCTGACCTCCAGGGTGTCTGGGTCTTGTACCCGCACCAAGGCCTCCCTGCACTCACGCCCTGACCCCTCTTCTGTCATCCACGGGGGTCCCAAATGCCTCGGCCCTGCCGCCTTCCACGTTCCATGACCCTGTCCAGTTTCACCATTTCCCCTCCGAGTCCGGGCCCGTTGTAAGACTCCTGAGTGATAGGTGTGTGCCCCGCCCTATGTCACTGACCAGGTGGCCCCCCAGTGTCACCCCTGTGCCCACACCTGGCCAAGGTGGTTGATTCCTTCACAGAATCTCACTGTGGCCCAGGCCTTGGAGAGCTGGGGTTACGTCCTCACTGCCAGCCGTGTGACCTTGGATTAGTGTTCTTGCCCTTCTGAGCCTCACGTATCCTCGGCTGTAAAATGTGGGTGTCTCTCCCTTCTCTTGGCAGGGCTGCTGTGTGTCACACGCTCAGTCACAAGAACTGGTGTTAACTTGGCCTGAGACCTTCTTCCTCACCGTCCCCCCCTCTCTCCTTAGAGCTCAGAGCCCCAGCACCTCCACCCCTCACAGGTTGTGTTCCACTCCCAGTCCATTTGGGGCACCCTCAAGGCCACCAGGAACTCCCTGGCTGCTAAACCCAGTGGTTTTCTTGCGCCTCACGTCTGTGATGCATCTATTCCTCTGGCTCTCCTCCTGCTTCTCTTGATTCTTGTTCTCTCACATCTCCCTCTGACCATCTGGGGGGGGATGGTGCTGGCCAGCCTCGACCCTTTCTCCCAAGAGAGCCCTGATGCATGGTGACTGCCTCTCTTAGCCCTGAGCTGCTCCGTGAGATGGTGGGGTGACGGGGGGTCAGTGGAGGGAGCACTTGACATGTGGCCGGTCCAAAGTGAGATGTGCCGAGGTGTAAAATGCAGATTTCAGAGGCTTTAACACCAGAAAAAGAAGTATCGTTCTTTGTCAATTAAGTAAATAATAAAAATAAATTAAAATCATTTTTATATTGATTATATGGGAGATGAAAATATTTTGGATGGACTCATTTCATCTGTTTCTTTTTGCTTTGTCAGTGTAACCGTGGGAAATTTTAAGTTACGTAGGTGGTCGGCGCCTGGTTTTTGGCCCTGATGCAGGCACCCTCTCGCGCGGCCAGGTCTTGATGCCCTCTGAGGGATTGTTCAGCTGCCTGTCTTCCTCTTACTCATGCACTCACTCTGTGTCTTCTGAGGTCCCTCTGTGTGCCAGGCCCCGTTCCAGACATGCAGGGGACTGAGGTGAGCGCTCCTGTAAATGTAGTCCAACATGGCATTCAGTCTCTCGGGAGCAACCTCGTGTCGGTGCCAACCCAGGCCGGGGGCCACACCTACAGCCCTGCCCCCGTCCTGCGTGTAGTGGACTGACCCTCTGGGGAAAGGAATGACTGACCCACTCAAGGTTTAAAACCTCTTGTGCCTGGATTTCCTCAGCAAAATATTGTCCAGCCCGGCGCTGGCTGCCGGCGATGCCACCTGGGGTGCTGGGGGCGGGGGGCCTCAAACCCACTCCCTGCCCTCAAGCAGCCCCTAGTCTGGAAAGAAGAGGATGCACTCTTACAATCACAGCTGCCTTTATAGACTCACAGTGAGAAGCAACAGGAAACACGTCCTGTGACACTGGGGGGCCTGGCTTCCAGCTCTCAGCAGCCAGATCTGGACCCGTGGAAAGCCTTAGGAGTCCCCTCTCCAGAGCCCAAGGGCCATCAGATGCCACCAGCTGTCAGACCCAGCGAGGCAGGCCTGCAGACCATGTGTGGGTGGGGTGGGCGCTCAGCCATAGCTCCCTGGAAAGCGAGGGGCCATCCCGAAGCCCAGGGCTCGAATGGTTGTTGGACAAGTATCACATTGAAGTTACTGTCCTTGAACTGTTTACATCTTATTTTTACGTAATAGATGAACATGGGTTTATGGCCTCTTTTTTTTTTTTTCTTAAGATTTATTTATTTATTAGAGAGAGCGGGGGCAGAGGGAGAAAGAGAATCCTTAGGCAGACTCCCTGCTGAGGGTAGAGCCCCATGCGGGGCTCGATCTCGTGACCCTGCGATCATGATCTGAGCCAAAACCCAGAGTTGGACGCTTAACCGACTGAGCCACTCAGGCGCCCCGGTTTGTGGCCTCTTGACAGGAAGATTTGCAGCATATCTGTGAAAGCCGGGCTTGCGTGCCATGGACTGGGCCAGCACCGCTTCATGAATGTTCGCCAGCTCTTTACCCACTAGGATGCGAACCCTAGCACCGGGCTGCTTGGCGGGAAGACTGGAGAATACAGCCGCACCTCATTAACCAGCTGCCTTCCTCAAAGTCAGCCTTTTTGGAAAACAAACAACAGGCAAACTCCATCCATCATCTTGTGTTTGCAATTTTGTGACCAGAGCAGTGCGGTGCGCTCACCCTGTCTGTCCTTGCCCCAGGGACGGATGAGGAGGGCAGGGGACCAGCCTGGTCCCCCCCCCAGAGTCCCCAGGCTCTCTCTACTGCCACCTTGCCCTCCGTGTCACCCTATCCCCAACACACAGTGGGCTGTTCACGTTAGACTTCCCACGTCATAACCTGTGGTCCCAGGTTTCTGACAAAGGAGCGTGGCTCATTTCTTGTGGTTACAACATGGGCTTTTACCACTGATCTTGGCTGGGATCCGACGGTGATCCCCCTCATTCTTCACCCTTTTCATCCCTGGTTCCCCACTTACGGCTTTTGGTGTACATTGTTTCCTCTGTCCCCCGGAGAAGAACTCGGGCTAAAGGAGTATTCTTGCCCTCCTTCCTGCCTCTGGCCCCCTTGGGCCAACCAGGCTCGTCTCCCCAGCTCAGGGTCCCTAAGTTACTCACAGCTGCTGAGTCCCTAACCTAATAGAGCCCCAGGCCCCAGGGATCAGGACATGGGCATCTTTGAGGACTGTCTATCACAGATGGCCTTATTTATTTAGGAAGAGGCTGATAAAGACTCTGACAGCTTTTTTTGTCATTGAACTTGGTGTAAGAACATAGAAAGGGTTGGGGCAGAGAAACAAAAGTACTGCCTTCTCTGGGGAAATAATGGTATCACCCTTAGGAATGCGACCTATAGGAAAACGTATCATTAAAAGGGAAATGATAACATTTCTTGATCAAGTACTTGCACAGGGTCACAGTACAAAACAATGTGGGTTAGCTGTGTTTGGCAGAGAGCTTACGGCATAGCCCCGTCTGATAGATGGATTGCTCTGCAGTGAGGAGGAGCCCCGGATCTGTGCCCTCTGGCCTGGTAGCCGCCAGCCTCATGTGGCTGCTGAGTCCTTGTAACGTGGCTTCTACAACCGAAGGAACTGAATTTTTATTTATTTTATTTATTTATTTTTTTATTTTTTTAAAGATTTTATTTATTTATTTGACAGAGAGAGACATAGCGAGAGAGGGAACACAAGCAGGGGGAGTGGGAGAGGGAGAAGCAGGCTTCCCGCAGAGCAGGGAGCCCGATGTGGGGCTCGATCCCAGGCCCCTGGGATCATGACCTGAGCTGAAGGCAGTTGCTTAACCAACTGAGCCACCCAGGCGCCCGGAACTGAATTTTTAAATTCGGTTTAATTAAGTTATGTTTAAGTATAACTAGCTGGTGGCTATATACTGGACAGCACAGGCCGGAACGAGGGGTCCTAACCTGGGTCCTAACCTGGTCCTAACCTGGCTCCTAACCTGGGTCGTGTGGGTAGGCTTCAGGAAGGCGACAGCGAAGTCATTCGCAGAGTTGCAACCCGGAGGGACGAGTGAATAGCTTTCCTCAGATTCTCAGAAGGCTTCACGACCCAAAATGGTTAAAGGCCCTGGTCCAGAGGAAAACCACAAAGGACCCAGGAGCAGGAAACATCATGAGCCGTTCTTCCTAACGCTGCTCAGCTCTGTGAGGGAGTGAGCTGGTTTCCGAGCTTAGGATGGAAGAAGGGCCCTTGGGTTAGGTGCTAGGCTAAAGGAGCACAGAATGCTGTCCATCAGTCAGCAAAAGAGCAAGCAGGTACCGCACGTGGCTCTGTGTACGTACACACAGCTGATGAGGACGGCTCACCTCGGGGGCGCTGAGCAGGCCCAGGGCCGGGCCTCCTTAGAGAATCACAGCATCCCAGAGCGAGAGAGGCCGAGGGGTCATCCCCCACCCCTTCTGGGGTGTGGGGGTTCCCTTTTCATCCACCTTCAAGTGAGGCTTGAAAAAGTCCTGGTGCCAGAGAAGACTGTCTTCTGTGCGCTCACATGGATTTAGGGTAACTCTAAATTTTCTAGAACGCTTTTCCCTGAATGGTAACTATGATGTTACTCATAGTAGTGAAAGTGGTTCGTATTATTAAGCACGTTGGGGAGGGGAAACTGAGCTTCTGGAGGTAGAGTGGCATCCCGGGCTCCCACAGAGAGTGAGTGGCCGGGCCAGAATTTGGAATCAGGGCTCTGTCCGCCGCCTTCCATCTGATGGACCGGGTTCTGACCCAGGAGCTGTAGATAGACGTCCAGACTCTTTATTTGCCCAGGAGCATCTGTGTATTCGACGGCGGGTTAGAGGGGACGTGCGCACGGGCGGGCATACTGAGAACTGGCCTGCAAAGACCCTGCCGCCTTCTCAGCCCAGATGCCACTTCCTCTGTGAAACCGCTCCTCGCCTCCTTCATCTGAATTTATCCTTCCTCTGTGCTCTCCCCATAGCACCTGGGCTCTTATCCTGAAATAATACTTCACCTCCTTCCTGTGTTATGGGTTGATCGGCCCATGTCCATTGTTTGCCGGTACTCATCAGTTGGCGTGTGCATCAGCCTTGGAACCTGAAAATAGGCAGATGCCTGGCCTTGGCCCAGACTTATTAAATTTGATATGGCACGTAGATCATGTTCAGTAAATACCTCATTTGCCCCATGTCTCGATGAAGGAGGAGCTGCATTGTTTGAGTATATTTCAAAGTCTTTGACGCATATTCTCAGTTACTTCATTTTTTTTTTCCCATTGAGATACAGTTGACACGTAACGTTGTGTAAGGTGGAGGTGTACCCTGGGTTGGTTGGTACTTTTGCAAACTTGCACTATTCCTGCTGGAGTAGTGTTTAGCTCACACCTTTATCACATTACATAATTGTCTTTTCTTCTTTGTGTTGAGCACAGTTAAGATCTCGTCTCTCTGCAGCTTTGAAGTTTATAATACAGTATTATTGACTATAATCACTATGTTGTGCATTAGTCACTTACTTCATTTGAAAGAAAATATTCTCAAGGAGATCGTACAGACTTCCCTCTGGGGTGTTCCGTTGTTATGAAAGGGGTACTGGTAGCTTGGGATGAAATTTCCACCGACCGTATCAGACACGGATTCAAAACAGACGTATCCCCCAGTAACAGTGCTTAAAAGAAACAGCTAAAATGCAGGATGGTGGCCCCAGATCCTTTTCAGATACAAACAAGTCAAATGTACAATATAAGATCCTATTCTATACTAAGCAGGTTATCTCAGACTGACACCAGCCAACACTCGAGTCCATAGCACATTCAGCATGAGGTGTGTGTAGCCGGGCCTCGGGAAGAAAGAGAATCTAGTGATATTCCCAAGTAAGTTCATTTAAATTACGGAGAGCCAGTCAGCATGATTTATGTTGTACGAATGAAGGAAATGGACAGGGGAGGTACCAGGATTGCTTTATCTAATGATAATCATCACTGAATTCAAAGCTGTTTTTAGGAGGCCTTAACGAATGTTTCCCTTCTCTTTCCTTCTGCAATGGCTGTTTCCTGACCCACCCCTCTTGCTCCAGGATTTGCGCAAGCAGGTAGCGCCACTGCTGAAGAGCTTCCAGGGGGAGGTAAGCATTTATATTTATTTTATATCCTGAGCCACCCTTCATAGTTCATTGCGTTTGCTTTTTATTCTCATTAAATAAATGCCATTGACAGAAGGTGCTTGCCCAGATGGAGCCTTCCCAGCTGCACTAACTCAGTGTCATGTGGATTTTGTGCTTCCTGGTGTGATGTTT
The DNA here is from genome assembly GCF_011800145.1 of Mirounga leonina. Lineage (NCBI taxonomy): Eukaryota > Metazoa > Chordata > Mammalia > Carnivora > Phocidae > Mirounga > Mirounga leonina. The sequence goes on from NW_023270763.1 coordinate 8,255,519, forward strand.
CCACTGGGTCCTCAGTTAAAGCCCGTATGGAAAGTGAAGCCATCGCTGAGATGTAAGAGGATGTGGTAGATTCCGGGGCAAAGCAGCCCGCATGCTTGTGCTTCCCACAGTGGACTGAGCGTGTCCGCAATGGAGCCTTCAGGAGCCCACGGACTTCCTCAGGCTCACTGGCTCCCTCAGTTAGCCTGGGGACCACGGCCACCAGGAGGCCTCCTGCGTGGGAAGGATGGAGTGGGGCAATCTGGTGCTTTCATGCACAGCTACTGGGGAAAGAAGGATTTCGCTGGCTTGAGGCTTGAAACAAAGAACGGGCAGCCACAGGGAGTAAGTTCGGGCCCAGTGTAAGGAAAAGCTTTCTCCTGGGTCCTTCCAGAGAAGGACCGTGCCATCTGCCAAGATGGCGAGCAGCCCTCAGAGATGTGAGCCGTTGAGGTGGGTGACACTCCAGCTCCTTCTCAGCCCTTTGTGGAGACTGGGTGAACTTTAAAAACCAGACATTTTGTCACTGTTGTGGAGTTAGCCGTTCCTGGCTCTTAGCTTCTCCCGTTGGAACGATAGCAGCGGTAATGACACTGAGGAAGCAGGAACAAGACTTTTTCAAAGCCCTCAGAAGAACCCGAATCGGGAGCATCTTGAGAATTTTATTTTCTTGCACCTTCCCGATGCCCAGAGCACATGGGGAAGTGAGATGGCAGGTTCAGGAGGGACGGGAGGTGGTGGGCCGAGCCGGTTGACTTCTGGGACACGAGGGAAGGGCGCTGGCGTCCTGGGCCCAGAGCTCCAGAGGCAGAGGTCGGGGCCGGCCTTTGGCACATTCTTCAGTGAGCAGGTGACAGCAGAGGGCGAGGGCGCCGTGCAGGAAGGAGCAGGGATGCTGGCACCACTGCGGGTTTCGGGAGGGACGCCACAGAAGGCTCTTCTGTTTACCATCGCCTGTCGCAGGAAGCCCTCCGGTGCTCAGCCGCGGGAGGCTCGGGGGATATCACTACCCCAGGTCTGGACAGACATGAATTGCCTTTCCTCACAAATGCATCTCCAAACGCTGGTTTTCTGAGTGAGACTGTCACCTTACACCTGCCCGCATTGACCCGATCTCTTCTTTGACCCGTTCAGCAGCTTTTGTGAGGCCCAGTGGCTTAGGGTTTCTGCGACTGAAATAGCTCAGTGTGCTGGCTTGGGTTGTTTGCTTGTTTTTTGTTCTGACTGAAAAATCTCCAATCTGCATAAAAGGAGAAAGAACTGGTGTAACGAGCACGTGTACACCCTTTACCCAGACTCGCCGCTCGCTAGTATTTCACCACATTTGAAAGTAAGTTGCAGATAGCCCGGCTCTGTGCTCCTAAACACATGCACACGTACGTCTCCGAGAGGTTGTTCCCCAGTATTGCCACATAAGCCCGAGTATCGCACCTGGAAAAGCAACACTCATTCCGTGGTAGCTAATATTTGGTCCCAGATCAATCTTCCCCAGTTACTCCCAAAATGTCTTTTATAACTGCCCTGCCCCTGAACTGGGTTCAATCGAGTTCATGTGTTGTACGCCGGGATGGCCGTATATATGTTTATATACACCCACCCCCCCCACACAAAATACATTACATGTATATTTCTCCTTCAATATAAAACTCTGTCTTCACACCCTCTCACTTTTAGGAATGTAACCCACTTATAGTATAGATTACCCCACACTCTGAATGGGGTAGTGGGTGCGCTTCCAGATATATTAAATTTGAAATGCCCGAGAGACATTCCAGATTTCTTATTTGCCTTTTTTTTTTTTAAAGCGATTTGAAAAATATTTTTATAGCACTGCTAATATTTAAATCGTTGCTAATTGCTATGTTTACGTTAATTTGTTTTCTAGTAAGCTAATTTGAGTAGAAAGGGCTAACTCCTACTTGTTTCTGAAGAAGGAGCGTTCATAGCAGAGGGGGACCACATGACACGGTCGGTTTTCTGATGAGTAAGGTCAGAAGCCAGCGTGTCTCGGTGCTTCGATGGGGCAGGACCCATTCAGCTTGTTTTTCTAAAATGCTGCCTTCTTTAATCAGAGGATTGCTCTTGTATCCTTCGTTAGTGCCTGCTGAATGCGATTGTATTTATTGGATATATTCTTTGAGTTTATCCCAAAGTGCTTGCGTTCCTCCCGGAACAACGTATGGTGTTGTGAAAACATGTTCTTTGCCTTGCAATTTGTTGAGATTACTTCACTATTTGAGGTCCCGAAAAGAAAAAACAAAACCGAGAACAAGATGCAGTTTTCAGACAGCGAGAAATTCACACAGGACGTCAGAGGTCCTGCGAGATGGTGTATTCGTAGTGTGTTGTACCGTCGTGGGAAACGTTAGCCCGGCCAGGGTCCCGCTCACGCCCTTCAGTGTTTTCTTGTGGTTCTCAGGGCAAATCCAGACACCTTGCTTCCTGTGGCTGGTGAGACCCTCATGACTGGGCAGCTGCCTCCCCTTCTAGACTCCTTTCACTCCTTACCACCTATCACTGGATGCGCGCCATTCTGAATTTCTGCCAGGCCCTGGTGCGTTGGGCATGCTCGCCGGCCTCCAGGCCTTGGCACGGGCTGAACCACTTCTTTGCCGGGCTCCCTTTGGCTTGGACGCCACTTCCTCAAGGAAGGTCTTCCCTGAGCCCCAGACGATAGGCCGGGTGCCCTCCACCGTGTGCCCCCATTCCACCCACGCGACTTGTGACGCATTTGTCATCAGGCCTGAGAGCCGCCCGTCCCTTTGTCTCTCTTCCCCTTTAGCCTGGAAGGTATGTGAAGGCAGCCATGGCAGGAACTAAAAAGCTTTAAGGCTCTCAAAAATGGCAGGGAATAAATGACTGAACAGCAAGGTTGCCTCCGGGGATGGTTTGTAAATCATTTAGCCTCCATCCTTTCTTCAGGTTGTGCTGTGTTAATAAGGAGAAAGGGGCGTCAGAACGTCTGCTCGGGAAATAGCTTTAAAAGAAACTAGTGAATAACTGTATTTGCTGTCCTCGATTGAACAGCGGGCAATACTATAATCGCATCGGTCACTCAGGATCATTATAGCCCAGTCATCAAATTTAGCCCACACTGAAATGTGATTGAGTGATTGACTGATTGATTACTGTACCTAAGTTTGCCTGTTTCACAGGCCCGGCCAAGCGATCAGTGCGGGGAGAAGGGGTTGACCTCAATGGTCAATCCAATTTAAGACTTATTTTAGTCCAGTAATTCAGACAGTCCCTTCAGTGAAGTGACACACTCTCTAGGAAAGTGCTAGGTCTTGGAAATAGTCTCTTCCTCTCCTTGCTTCTCTCCCTGACGAGGGTCCTGGTATAAAAGGTTGAGGAGGGGAAGGAGTTGGCTTGGGCCCTCCTCCTCTTGGCTGTAGGGGAGCTGGATGCTTAAGCCAAGTGTTCTCAGAGAGGAAAATCCTCTTAAGAAATAACTTAGATGCTTCTCTCAGGGAGGAAATGAAAGACTGAAAACCTATGAGCATCAGCTTAAAACATTAGAGAAGTACAACAGAATAAGCTCAAAGAGAACAGGGAGAAGGAAATAATAAATATGAATAATAATAAAAATATAGAAGAACTAAAAAAAAAAAAAGATCCAAGAGACAAACAGCCCAGAAATTGGTTCTTTGAAGAGACTTCCTAATCAGGAAAGAAAGGGTTAATGCTGGAAACAGGGTAACTTTGCAGCCACAGCAGAGATTAAAAAGATAGTAAGGGACTATTAGGATCAATTTCATACCAGTAAATTTTAAGACCCAGGCAAAATGGACACATTTCTGGAATACTAGAATGCACCAAAGCTGATTAAAGAACAAGTGGAAAGCTGAGTAGCCTTGTAACTGTTACGAAAATGTATCCATCAGGTAGGGACGGTTTTGGGGAGAGTCCTGTCAATCATTCATGAAACAGACAAGTTCTACTCTTTTGCAGACTCCTTTAGAAAATAGAAAAAGAAAGAACACTTCCTACCTCCTTTTGCGAAGCTAATGTAACCTTGATACCAAAACCAGACAAGAGTAGCATAAGAAAAGAAAATTCAAAGTCATTCGTATTTATGAATAGATACGCAGAAGTCCCTAAAGGGGTGTTAGTAAATGGAATCCATCAAGCTCCGTATATCCCAAGAATGCTGTTTGGTTTAACATTAGTAAAATTTATTAATACACATTAATATCATTAGCAGATTAAAGGGAGAAATTATCTTAATAGAGAAGAATCTGATATAAAAATTCAGCATCCGGGCGCCTGGGTGGCTCAGTTGGTTAAGCAACTGCCTTCGGCTCAGGTCATGATCCTGGAGTCCTGGGATCGAGTCCCGCATCGGGCTCCCTGCTCAGCAGGGAGTCTGCTTCTCCCTCTCCTGCGCCCCCCTCTTGTGCTCTCTCTCTCAAATAAATAAATAAAATCTTAAAAAAAAAAATTAAAAAATTAAAAAAAAAATTCAGCATCCATTCATGATTTAAAAAAAAAAAAACCCAACCTACCAGCCATGTGATATAGAGGGGAACGTCTTTAACCTGGGGAAAAGTATTTACCAAAAATTTACATCAATCATTATACTCAGTGATAATCAAAAATACTCCCTTAAATCAGGAGCAAGGCAAGAATGTGTACTATTGCTTTTACTTGACATTGTACTGGAGGTCTCAGCTAGCATGGAAGATAAGAAAGAGATCAAGTATTATTACAGAAGAAACAAAACTATCATTTTTCAGACAAGCCTCAAGTATTTAACAAGGTTGCTAGATACAAAATCAATATGCATACTTCTGCATTGACAGAAAACTGAAAAGGATACAACTAGAGTTAGTGACAAAAAATAAAGAATACCTAGAAATTAGTATAATAATGCATAGGAACTCTTTCTGGAGAAAAGTAGATCATTTATACTGAAGGATAGTAAGGGGGACTTAAATAGACGGACAGAAGGTAGGCAGGGATAGAAATTCCCACTATTATTAACGATAATCCGTTTCCCCCAAATTGATTAGAGGGAGTCTTTGGAATTCCAATCCAAAGTCCAACAGAATTTTTCACAAAACTTGAAAAACTGATTCCAGAAGTGATAAGTGAGAGCAAGTGGTCAGTAATGGTGAAGGTAGCATTAAATAAGAACAAGGTGGAGGGTTTGCCCTGCCAGAGAACGAAAGCTACAGTGATTGGCACAGGGATAGATAAACACAATGGTGGGACAGAATAAAGAAACCAGGAACTGACACGTGCATATGTAGAAGCCACGAGTGTTGCAAAGACGGGACTATAGATCGGTGAGCAGAGGACAGATTTTTCAGTGAATGGTCCCCTGACAATTGGTTATCCTTATGGAATTGACTGAGATTGGATCCATACCTCACACCATATGCAAACACAAATTACAGATGAAGACTTAAGGCAAAACTTTAACCCTTATAGAAGAAAATATAGAATATGATGACTTTGTGTTGGGTAGGATTTCTTGGAAACCATAAAAGAAGAAATTGTTACATTTTAACCAGAAGTTTTAAGTAAAAGCTTTATTTACTTATCTATTTATTAATTAGGGAAAGACAATCTACAGAAGGTGGCAGAATAAGCCTAGGGCACTGCTGGCTCAGTTTTACCTTTGTGTAAATTAGGAAAAGGCTCCACCTTAGGTCTCAAGACCGTTTATCTGTTGGATAATCCAGACTTATCTGAATCTTTTTCACAGTAAAGACCAAATGTCTCTGATGTGAATGGTGCTCCCTAGGGCCAGACTGTAATCAGATCTTGTGGGGGGCGGGGGGAATCCTGGCCGCATGTGACAGATCAGGAGGAGACAGTTGCCACGCACACAGTTAACAAAGGATTAGTATTAAGAAAGTATTAAAAACTTTTACTTTTTCTTATTTAAAAGAAATAGACAAATATCCCAATAGGATACTTCTTACTTTTACTTTTACTTTTTCTTATTCATAAGAAAAAGACAAATATCCCAATAGGAAAATGGTCAAAAGCCACAAACAGCATCCTCAGAGAAAATCAGAATGGTCAATAAATACACGACAAGATGCCCAGCCTCATAATCAGGAAAATGCAAATTAAAATAAGTTAAACACCACTTTCTTGTATCTTCCAGGTTGGCCAGAATCCAATACCCAAGATAGGAGTGTAAATTGTGTAACTGTTGTGAAAACCATTCTGGCATCAGATAGTAGAGCTCCCGAAGCACATACACCTTGACCCCACACTTCCACTCCTGAGTAGAAATTCTAAATAAGCTGAATGGGCCCCAGGAAGCCAGGGCAGGAGTGTTTGAAATTCGTCAACAAGCGGAAACAACCCATTTTCCATCAGCAGTAGAAAGAACAGGCAAAGAGCGTTCTAGTTCTAGCAGGGGAAGTGAATGACACGTGAAAATGGGCATACTGAGCTGACATCATTCAGGGGTATGGGCATATTTTATTATGTAATAAAACCATAAAGAAAAGGTTAAGTAGGAAATTCAGAATACAGGTTAGCATAGCTAGGCCCAAAGGAGGTTTCAAAGGTCACGGCAGTGTTCCTACTCACAGGTGCTCGTTTTTGGTTTTTTTTATACTTCATGTATTCTTTTGTAAGCATGAATGACTTTTTTCAAGAAAGAAAGACTCGTGCTTATGAGGCAGTGGCTACAGGATTGTATTTTTGCGTGTGAGCAGCTAAATATTTTCCCCTCTCTTTGTATTTCACGTATGGTAGATTTTAACCTCCAGGCAAGTGGATGCTTCCAGTGAGGCCGTGCATTTGGGAAGGCCGAGGGGTAAGGCACATTTGTGGGAGTGTCCAAAATGGCATTTGTGGGAAGCGAAGCAAGTCCAAGTGCTGTGCTGGGTGTTTCCGAACATAAGCTCGCCCCGTCCTCACCACATTGGGAAGTCACTGCCCCATCTTCTCTTGCCTTTTTTAAGATTTTTTACTTATTTGACACAGAGACACAGCGAGAGAAGGAACACAAGCAGGGGGAGTGGGAGAGGGAGAAGCAGGCTTCCTGCAGAGCAGGGAGCCCGATGCGGGGCTCAATCCCAGGACCCTGGGATCATGACCTGAGCTGAAGGCAGACGCCCAATGACTGAGCCACCCAGGCGCCCCTTCTCTTGCCTTTTGAGGTGCCACCGCCTGGCAGGGACCCCCGTCCTGGGTCTTCAGTGCCTGCTCATCTGCATTCTGTAAGCACTAGTAGGTTCCATCTTGAGACAGAGTGAGCAGGCGAGCGCCTGCCTTATCGCCCAAACCCTCTGGGCCAGGCTCCTCCAGAGAGTTGTCTCCACTCCCATGTGTGCCCTTTACTCTTCGACCCACCCCGGTGTGGCATCTGTCCCCTCTCCCTTGACCCTTGTAGTCCTCAGCTCTCTCAAATCAGGGACATTCAGCCTGCCCGACAGCTCCTCTCGATGTTGGTCCCTTCTTTTGGCATCCCACGATAGTATGTCCTCCAGGTTTTCCATCCACTTCTCTGGCTATTGATTTTCAGTCTTCTTGGGCAGCTCCTTGGCATCCAGACCTCTGAGTGATGGCGTTCTGTGCGGTATAATCTCCTGGGACCCATCTGCTCTAAACTCAGGTGTCTGTCTCTAACTCCATCTCCTTTACGTTCCAGGCCCATAGGAGACCGCCTCTTGCATCTTACCACTTAGGTGATCCACAGGAAAGGACTCTGAGCCCACAACTGTCCCACTCCAGCTCCCATCCCTGCTGGGGTCTCCTGCTGCCTCCTTTCCCTCCTCAGGAATGGCCCTGCAATCCGCTTGGCAGCCTCAGCTAGAAATCTAGGACACCTTCTCCCTCCCGTCCGCCCCACTCTCCTCCTTCCTTCCTCCCAGTGCCCTCATCTGCCCGCATCTTCCCATCCCTACCACCCACAGCCTGTCCAAAGCTGTCATGTGTCTCTGTTCCAGCTCCCGCCCAGTCCACCCGCACCTTCGCTCTGCGGGTCAGCCAGCAGCACGAGCACGTCCCTTCCTGCTTACTGACCTCCGCCTTCAGGGTCCCCAGCCTGGCTGTGGCCCACCCCCTGCCCAGCCCCCTCCTACTCCCTTCTTGGTGCTCGCTTCAGCTGTGAGGCCCTCAAGAGGTCTCTGACCAAGGCCCTCTTCCTATTTCTCTTGTAGGACCTTCTCCTTTTGGCCAGAGTGCTTTTCTCTTTGTCTTTGTGGGTTTGTTTGTGTCCATGCGCTCTCTCTAGACTTTCTACGTCTCTATGGCCTCTGTGTATCCACCCCCCTGGCCCTAGTGCGCATGCAGTAGGTGTCCACTGGATGGGGCGGGGGGAGCAGTATCTTTATTTTACAGACAAGGAGGAGGTCCTTTCGCCCTGAGAGGGAAAGGACCTACCCAGAGGTACATGGGTGACCATGGCAGGACTGGGGCCCATATTGGCACCTCTGATACTGCTCAGGGAACGGGGAAGTGGCGCCTTCTGCCCTCCATCATCGTAGTCACCCTCCCCAGTCTTTGATAAGGACAGGGGGTGGTCATCTTATGCAAAGTGCTTTTGCAAATGTTCCTTAGACTCCGCTCCTCTTCTGACCAGCCCTTCCTGTGTGGACGCTGCCCTCCACGCCTTGTCCCCCATGGATGTAAATGTCCATAACCACGTGCAGACACACTTTGCTACAGCCTGATCTGCGCCCCCTGGCGAGCTGCAGATGGCTTCCTGCCTGTGTCACCTGCCGCCTGGCCCACACGAGGGACCAGATCACTTGAAACTTGCCTCTGTACTGAAGGTCCACGCACCAGCAAGACTGAGCTGCAGGCAGGCCACGTGAAACCCCACATCACCTCTGGTGCTGGGTTTTGCTCTCTGCTGTCTGTTTCGTTCTTCATTCAGTGAAACCCTCTGACTACGTACAGCCCTGCGCCAAATAGCAGCTAAGGATATAACCCTGGATACAGTCAGCCAAGCCCCTGCTGCCTTGAAGGCTATGTCCTGATGAAGGGAAACGTAGTAAAGATGGAGTCATGTCAGACGGGGACACGCACTGTGAAGGAATTCAGATGGGAAAGCAGGTGGAGCAGGGTGGCTGCTTCTGAGACCGTTGTGGTCTGGGAGGCCTCTCCCGGGAGGTGGCGTGTGGACTGAGACCGGAGAGATGAGAGGAGTCAGACAGGCTCCAGGCTGGTGACGGAGCGTCCGGTGGGGCAGGCTGAGCGGGGACAGCGGTCCAGGTGACCGGGCGCCAGAAGAAAGGCTGAGGGAATGAGGGAGGAAGGCAGGCCCTGTGCACACAGGTAGGGCCGTTTGACAGATTTTAATCAACAAAGAGATGAAACAGATTCACGGTGGGTAAATAGTCTGTGAATTCGTTAAAAGTTGCGGAGAGTTTCGAGGATGTCGTGTAGCCAGGGTTGGTTGAGCTGTACGTACTTCAGTGCTCAGATCTAAAGGCCACGTCTAAATAAAGCCAGAACGTCCAAGTACTTTACTCCAGAGAACATGTCACAGGGAGTTGGAAGGACCTGGGAGCCAGCCCAGGCCCTGCCGCTCACTCTCCTGTGACCTCGGGCAGCTCCCAAGCCTCTTTCCCCCTGACTTTGCTCTTCTGTAAAATGCGTGGGTGAGTGAGAGAGTCGGCAAGGAGCCCCGTAGCTCTGAAGAACAGTATGACTCAGTGGACTGATCTTGGGTTGACCGTCATCAGCAGAACAGGAGAGGACCTTTGTCAGCAGTTAGAGCCACTCAGAAATGGAGTGAGCGCTCATCTAAGGGAGTGAGCCTCCTGTCACTGGGAGTATTCAAACAGGGGCAGAGGACCACCGTGTCAGGAGTGTGGTCTGCTCGTACCCATTCTTCTTCAAGGCCCCGTCGTGCCTACATTCAGCCAGTGCCGCACTTTCATGGGCAGGCTGGTGTTAGGCCAGACTGCTGGTTCCTCAAGCTGGTCCTCGGAGGGTCCACCGGGCTGCCTGAGAATCACCCACGTGTTCCCAGAAATTCTGCTCCCCGGCTTCTCCCCGTGAGGTTCCGATTCAGCTGCCCAGGGCTGGGCCTAAGCAGCTGGAATTTGACAAAGTCCACACCCGATGCTCATGCGTAGCTGCTCGTAGGAACCACTGGGCTGGATTCCCCGCATGGGCACTTCCTCTCAAGGCCAAGTTCTGTGGCTCTGGCCGGGCGAGCACCTGACATGGGCAGGTAGGGCCCTCCGTGACGGAGCTTTCAAAGTATTTCCAGGCTTTCAATCCTTGGCTTCTGCTCTGGCCAGACTGGTCCGTTTCCTGTCCCTGAACATGCCTTGTGGTTTCCTGCCTCTGACCCTCTCCTAAAGTCTTGGCCTCCGTTTTTAGAACCTTCTGCTCTTCCTCACCTGTAAGAATCATTTTCATCCTTGAAGACCCATCTCAGCCCGAGTTTCTCCCTTTTTCCTTTGAGGCCCGCATCTTCTCTTCGACTTCATACCCTCTCCCTTGCCCTACCGCGCTGGCTCAGCAAGACCTCCTTCGCCGAATGTGTCACCCTCTCACGTCCTTCCCCGTCAATAAGTACTCAGCAGGTGCTGTGTGCAAGGCTCCCTGCTAGGTTCCTGGGGACCCACAAGTACAGCTAAGTCTGCTTCTCCTCTCAGGGGCGCCAGGGCCATCTGTGAGTTGGGACCCAGTGTCCCTGACAGGTGAGTATGGAGCAGACCGGCCTTCACGAGGACCCCAACCTCACCTGCTGTCCTGACCCCTATCCTGGGGGGGTGGGGGGAAGGGGGCACTTGTTTCTCAGCCCACACAGCCACCTGCAGACTCTCAGGCCTTTTCACGTGTGTGGTACCTGAGGGTGAGGGGACAGTGGTGGCACTTGCGGTGGCCGTGGTGGTGACCGCGACAGTGTTTTAATTACCTTGCAGTGCCGTCCGAAGGCCCGGCGCTGTACGATGTCTTCCTGGAGGCTCCCTCCATGACGGCTCAATTAGGGGAGCTGCAGGACTGTGGTTCAGTGTTTCAGGCCAGCTTCCTAATTGAAAACACATTCTCTCTGAAGCTGCAGCTGGTTTGGTTCTGCTCATGCAGAAAAGGATATAACCTTGCCTCACATAGGAAATGAACGGTTGAGAGAGAAGCCAAATTCAATTTCAGTCAGATATGTGGAGGCTAAGCCCCTGATCTATGGAAGCAGGGGAGCGGGCCGTGTGCATGTGGAAAGGGGCGCACTCAGCGGCCCATTCATCACGGCCGCCCGCCCGGCGCGGCCGCCACCCCGTGGGCCACCGCACCCGCGCTGCGCCTCCGCCGGGGGCTGGCCGGCCGCCAAGCCCTCCAGAAGTTAACCTCTTAAAGACCCGGAGCTGCTTTCTGTTGAATAAATGTAATTTTGTGGTCAGAAATAAATGCTTGTGATGTAGCAGGAGCTTTGGAAACAACAGCGAGCCAAAGCTATTACAAATTGCTCCGTGTTGTGGAAGTCAACAGCATACATCAAAATTCCGAGTGTATGGCAAATTGATTTCGGCCCAGAGCTCTGCAGCTATTCAATAAAAGTCCTATTAAGCCATTGTATGTAATGAACAATCCAGAGCAAATCTAATATTTTCAGTGGATAATTATTTTTAACATCCTCTTGGTAACCGGCGGCGGAGGCCTTGGATGTTCTTAGCACGGACCCGCGTGCGGTGGGCCCTCCCCCGCTTTCATTTCCCTCTGCCGGAGGCCCTGAGACAGGCCCCCCGAATTCGGGGGCTCCTGCAGGGTTTGCCAGCAGACCCTGCTCCCGCAGGAGGGCTCGGACGGTTTTCCGGCACACGGCAGGTCCCCGGGAAGCGTTGGGTGAACTGAAATGAACTGAGTTGGAATGGAGAAGGGGCAGTCAGAGGGTTCTAGAAGAAGGGAGTCCAAAGCTGTGTTGGCAGAGTTGGCTCAGCACCGGAGCCTCTAGAGACCGGAGGGTCACAGGAAAGGAATTCGAGGGCCCGCACGCTGAAGGGACCTGTGCAGGTGCCCGAGAGGAGCCCCAGGTCTTGCCCCCTGCACTTTGGCTCCTCGCCCGCTCGGGAAGCAGGCTCCGTGTCCAGGCACGCCTGCTCCTGGAGCCACCAGAGTGGTCTTGTCGCCAGCCGGTGGGGGTCACCTTGGCAGAGGCCACCTGCTTAGCTGCTCCCCCACACTGTTCAGGCCAGGAGATGACCCTGGTCACACTGACTCAGGTCACACTCTATAAGGCTGTCTCCCCTTCCAGACCATAAGCTTCTGGAGGACGGGGTTTTCTCATTCATTCTTTCATTCAGTTGTTATTTACTGAACACCTACTATGTGCCGGGCTGGACCTGAACTAGACTGTGGTCTGTAGCTGTAGGTAACTAACTCACATGCTGCTTTCATGGCGCTTAATAGTTGAGCGGGGTCTGTGTCCTCATGTGGCACAGTGCTGGGCACACAGCAGGCCCTCAGTAAACTTTGGGTGGGTGGGTGGATGGATGGATGGATGGGTGGGTGGGTTTTGGGTGGATGAGCAAATGGATGGATGGATGGCAAGATGGAGAGTTAACACCCCCAGTGTATAAATCAAAAGCATTCTCTGTCCATAAAAAAGGCCCTGTTCTATCTGCTTACACTCCCAGAACTTTGCAGGGAATCATGTAAGACCAGGAGGCAGTTGTGATAAGAAAATAAGGGCCCAGAGTTATAAGGCCTCAGTTTGAAGCCTGACTTACCAGTGACCTTGGCTTTCACCAAGTCTGTTGACCTCTCAGTGCCTCTTTTCCCTCATATGACGAATGTGAAGGATTGGGGGAAATAGATTTGAACGACGACAAGAAGTAGTATTTGTCTCATAGTTTGTTGGTTTGGTTTTTTTTTTCCCCCCCGGACTAGAATCAGTCCCAGGTTGTAATAGTCACATAGTATTTATTTGAGTACTGTGGAATTTAAATTATTAGGATATTTTATTTTCTGCAGCTCTCTCTTCCCTTGGAAAGACTCAATCTGGACGTTAATTAGGTTTTACTCGTGTTCCATCAATTTAATGCAGTAACTCCTTACGTGAAACTGACACCATGGAGCAGATGGGCAGAAGGAGGCCCATGAACTTGTGCGTGTGCCCCTGGGAGGGAGCTCGGTGACAGTTTGATCACAGCCGAGAGCCCAGCCGAGTTCATTGCCCGCATGTGGAGTATCCCACATTCCATCCCTCCCCTGGTCTATTTCAGACTGCGCCCCTGCTCTCTTTGCTGGCAATTATTTGCACAGCGTTTTACGTCTCTAAGGTCCCATTGCCATGATCTCCCACAGCCTTACCCACCGCCCTCTGCTAGCAACGTTATCACCAGCCACAGTGACAGGATGGAGGGGTGGCCGTGAACTTGAGGAGCAGGGTGGGTACCTGGAGGTGAGGTCTGTGCTCTCCCTGCCCCTGCCCCCAGCTCCACGCTCTTGACTCCTGCCCTCTCACTGTCTCTTGGTCCCACCTATCCTGGGTTCTGTGGCTCCCTGGAGCCTTGTTACACCCAGCCAAAGGCCACCCAGCAGGTGCCACAGATCCCAGACTGCAGGAACCCACCCTGTCGTGACTTTTAGCCACACGCTTGGTAGCCACCTGCACAGACGAGCCTCAAGGTCACAAGTGGCCTGAATAGGCTTGCGGGTTAGAACCCAGGTGTTTGCACTCTTTCCACTCCCTGCCACTGGCGGAAGGGAGCATGACCAGCGTTTCATCCAACTACAACTTCCAGAACCTTCCAAGTTGCCAGCCATGAAGAAGGAACCTGGCGGGTGGGCCAGTGACCCCCCCCACCCCAGCTCTCCTCCTCACCGGGGACCTTCTCGTTCTGCCACTGCTTGGGGCTATTGCCGGGCCCCGTCTCCTGTCATGGTGAGGACCAAGTAGCAGAAGAATGGGGTAAGAGTCAGGTGGGGCCCACCTGGGAGCTCGCGCTAGCTGAGCCCTCTAGTGGGAAAGGAGACTAACCCGGAGAGCAGGTTCTGCTAAAACATGCCGGCTCTGAGTGCTGCCCTTGGAGAGAGGTAGAAGAGGAAGGAGAACATCTCCTCAGCTCCAGGGATGTGCTGGAAGCTTCACATACATTATCTGATTTCGTCTGCCCAACAGCGCAGCCCTGAGAGGTTTTATGATAATTTCTGTAGAGAGGAGGAAGTGGGCCTAGAGAAGTTCTTGACTTCCAGACAGCTTGCCAGCCTTAGAGCTGAGACTTGAACGCCACCATCCGACTCTAAAGCCGGTGCTTATTCTAGAAAGCTTGCAAAGTGTCTTGAAATTGCTTCCGAAGTAGGAGAAGATGGGGAGACCGGTGAGACTTACGCTTTGCCCTCCAGCATAACAAGAGGGACACCTGGCTGCTTACGGTCAGCACGCACAAGGGAAAGGATTCTTCCCTGGGGCTATCGGGCGAAGGACCTGGCACCTACCTGGCACAGAGCCGTGCTCCCCAGGGAGCTCCTCCACCTCCAGACTCGAGCCCCTTCCATCCTCAGGCCTGGAGTCCAGGAACTTGGGAGGGCAAGTCTGACCCGGAGACCCAGGGCCTGGCATCCTCCCGGGACCGACCTCGGAGTGGGTGTTTTCTTGAAAAGTGGTGGACACGTGCTACTGACGTAGGAGTACAGTAGCGTCCTTCTGCGGGCACGTGGGGCCCGGAGGCCTGGCTGGGAGGACTCACGGTGTTCACGCTGGGCACCTGTGCCGCTCCTTCCTCCTTCACACTGTCTCCCGGCTTCTGTCCTCTGTCCCCTCCTACCCAGGCCTGCGGCAGCTCCTTCCCAGGGAGGAGGCCTAGAGCTGCAGAGAAAACCAAATGGACAAACCACAGAATTCGGAATCAGACACATCTGGATTTCACTCCTGATGTCATCTTTTACCAGCGTGGCCTTGAATGGGTCCTTCCAGCTTTTCTGTGTCTCATCTGTATTATGGAAAACACGCCCCACAGATGCGAGATCTAGTTCTTGATCATAGCATTCTCCAGATCCTTCCATCTCCTAAATCCACTGCACCCCCAGAATTCAGCCACAGCCTTCTGGGGCCCTCACTGCACACCCATCCCATCCCTAGTTAACCTCGTCTGGCCATTTAGGGGCTGATGGCCCCAAATCTTGGCCTTTGGCCTGGGCCTCTCTCAACATCGCGCCTCCTGGGAGCTCCCCTGTGACTTCTCAAAGACTTATTACCTCCACACAAACACCCAAACACACACCTGTCTGTGTCTCCCATCTCAGGGGAGATGGCCAGCCCCCAGTCCCCCTGGCCGGAACTCTGAGGGGACCGGCATCTGCCAGTAGACCCTGGGAATTCTGCTTCCTTCACCTCACTTGCTTTGGCTCCCACCTTCCCAACACAGCTTCTTTCCACCTTTTTCTCCCCGCCACCCTACCCCCAGTTGCCTTCCCATCCAGTGTGATCCCTTGACTTCAGGTCACGTCCTGATTGACATCCCCAACTTCTCAGCATAAAGCTGGGCCCCTGGCCTAGCCCCTTCCTCCCCCCGCCCCCACCCCGTCTCTCCCTCCAAGCCGCTTGAGCTCTAGGCCCAGTAGGCCCCCGCACCTCCTGGATAGGCAGCACACACTCCATCTTTGCCCAGGCTCCTCTTCCCCACGCAGTCCCCGCCCTCCCACCGCGAAGGAAGCTCATCATCCTCCTCAAAACTTAACCCAAGTGTGCAAAACACGAGGTGCAGAGCTGTATCTGTAACATTCATTCATTCATTCATTCTTTTATTTTGAGAGCGAGAGATCCATCACAAGCGGGAGGGGCAGAAGCATGCCACACATGCTTGATCAATGTAGCTTTGCGGTTAAGTTTTGAAATTGGTAAGTGTGAGTCCCGCACCTTTGTTTTTCTTTTTCAAGACTGTTTGGCTGTTTTGGATCCCTTGCATTTCAGTACAAATCTTAAGGATCAACTTGCCAGTTTCCGCAGCGAAGCCAGCTGAGATGTTGACAGGCATCGCGCCGAATCTGTAGATCGATTTGGGACTTTTGCCATCTTAACAATATTAAGTCTCCCGATCCATGAACGTTTTAAACTCTCACTTTCAAATGGTTTATGGCTAGTGTATAGAAAGACAATTGATTTTTGTGTATTGATCTTGTATTATGCAATCTTGCTGAACACTGTATATGTTTTTATACCTCCCATTTTTTACGATATACATATATTGTCTGTTCACAAAAACCGTGTTTCAGAAACCTCAGGTAAGAAAATAAAAAGAAAAAAAAACTCAGGTAGACATTCATCCTCCTCCACAGCCCCACTGTGATTTTCCTGTGAGGCTTGGAGGGGATGGGGGTCGGTTCTGGCCCCAGAGGATAGGATAGCACACCCACCGCCTGCCACATTTTAGCCACCCCTTAAATGATTGTTGATTGAGTGAAAGAATGAACAAACCAGTAAGCAATTCAGGCGGCCCTCACGGTCCACCTCTGAAGCCCTATGCTGTTGGCAGAGGCTTTCCCACTGGGAAGCTGTTATCTGCCTCGTAGCTTCTACCTCTTGGTTCTGGTTTTGCACTCTGGGGAGAGTGGATTGCTAATCCTGCTTCCCCACAGCAGCTCTTCAGATACACAGTGACAGGCAGCACGTCAGATGTGTGCAGCCAACGGTAAAGGGAGATAGAGATGCTAGTTACTGTTTTCACGGTCTTTACAATATTTCTCACGCTGTCCTCTGCCACAGATCTCTTCTCCGTGGCCCCACATCTTTATTTCCCCTCTCATTCTTCATGGCACTATCTTCTCTGGACTTCTCTCCAGTTTTCTTCTCCTAGACATTTGGTCAAGGCAGGGGGCAGGTAGCTAAGGAATATTTCCACCGGTTTATATAAGAAGCAACTGTGTGTTGTTACCCACGTCTACGCTGCATTGCCTTCGTAACCAACCAAAACTGCCCTGTGGGATTTGTTCATCCTGCTTCGAGCCATATAGAGATTTCCAGTTAGCCTCGTTCTGTTCCCTGTGATGGGAAGTATCATGGATGTGATTCTTCCTCACTGGACTCCGTGTGCGAGTTGGAAGTTATGATGGAATGTGACCTTGAGAAAGAAAGCTGGTGGTGGCAGCTGGGCTCCCACACCTGCTCCCCGTCTCTCCTCCCTCCGCATTGCTCCAAGGGTGACCAGGCTGCTGGGAGAGGGGCTCCCTCCCCTCTGGGGTCCTCTCGTGTCTCCCACAGGGCTCATAGCAAACATGCTTTTGCCACTGTGATCTCGCTTTAGAAAATATATGCCTTCAGGTGCCTGGGTGGCTCAGTCGTTAAGCGTCTGCCTTCGGCTCAGGTCATGATCCCAGGGTCCTGGGATCGAGCCCCGCATCAGGCTCCCTGCTCTGCGGGAAGCCTGCTTCTCCCTCTCCCACTCCCCCTGCTTGTGTTCCTGCTCTCGCTATGTCTCTCTCTGTCAAAAAAATAAATAAAATCTTCAAAAAAAAGAAAATGTATGCCTTCCTTTCACGTGGCTGTGTTCAATTAAAGTTAGAACTCCAAAGCTGTGGCCACGTATGTGTCTGCTTTGGATGGGATCTTGGTCATTCTCCTTTGGCTTCCGGTGGGTCACGCGGCTCTGTGAATCATGTTTTGCTCTTGAAAGATGCAGAGTGAGACAGGGCCAGTCTCTTGTCCCTGTAGCTCTTGCTGGTCCTTACCAGCCTGTAGTCCAGCAGAGCACATCGATTTGGAAATTCTGTTAATGGTCTGTGTTTATTTCTAAATCATTAGCTTGTACATTCCCGGGACACAGGCTAGTGGGTTGTTCATGAGCAGGCTGTTGCCACCGTGGTATCTTAGATGTTGTTTAAGTGTCTCTCTGTCCCCAAGACTTGAATCAGAGGAGGACAGTGTATGGGGCACTGGGAAGAGAATGCTGCCTTTGGATCGTCTCCAGAAAAGTTTCTGATGTTTACTTGATTCTGTACCCTCCTGACTGTACCAGCTACTTGATGTGGGAGATTCTCGTGGTTCATTTTCACAGTTCAGCAAGGAGGGAGTTATTCCCTAGACAGATGAAGAGACCGAGGTGTAAATAGTTTAAGGAACCCACCTCCAGGTCATCCAGCAAGCATGCCCCAGGGCTGGCTTCAGACCCGAGTCTCTGTTCCTTCCAAGCATGCATTCTTTCCACTGGCTGTGCGGCCCCAGGCATCGTGCTGGGGTGTCATTTTACCCTTTGTGGGGTTCTGTAGGGGCCTGGCTCAGAGCTTGGTCAGTTTCCCCGTCTGAGAAGTGGTGTTGCCAATCTGGGGGCTCCATCACCACTCACAGCAACCAAGATTTATTCTCCCCACTCTGCAGACAAGGAAACTGAGGCACAGAGGTTAAGTCAGTGGCCATGGTAGTGCACCTATGTTGGTGCTGGAGCCGGGACTCAAGACCCTGTTCTTCTGACACTGTACCCAGGCCCTTGGCCCCGTGTGGCCCTGCCCTCCCTACCACCTGTGCCTGGCGAGGCCTGGGCGGCTCCCTGGAAAGATGAGCCTTTGCATTTCAGAATATACTACACAGGGTGAGCAGCAAGACCAGTGTGTTTCATTTTTTTTTGGGTAATCCTTAAGTAAAAAGTCCACACTGGCACCCAGACCACGGCCACCCTCGGGGAGGTTCGGGGCTCACCAGTATACAAGCAGGACATTCATTGTCAAATGATAGCAGCTAGGAGTGTTCTGGGCCTCCCAGGTGCTCAGCCGAGTTATAGGCACATTCCTTCGTAATACTCACCAAAAGCCCTTGAAGAGGTCTTATTTTCTCCATTTTAGAGACAGCATCACCTGGTTATTTCATCTTCAAACCCAAACCGCCGCCGCCACTCCCCCCCCCGCCCCCGCCACCACCTCCCCAGGGTTCTCTCATTCTGACGAGGAAGTTTGCTCTTCCCTAAACTAGGCCCGAGCTTGGCTTTCATGCTTCCCACTTTTTAGACTGGACTAAATAGAAGCTAGTAAAAGCCTCCTTGAAGCTCTTAATTATAGGAAACTGCCATCTCCGCTCCGATTCTGCAAAATAACCAATGCCGCAGAATCCTGCCGTGAGTTCCAAGGAGTCCCTGAGTCCGTGCAGCCTTCTCTGCCCGGAACCTTCCCGCACTCACTCACAGATAGTTCCCAGGCAGCCTCCTGTATTAGTTAGGACCCAGATGCTGGGGTAAAGAGTGGAAGGTGCCACTGCCCTTGGCCTGCGATAGACCACAGGGTGGTGGAGAGAGGAAGCTCACGCACGTGAGTCATCATCACTTGGTGGGGGAAGTGGGCAGAGAGAGATTTACAGTGAGCTTAGGTGGCAGAAGGACCGAGTGACCAGTGGTGCCTAGGGAAATCAGGAGGACACCACACAGGAGGCGTCACCTAGACTGACTCATGAAGGAGGGCTGGATTCCCCCATGCCCAGAGTGAAGAGCATTCCAGGCAGAGGAACTAGTGTATAAAGACCTGGAGGCATGAAGGGGTGTGGTGTGTTGGGAGGACTGTGGCTTGGTGTGGGCAAGCGTGGTCAGTGGTGGGATTTGGTGGGAGGTGAAGTTAGCGTAAATCAAGGGCCACGTGGGGAAAGGTTCTGGGACCTCAGCCCGAGGAGTGTGGATGGTAGTCTGGGAGTGAGGAGAAGCCATTAGGGTAAAGCGGCTCCATGTTTTTTCTGGGTGCTGGGAAAGTGACCCAGGGCCCCCATGGAGGACACATCACACTCCGTGGCAAGGAGGAACTACAGTTACGGAGATCTGCCGGGTACCGGCCTGCAGTGTCTGCACTGGAAGTAATGGGAGGATGTCAATTAAGGCTAAAGCATCAAAGGAAGGAGAGATTATAATTCTGAAATCGATTTCTGAGGCCAAACGATTAGGACTTCTTGATTGATTGGTGGTCAAGGCTGGTGGTCAAGGAGGATTTATACATCTGTAAATATCACACTGTTCTGTCCTTTTTTCTGTCGTACACAAAGCATCGTCCAGTTCAAGTTCACGCTTGTAGTCGTTCTCCCCACATTTCCTTCCTCTGCAGAAAACAGGAGAGTCCTATTGAAAACTCAAGTCACAGCCTCCAAAGCCTCAAACCCATTAATGTTCCGAGTTACAGGTGGGTGAGGGACTTTCCCAGGGAATGTCACCCTATGACAGGAGCATGCCCCTCAAAAGTTGCGGCCTCCCCCACCGTGAGTGCTGATTATGGGACTGGTGGAAGCAGTTAATTCTGTTAAAAGTAGCGTGGCAGTTTGTACAAAAACTGACGCCTTGAGTGTGTAAATTCTCTTCTAACTGACCCTCTAGAAATGACACGTAATTTACATGATATTTGTGTGATGTTTCATCTTCTAAGTATGTCAGGAGTCAGTAATTATCACCAACACCAAAATCACTCCACACTGTTAGATTTTCGGTCTCGTTCAATTCTCCAGGGCTCATAAGGCAGACATTCTGGTCACTCCCTCCTCCTAGGCATAGAAAATAAAATTCAAAGAGGCAGAGGGTACGTAGCTGGCTTAATATTTCCAAATGCTTGATGGAGCCCTGTCGTAAATCCAGTCTTCTGGTTTCAAGTCCTGTGCCCTTTCTACTTTATCATTCCATTTTCCCTTCGGCCTGCACAATATTGGTTGTCAATTCCTTATTTTTACTTTGTTCTATCTTAGCGATATAACCACCCTAGGACTTGTAACAGACAGCTTTACTAGATCGTGCAGCTGTAACAAGCAACCCCAAATCTCAGTGGCCCGTGCAACAAAAGATTACTTCTCGCCCGTATGACATCTTTATTGGCTGTGGGCTGAGCGTGACGGCCCTGGGACCGTGTGTGGTCTTCTTTGCGAGATCCCAGTAGAATTGGTGGCTCCTAACGGGTCACGCTGGCCTCACAGAGGAAGAAAGGAGCGCAGTGGCCGAACCATGTGATCGCTTTAAATCTTAAGCTCCGGCATGGCGCGTGGCACTGTCGCTTACGTTGCATTGGCCAAAGCAGCTCTCGTGGTCACACATGACGTCAGTGGGGCGGGAAAGCCCCGCACGGAAGGTGCTGTTCCCCCACCAGTCTTGGGCAGTGGCAGCGGCGTGCAGGTGGCCAGTGATCTGCAGCGACACCTCGAGATTCCACAGGACTCCCAGAACCCCACAGCGCGGTTCTGCCAGTGTCCACAGGGTCAGGCAGCTGCTCAACCCCCTCACCATCTCAGGGGTCTCACTGGGGACTTCCATGAACTTGTCTCCAAACCCGGCCTCTGAGTGTGCATGCTACTGTAAGCAACTATTGATTATTGCAAATTTATGAAGTGGGGTTTGTTTGGTTTTGTTTTTTGGGGTTTTTTGCTTACAAAGATTTTATTTTTAAGCAATCTCTACACCTAATATGGGGCTCGAACTTAACAACCCCGAGATCAAGAATCGCACACTCCACCGACTGAGCCAGCCAGGCGCCCCCTGATTGTTTCAGATTTAGAATAAAAACTTCTTTCTCTATCGGTTTTAATTCTTAGTACAGAAAAGCCAGACTCAGCATGGTAACAGTGATGTTGCTGGGAGAGTAACCGTTGGGTCCGGGAGACTCGCAGAGCGGCTGCCCGGCTGCCAGCTGGTGGGGACACCCAGCTCGCTGCAGGGGGGGCGCGTGCAGTGGGAAAAGGTGCTTCCAGTGCACTGGCTCCAGCAAGTGGCTGTCATCACGTCAGCACAGGAACCATACTTCCCAAACAAAGAACTCTTTACATATTAAGCATTTTCATAAAGGATTAAAACCAGATCCCTTAACCATGGGCTCACTTCTGCAGGTAAAACTGGATCGATTGAGGCAAATTGTCACGCACACAGTGGAAAGGTATTAACCACCTCCTGTGTGCTATTTGGGAGGAAAGGCAGTTGGGACAGAAAGCGTAGCGTGGGCTTTCAGGGAACCCAGGGTCTCCTGAGGGAGCCTCATCTGCAGTCCTAGAACCTCGGGACAATCCTATGGCGGGATGGGAGTGTCCGACAGGCAGCAGGGAGACGGGTCAGCTGAGCCTCAAGGATCAGAGGAACATTCCAAGGAGGCGCCTTCCAGGCTGCGGGGAAATTGCTCTTGTGTGCAGGGAACAGGGAGTAACCGGGCGTGGCAGAAGGTGAGGCTGATCCCTGGAGCAGAACAGGTTTTCCCCAGGGCCGGGGCCTCCAGAGCTTCCCCAGCTCTGCCCCAGTGTGGCCACCTCTGTCCTTGCCCTCGCTCACGATGGCTTTAAGGGGGTGGCGATGGGAGGCAGACTCCCTACCTCAGGCTATCTTTGCACAGGAAGTAGTCAGAGGGTCTACCCCGGATCCTGCTTCTGACCATCTACGCCTTAAGACCTTACCTCGGACCGCTTCTCAGGGCCCCCGGGCTGAGCCCTGGCTCATGGTTGCAAAGGCAGGCAGCACACACACCTGAGCACATGCTGCGGACTGGTGTGGACAGTGCAGGGTATCGTCACAGAATGCTAAAGGTGGACAGGCACGGCCCGCTTCCAGGGCTCTAACTACATGGACACGCCCAGGAAGCCCTGTTGAAGGTGACGAAGTCACTGTCAGGTAGCTGGCCCTCCCGTGAGCGCCTTACCCCCGTGACCTCCTCTACCCGCCCAGCCATGGGAGGTGGGCGCCGTTACCCCCTTGAACAGATAAGGCTGGCCAGCTGAGCTCCAGGGCCCCCCTTCCTCCCTCCCAGCTCAGAGCCCTCCTCTTTGAGCGTGAGTAGGTGTTCAGCAGCAGGGATTCGAGCAAAGGGTGGTCAAGGAAGCAGGTGCACGAGATAGCCAAGGGAAGCCCACCATAGGAAGCACGGAGCCGGGACAGGGAGAGCTCAGACTCCAAGGCTTGGTCTCGGCTGAGGGTGCTGACCATAGGGGCGTGAAAAGAGTGCATGAGAATAGAAAGTCTCAGAATCCCCAGAATCCACAAATCCTTCTAGGTTTGGAAGTCTCACAAGGGGGCTGGGCCGGGGACCTCAATGAGTAGACACTCAACCACACGTGGAGTACTCATCGCCTCTCTTAAGAAACCTCGTCGTCCAATCGCTTCATGAATTAATGAAGCTCATTGGCCTGACCTTATTCTCTCAGGACTGGCTTTGAATTCTCCTGCATTTCTGGCAAGGGGGTGGGCAGGAAGGTGGCCCAGAATCGTGGTCCCTGTGTTAGCCTGTCAGAGCTGCCGTAACCAAGTACCATACACTGAGCCGCGTAAACAACATGCATTTATTTCACGGTTCTGGGGACTAGAAGGCCAAGATCAAGGTGTGGGCAGTATCCGTTCCTTCTGAGGCTGTGAGGCCGTGAGGGAGAATCTGTCCAAGGCCTTTCTCCTGGCTTCCAGTGGTTTGTTAGTGTTTCAGAGTTTGTAGATGTACCACCCCAGTCTCTGTCTTCGCGTTCACACGGGCTCCTCCCTGGGGGTTTGACTGTGTCTGTGTCCAGAGTTTCCCTTTTTATAAGGACAGAGTCATATTGGATCAGGACCCACTCTAATAACCTCATCTTAACTTGCTCACCTGCAAAGGCCTTATTTGCAAATAAGGTCACATTGATAGGTGTTGGGTACCGGGATTTCAACCTCTTTTGAGGGGACACAGTTCCACCCATAACAGTCCCCAAGAGTGCTGTGTAAATTACCAACCCCCATGTCCCCCTCCCCATCAACAACCCCCGCGGGAGAGACAGGTTCCTTCCAGATCCCATCCTTTGTCCACCACGGAGGCAGCTACGCTTTGTACACTTGGTCGGGAATACCTGGAAAGCCAGGGACCCTCCCGACGCGGGTCGTGAACTGAGTAGAGAAGCTTCTGTCGGTGTCAAGAGACACAAGGAGCAGCCAAGGCATCTGCCCTGTTTCTTGGGCAGAAGCTCCGTTCCCCATGAGCACGTTGCTCTCCAGAGGGAACAGAAAGACCCAGAGCATAGGGAGTGTGCTAGACATCTGAAGGTAACTCCAAATCCACTCTTACTCAAAACATCTACATATGGGGTGTTTAGATGCAGATGAAATAATACCATTAAGACGTTTTCCAAATTTTGCAATAGATACTGGAGAAGATTTACCCATTATGATAGCACAATCCAAAATTTGACATGTGGTTTAATTTCAGATACACACATTTCTAACAGCTTTATTGTGATATAATTCACATACCATATAATTCACCCATTTAAAGTCTGTAGCCCATTGATTTTCAGTATAGTCAC
Source organism: Mirounga leonina (assembly GCF_011800145.1). NCBI lineage: Eukaryota > Metazoa > Chordata > Mammalia > Carnivora > Phocidae > Mirounga > Mirounga leonina. The sequence continues at coordinate 8,279,607 of NW_023270763.1, forward strand.
AAAGTTGTGTGACCATTAACACAATCAACCGTAGAACGTCTTGTCACCCCAAAAAGCAACCCTGCACCCCTAAGCTATCCTCCTCCAAACCCCCATCCTCTCCAGCCCCAGACAACCACTACCCTACTTCCTGTCTCTGAAGTTTGCCTATGTGACTACATTTCATTCAACTCTATATTTTTTTTAATTAGGAAAAAAAAATTGAAGGGAATTAGAAACCAGACAGAGGATGACTTCTACTGGAGAGTGGCAGAATTAGAATTTTTGTTTTCCTCTCTCTCTCTCTCTTTTTTTTTTAATTTCTGTAATTCTACAATGAGCCTGAGTTGCTAATACTCGGGGCGGGGGGCGGGGGGACCACCCTATTGTAAAAATAGAGAACTGTCTTGTCATTTTTAAGTCATCCTTGGGGATTATTCCAAACACTTCCTCAGCACCTAAAAAAAAATCACAGTCTTATTTTATGGGAAGAAAATATATCCGAGTTCCAAACAACTGACTTCAAATGGGAATTTGGGAGCACAACTGGCTAGAAACTGGAAATGCTGGTTAGCTCTGCACTGGATTTCCTGAGACCTGTCCCCCGCCAGCCCTTGGGTCCCATTCCGCAGCGTCTTCCTATCCTTCATCAGGTGGCCTCTTTCGGCCCTGAACAAATTGTTGGTTGGCTCCTGCGAGGGACCCTATAATTAAGCCACATCCTTTTGCCTCTTTAATAACACTGGAGACAGAGAGTATAATTCTGTGAGGGGACAGAAGGAATATGTAATTTAGTGTCCTTTTCCTGAGCCAATATGAGCTTGGTGCATGTAGCATCTTGCATGCTTCAGGTGTAAAAAGTGATCTGATGTCTCAACAAGTGTGTTATGTGAGCAAAATACGTACCGAGTTCATCCAGCAATCGGGGTCTTTGGATGTGTGTCTGGCACACTTGGGAGTTTCACGTGTCCCCTTTTGTTGATGAAGAGACTTTACACTAGCCCGGCTGGGTGAGTCCACGAGACACACCGATCCTGGCCACCGTCACCAGCCTGGTGCCTAAGCTAGAAAACCTGGGTGCCATCCTCGATTTGCCTCATTCTTCTGTGCCTCCTATCAACTCGGTTTGACCTCCTTCTCCCCAGTTGGCCTCTTTTCCTCCATCTCTACTGCCCTACACCATTGCTCACTGTGTGGGGGCAAAAACTCCTGAATGTCACCTCCTGTGACCTGAGCCCTGCTCACCTGCCTGGTCTCATCAGCCAAGCATCCCCGTTCCCAGCCCAGCAGACCCCCATGTTCCCTGGTGTGTTGTGACAGCCCCATCCGTGGGTTCTTAATCTGGATCCCGTGGACAGAACACAAGAGGACCTGTGAGTGTCCTTAAGTAGAGCACATCACCGTGCATGCATGTGTTTTTAGGAGGAGGGTCCTTGGCTTTCATCACATTCTTCACCAGGATCTGTGAACCCCCAGATTGAAGAGCGTTGCTCCAGGTGTTTGAACATGCTCCTCCCCTTTCAGGCAATGCCTCTCCTTCCCACCTGGTGAACTACTCTTGCAGTCTCTGCTCAAATGTCACCCACTTGCCTGCTTGGTGGCCCTTCCTCGGTGTCCCCGTGGCTCTGTCTGGGATTTAATCCCTTGTTTGCATACCTGTTTCCCCTACTGGACCATGGCTCCTGGGGCTAGGAGCTCTCGCTCTGCCCCCCGCCTCTTACACACTGTCTGGCACACGGCCAACTCTTAGTAAATGCTTGCACAGGAAGGACAGGGACTGTTCTCTCAGCTGGGCCGTGGGACCGAGTGTTGCAAGTGGCTGCACGGCACTGCTCCTGCCTCGTTACCCTCCCCAGCAGGGCCCACGTGGACTGGTGCCCTTTTGTGTGTTTTCAGCCATTTACCCCGAGAGGAAGGAACCAGGCTTCTGTTTGCCATGGGAACTCACTAGATGTGTGATGATTTCTCAATTACCTCTTGACAAATTTTGAGCTCTTTGTTTTTCTTTTCCTTCTTGTATTGCTTTTCAGATTGATGCACTGAGTAAAAGAAGCAAAGAAGCTGAGGCAGCCTTCTTGAATGTCTACAAAAGATTGATCGATGTTCCAGGTAAGCCCATGCACTTACAGAGGCCACCAGTCGGTGTTGTGTGGTGGTGCGTTGGTGGGTCTCGGGCTTATTCTTCTCAGCTTCCCTAAGGGAATTATACCAGCAGCTCCCCAGGAAACTGGGAATTCTGGGAATATGGATTCTCCAAAACCCAGACTTCGGGTGGGTATGCAAATCAGATGTATATTTGCTGAAGTTAATCATATAACTTCCACTTGATGCCTTTGTAAATGCAAAAACCCAAATCTGTGGGGCTGCCTTTAGCTTCGGTATAAAGAGGGAAGAAATAGAACCCATGTGTGTGCCATGCAGACACGGTGAATGTTCTTCCGGGCCATTGGAATTGCTCACTTGCTCTTAGTAATGCTCTGAACATTACTGGTATTACTAGAGCGGCTTTTAACAAAGCAGAGCAGAAACAGATCTCCTTGTTGTCTGTACGTGTGTTCCAGTTCAGGTTCACTAGGCTCTGCTGTCCCCTCTGGGAGTGGGAGTTAATGGAGGCCAAACCAAGCGAGGGGTGTTGGAAAGCACTCCGGACACTTTGGACATAGAGGAGGGAGATACAGATTCTCCTGCCAGGGCCTATTGTGAGGTCTTGGTCACATCCTTTTCTTCTCTGGACCTCAGCTTTCTCATCTGGGAAATGGAATAAGGGGAACAGCCTAGTGATGAGAATGGTTTTCTTTCTTCTAACTTTTCGCTGTCTTGGGAGCATATCCAGCCCGTAGTTCCAAATTCTGGCCATCTGATTTACTGTAAGAGTTTGTATCCACCTAGGGGCTCCCCAAACACCCTGGGCAAGGCTCATGAGGAGGATTCTTCACAGAAACTGGATCATTTGATGCCTGACGTGCACTGTTTCTCAGGAATCGGCAGCTTGGTGGGCCTGCTTGCATTTTCTTTTGCCAGTTTTGTGTGGGTGACTTAGTTGAAAGGGGGCAGGCTTGTTTTGTCTTTGCCAAAGACCCAGAGAGTCTTTTGGCTGCTGTTTTCTAAATAACCTACACTCTCAAGTCCATTTGTATCTGGGTCTTCCCTTAGTGAAGTTTCTCGGCCGGGCAGTCACTTTAACAAGTTACTGGCTTTCTCCTTCTGCAGTTATACTCCATCTTAATTTCCCATAGAAAAAGAAGAGATGGTTTTTGAATCAACACTCCTCTTTGCCTGAGCAGGCTTCATTCATAGACCTATAATTTTTATATAATTTTGATCATAACATGGGTAGGTATTTATATTCTGCTTTTGTTGTTTAATGTTACACCATCAGCATTTTTCCCATATTGGCGATATTCCTCATAGTTCTCGTTTTTGGCTGGAGAATTCGAGCTTGCCGTTTCAATTGAAGGCGGTAGGAGCAAATGACGTTTGATATTTTCTGTTAGAGTAGAAGTCAATCAGAGTACATCTGCATGCCCCGTAGATCGCTTTTGCTTACCTCCTAGGTCTTTCTTTCTTACAAACGCTGTGGCCTGACAAATCTAAGTTCCTTGAAAAGCAGAAATGGACCTTGGAGGAATCTGCCTGGGTTTTGAAGTCTGCTTATTGCTCAGATGAAGTAATCCTGCGGCCGAGCCTTCCAGGAAGGGCCTGGTCAACAGCATTGCATTTACTGACAGTCAGGCGGTTAGGAGGTGTCAGGATGCCTTAGCTGCTGTGTGCTTCAGGCCACAATCCAGCTGAACCCAGAAACATTGGCGGGGGGGGGCTGTTAAGTTCTAGTCGTAAGAAACAGCAACTTAAACTACGCCAGAAAAGTCAAGGCAGCTCTCGGGAATAGTGGGATGGACGTTTCGGCTCTGTGTCCTATGGCCCAGCTCCAGGAACCCAGGAAGAGCCGACCAGCTGGCTCCAGGAAGAGGTGGAGACAAAGCCCCACCAACTAAGGAGGCTGGCCCAGAAATCTGACAGAACCAACCTCCACCGTCCCCTATCCGTACATTTTTTTTTAATAAAGATTTAAAGAAAGAGAGAGAGTGCATTAGCAGGGGGAGGAGCAAAGAGGGAGAAAAAATGTCAGGCAGACTCCACGTTGAGCGTGGAGCCTGACGGGGGGCTTGATCTCATGACCCTGAGACCATGACCTAAGCTGAAACCAAGAGTCGCAAGTTCCAGAGACTGAGCTACCCAGGTGCGCCCCCTCTCCCCACCTCTCCACCCCAATCCGGAAATTTTGTGTCTTTCCTTGTTTCTCACCTTGTGGTCCTACTGGGATGAAAGCTCCCTGAGGACAGCTTTGCTTTATCACTCTGTGCCCAGGACTTGGAGCAGGGCCTCGTATACTGCAGCCGTGATACGTTGCATGCCCCGAGGGGTTGCATCATCCCAGAGCCACCCTGGAGTCCTCAGCAGCAGAACTCGCCAAGGGGCACACTAGTGGGTCTTAAAGCTCCATCCCGGCTCAGTTCTGACTCCTCCGATTGTCAGCTTGCATATCCACTAGCTCCTGGGCATACCCACTGGGATGACTGATGGGCACCCCAAAACCACCCAGCGTGTCCGGAGCAGACCGGCTCCTTCTTGCATTGCCTCTCTCAGCGAGCAGCACCACCTTCAACCCAGCTGCTCACACCACAGCGCGGGGTCACCACGTCCTGGCCATTCTGCCTCCAGAATGTTCTCGATTCCATCCGCTTCTCTCCATCCCTGCTTCTGCTCTCCACTTCGTAATTCAGGCCACTCCCCTCATGTCTACAGTATCTGGAATCGAGTCTCCATGCTTGTAGGAATGGGTTATTCTTCACCTGCAGGCAGGCCAGGCCCCCTCTCAGCTGATACCTTACTCCTCCAGATGAACTTGAGACACTGCTGCGTAACCTACCAGGTCTGCTTAGCCCTTGACACACACACACGCACCCACTCCCAGCACCCTGTGTTTGCCTCTGTTATAACTATTGGTACTCCGCTATTTTCCCTTCTGACCCGGCAGGGAGACGGGCAATGTGGTCTTGTCCCTCCTCATTTTCCTAGTGTCTCCCCCAATGCCTGCCCCATAGCAGAAACTCCATAAATACTGGTTGAATGAATAAATTAAAGGCTCACGTTATTTCTTCAGCATGCTTTCTGAGGTTGTGCAGTATTTCATTGTCCATATTGGACCATGCTCCCGAGATTGACTGACGCTGGCACCAGGGAGAGCACTCTGGAGGGAGAAGAAACTGTGGAGCCCTGGCTCCTTCCTCTTGTTCACCTTCCAAATCCCAAATCCCAAATAATGGTATTTCTCTGCGCCAAGGCGCCTTCGTATTAAAGACACTGAATAAACATGTAGATATATAATCGTCCTGATGAGTCACCCCAAACAGATAAAATAGTTAAGACCCCCATATTTACCTTCTTCCTCCTTTGCCACCAGATTGTTCTTCACTCCGTGGTCCATTTTGAGAGTATTTTAAGATGCTTTTTATCGGAAATACCCTGCTTGCTTCGGCCAAAGCACGCTCTCTTTCCGCACTGTTGCAACCCCTCCCTCCCAGGGGTTAGTTGGTAAGCGCCTCAGAAGCTGGCCCTCCCTGGGGCCCCAGAACCATGCTGAGCCCCAGGGGTGGAGTCGGGAGTGAATCAGCCAGATGGCTTCTTGTTTTCATGGACTTCAGAGGGTGGTGGGAATGTGGGCATTAAAAGTAATCACACACGTAGTAATTCAAGTGTAGGTATGACAAGTATTTGGGAGACAGTGCCCATTGGGAATGAGAGTGTAGATCGGAAAGGGCTGGGCCGGGTCCCAGGCAGCCGCCCTGGGCAGTGACAAGAGGGGCCAAGTATGATGTCATCTAAACCAAAACACTGTCAAGGGGGCACTGCTAATAGTTATGCCCGAGTAAGGGGCGCACACCCTTGTGGTTCCCTAGCTGCAAAGGCAGGCAGGGGCCTGGTAGGTTATGTGAAGGATTCTGGATTTCATCTAACAGACAAAAACTAGGGATGGCTTCTAAGCAGGGAAATGACACTATCCTATGGGTGTAATAAAAATGTCATCCTGAGGGTGCCTGGGTGGCTCAGTCGGTTAAGCGTCTGCCTTCGGCTCAGGTCCTGATCCGAAGGTCCTGGGATCGAGTCCTGCATCGGGCTCCCTGCTCAGCGGGAAGCCTGCTTCTCCCTCTCCCTCTGCCCGCTGCTCCCCCTGCTTATGCTCATTCTCTCTGTCTCTGTCAAATAAATAAATAAAATCTTTAAAAAAAAAGTCATCCTGACTGCAGTTGGGACCACAGATTAGAAAGATGTCCCAAGAGGACATGGGGAGGGAGAGTTGAGGTCACTCAGTTTTGGGCGGCGGGAGTAAAATTAGAGGGAAATGGACGGATTTCAGCTGCATGAAGGAGGTAGGGTAGATGATTGAGGAAGGTGCCCGGGACAGCCCTCGCCAGGACACGGTGAGAGCAGCGTCACTTCCTTCAGGGCTTACTTACATGATTCCCTCTGGTTTATTAATTAAAAGGAAGACCAATAGGGGCGCCTGGGTGTCTCAGTCAGTTAAGCGTCTGACTCTTGATTTTGGTCAAGTCATGATCTTGGGGTCGTGAGATCAGCATCGGACTCCACGCTCAGCGGAGAGTCTGCTTGAGATTCTCTCTCCCTCTGCCCCCCCCCCCCCCCCCCTCTTTCTCTCTAAAATAAATAAATCCATCTTAAAAGCAAGACCAACAGACAGTTTGGAGGATTAACCTGTCTTCCTGATTTCTAGTATCTTGTCTCATCGTTGTTCTAATTGAAAATGGCCTTTGCCTTTATTGTCAATGTCATGGAGGTAGGAGAGCGGTTTTACATTTCGATTCATAAATAAGAGGATTTTACTACGTTAGTCAAGATGGCTTCATCTGTCAGTTTCATCACGGACAGATTTTTTTATCCTAATGTTTATGGTCAACCTATAGGGGTAGCGTCAACTTGGACATATTTAAGTTTTTCTATTTTAATGTACCTCTGGTTGAGATTTATATTTACTACTTGCTGATGATGAGCCCCATGAACAAGAGCATCACAGTTATCTGCCAACAACATGACTTGGTAAGGACACCTGGGCGAGGCCCCCCCAGAGGGGGAGTCCCTCTGCGGCCGGTTCCCCCAGGAGGCCAGCGTCCTTCTGCATGGGCATCTGTATTTGTGGGTGAGAGCCACGGTCAGTGAATATCCGTCAACAGCAGTGATCCTGAGTGTGTAAGAAAAGGTTCGAGGTGTACTGTTTAACAGGTCCTATAACACATTCCCTCGGCCAGCACTTTCTGGCGGTGCGTTTTGTGCCAGGCCCTAGAGCACCTAAGGTACAAATGGGATTGAGCCAGCCCTTGCTAGCCCCTGGGTGGTTCCTTTTTGCGTGGTGGGAGACTATACAGCCTTTGAGAAAATATCCCCACAGTTAAACAGGCAGCCTCCGTCCCTAACTGCATTGAAAGGAGAAACAAATGGCCCCGCTCTTAAAGTGTGATCCTCTCCGATAGCTGGAAATATTCTAGAATGACCTCTTAAAAAGGCTCTTGCAGAGCTGGAATGTTACTGTATTCTGAGCAGAATTATGATGGTATGCATAATCTGCCAGGAGTTAACCTTGCGTGGGTGACTTGCTCTTGCTTCTTGATACTTTCCGGATTTTTTTTTTTTTTTTTACAATGAGCGTGTATTTATCTGTACAATTGGGGGGGGAGCATAAGTCAGGAAAATAATCATGATCTTCGTTTCTGAATAGCCCTTATTAATGGATTACAGATCAGAATTGAAGCACCCGTCAGTTGAGTATTTGTGAGACACTTACCAATTTGTGTAAGACACAACCGTGTCTTTCTGTCTCAGAAACATCTTGGTCACAGTGTGGGTTTTTTTTTGAAGTTTAGGAAGGGGAAAAAGAGAGTGGGGGTGGAGCTCCCACCTGTGCACAGGGGGCTACAGAGCCTCTCTGCTTTGGGTATAGATTCATCGGAAGAGCCTCTCTCTGCAAGCTTCCATCGCCGCCTTGCCTCTGACCGCGGCCCCCCAACAGAGAGATTCATCTTTCACTCCTTGCTAAGATGTGGTTTAGGTCCTACAGATACAAACCCTTCAAACACAAAGGCAGTGCCTGGAAGGGTTTATTTTAAGATTTAAATCTGAGGAAGCACATTACCAGTGATATAAAATATTCATTGACTCATGAAACACTGCTAGAACTCCATGTTTCACGACCGCCCGCCCTCCCTTTATTTCCGTGGAATAACTGGCCTGCAGGTGTATGTAAGTCGAGGTGTTAGTTTGCAGAAGTCTTGAAGGAGAGCCACTCCGTTTTCAGAACCTGCTCGAGAATGCCCCTGCTCCCTTGAAAATGCCCCTGCTCCCCTCCGGGAGGTTGTAATTTGCATTCGGGAAAACCTGCCCTGGTAAATATACCAGCCGCCTAGCATTTGAGGATCCAGAAATAAAGTAGAACGTCATCATTTTTGAGAACTGCTTTTTAATGCTCCTCCATAAGAAGACAATAATCATCTGGGCCTTTGTGCCCGACATGCCTGTTTCCAGTGAGGACACACCATCACTTAAAACTGGAAAATATTGTTACGTCTGTTCTTCCTCCTTCCCTGCCTGTCCCCGACTCAAGGATCCCAATAGCAAGACTCCTGGAAAAAAAAAAAAAAACGAAATCTGAGGATTTAGTTAGAAACAGCCCTTGCTTCTCGTACCAAGGTTGTAAAGGACACACTCCTTGGTGGCATTTTCTTAAGACTGTAGGGATGTGGCCGCTCCAGCCTAATCCTCTGGGGCTACTCCAGTCCGTGTATTCTAGATCTCCTGGTGTTGGCAGCCAGGCTGGTGCCCCGGCCCCTCCAGAGAGAACTCTAACCTCAGGATCCCCTTTGCACATTTTCAGTTTACCTTCATAAAACATTTTCATTCACACGTAAGAATCAGCCACCAACCAGCACTCTGATGAGACAGAAGAGGAACTGGGGCCGAGCTAGGAAGGCTGTGGGTTGCAGATGCCCTCCTGTCTCTCCCCTGGGCCAGAGCTGATCCCGAAGCAGCTTGGGGACTGGAGGCCAAGGGACAGTCACACTCTGCCCAGCACTGGGGTCACTGTAAACCAGACAGGGAGGTAGCTTCTCTACCCTCCTTGCCCAGCTTCAAGCAAATTTGGGGCCCGATGAGCCTCTGTGTTTTGCACACCGAAGGTTTGCTGGCTGAGGAATTAGCTACATTTTAAAGAAAGGCAAACGTGACAAGATGGGCGGCTAAGCTCTGGACGCCACTTTTGGGTGTTGCCTCTCCTCCTCTGGGCTCTCCCTGCCGATCTCCTTCCTGGTCCCTGGACCCAGTGCAGGAACTCACCCACCGGGACTTGGGGATCCTGGGTTCGCTTGCGTGGGGAGGTGTGTCACCTCTTCCCCCCTTTGCCGTAACCGGGGTGGTCCTGGCACACTTGATATCTAGACAGCTTTTCATCAGTTGCTCATCAGCATGCTAATTGCTGTATGACTAATTATGCCCTGAATTCCAGTTGATTTTCTTAATGAGACAGCTGGGTTAATTATGTAATCGTATGATTACATTAGCCTAGAGTGCCCCGGCGCAAAGTAGCGTCTGCCGCGCCGTGATGTCATCACAGCAATGGTACTCACAAGGGGCACATTCACCCTCCGATGGCGGGGGACAGCCCTGCTGCCTGCAGTGCTCTCTGCACAGACGTGGGCTTGCTTTTTGCGAGCTCATTCTCTGCAGTCCTCGGGGTGTCTCCGGAGAGGCAGCTCACCACCAGCCTGTCCACACCCTCCCCAGCACACCTGGGCCCCAGCGAATCAGAAGCCCTGCTTCCAGCCTCTGCCGCGCTCCATGAAGTCCGGTGGCATCCTCCTCCTTCTAGAACGTCCCTCACTGAGACTGTTGGGTTTTATCAGAGCGTGCCTGCGCTTCCTTTATGGTGACCGAGAGAATCCAGAACGAGAGGAAGACCGGAGGATGTCAGTTCGCTTCAAGTCTAAAGAGCACAGACTGGCCCCAACCTTCTCCTTTTCCCCCTCCGTGTTCTGTTTCATACCTTCTTTCCACCCTGATCTCCGCACACCTCGTACCTCACTGAGAAGTACAGGTGGTCAGAGGAGGGTGACATCTGCCAGCCACAGGCCAGCTCTCTACTCCCCATGACAGCAAAACTCTCAGAGTCACTTATGCCTGTTGACCTCCCCACCCGCCCCGCGCTATACTCCTTCCCCGACACCGCGGCTGCCTCCTCCTTACTGGGCTCTGAATGTCGGCAGATCCCAGACTCTGCTTAGCCTTTTTCTTTTCTGCATCTACATTCTCTCCCTAAGTGCCCTCTGATGTGTGTTATGCTCCCAAAAGCCACCACCAACCCCATCCAGGCCACCATGACCTCTTGCCCCACTGGGGCACCTCCTTATCTCCCCCTTCTCCCATCCGTCCTTTGCATGGCATCTGGATGGGTCTAAGTCAGTGGTCTCCAAACTACTTTTGTTCGTGTACCCCAAATCTTGAATTCATGCCCCCAGCATATGCTTATGTATTTACTTATTTAAAGGATAGCCATGTGTAATTACAGAAATGTATTAAATACATTATAAGTCATATGCTGAAAATGGAATTAAAAGGATGTGATGAGGAATAAAAGCGACTTCAGGGGCACCTGGGTGGCTCAGTCGTTAAGCATCTGCCTTCGGCTCAGGCCATGATCCCAGGGTCCTGGGATCGAGCCCTGCATCAGATCAGGCTCCCTGCTCCGCCGGAAGCCTGCTTCTCCCTCTCCCACCCCCCCTGCCTGTGTTCTTGCTCTCACTGTCTCTCTCTCTCTGTCAAATAAATAAAATCTTAAAAAAAAAAAAAAAATTAAAAAAAAGAATAAAAGCAACTTCAAATTTATATTTTATGAGCAGTACAAAAAACTTGCTCTCACGAAAAAATCCTATTTTAAAGTCAACTTGATAGAGGCATGATTTGCATACAATAAAACGTACCCATCTTAAGTACAATTTAATAGTGTAGCCACCCTCACAATCAGGATATGGAACATTTCCATCGCCTCAAAAGTTCCCTGGTGATCCCAGACCCCAGCAACCACTGATTGGTTTTCTATCACTTTCGATTAGATTCACCATTTCTGGCATTTCACATAAATGGAGACTCTAGCATGTTCTCCTATGTGTCTGACCTCCTCCCCTCAGCATGGTGCATGTCGTTCATCTGTATCATGGTCCTTTCCTTTTCAGTGTGAATGGTATTCCACCATGTGGAATATAATAATGTGCTTATCCATCCCCCTGCTGATGGACCTTTGTATTGTTTCCAGCGTGAGGCTGTTGTGATTACCCGCTATAAGCATTCATGAACAGTTATTATGTGGACATACATTTTAAATACCTAGGACTAGGGGCGCCTGGGTGGCTCAGTCGGTTAAGCGTCTGCCTTTGGCTCAGGTCATGATCCCGGGGTCTGGGATCGAGCCCCGAGTCGGGCTCCCTGCTCAGAAGGGAGTCTGCTCCCTTTCCCTCAGCCCCTCTCCCTGTTCATGCTCGCTCTGTCTCTCTCTCATAAATAAATAAAATCTTATAAATAAATACATACATACATACCTAGGACTAGAATTGCTGCGATCTAGGGTAGGCATGTGTTTAGCTTGATAAGAAACTGCCAAGCTATTTTTTCAAAGTAGTTGTGGCATTTTATCCCCCAGCAAGAAAGGTGGGAGTTCCGGTTGCTCCATGTCCTCTCCATCAGTTGGTATTGTCAGTCAAATATATGCATTGCAAATGTTGTCTCCCCATACAAGGATAAGTTTTTATTTTAATAAAGCCCAAGTTATTATAATTATTTATGGTTTTTATGTTCTAAGAAATTATTGCCTAGGTGTTTTTTGGGTGAAGTTGTATAATTTTTATCTTTTACCTCTAGGCCTACAATACATTTTGAGTTAATTTTTATGTATGGTTTAAGATAAGGGTCAAGTTTCATTGAAAATTAATGGATGTTATGTGTGTGAGATTTTTCTAGATCTTCTTTATATATATGTATATATATGTGTGTATACGTGTGTATATATATATACACACACATATACACACAACAAGGATCATCTATTTTATTTCATTATTCTGTGTGTCGATCCTTATGTTAATGTCACACTGTCTTGGTTACTATAGCTTAATAGTCAGTCTTAAACAGATAATGTAAGTCCTTTATCTTTGGCCTTCTTTTTTTTTTAAAGATTTTATTTATTTATTTATTAATTTATTTGTCAGAGAGGGAGAGAGCACGCGTGAGTGCACAAGCAAGGGGAGCGGCAGGCAGAGGGAGAAGCAGGCTCCCCGCTGAGCAAGGAGCCTGATGTGGGGCTCTGATCCCAGGACCCTCAGATCATGACCTGAGCTGAAGGCAGATGCCACCTAGGCATCGCTGGTCGTCTTTTTCAGAATTGTTTTTGGCTAGTTGAATTTCAATATAAATTGTAGATTTAACTTGTCACTTTTTACAAATGTGTGTCCCAGAATTTTAATCAAGTTTCCTCTGTAGATAATCTGAGGAAGATTGACAATTTAACACTATAGAATCTTTCAGTTGAAACATGGGGTATTTATTTAAGTCTTTTGTCATTTCCCTCAGCAATATTTTATAGTTTTCAACATGCAAGCCTGGCACATATTTTGTCCAGCATATCCCCAAGTAGGTCATGTTTTTGGATGCCATAGTAAATAGTGTTTTCTTTATAACTTTGTTTTCCATTTGTTGCTTTTATATAGAAATGCAGTTAATTTTTATATAATAATACTGTATTTGTGGCCTTTTAAAACTCACTTATTAGTTCTCAAAAGTTTTTTGGTAGATTCCTTAGGATATTCTATCTTGAATGTTCTTGTGCTCTTGAAGAGATGGTGTACTTTGTAGATGTTGGATGGATTGTTCATAAATACCATTTAGGTCAAATTGTTTGATAGTGTTATTGAAGTTTTCTGTATCCACATTTGTTTTCAATCTGTAATGTCAAATATTTCTTTTTCTTGCTTTTTCTTGCTTTTTTTTTTTTTTTTTGTACGGGCTGGGACCTCAGGTATGACAGTGAATATGAGTAGAGAACGCAGACGTCTTGCATTGGTCCCAACTTTAGGGAAAAGCATTCAGTCTTTCACCATTAAGTACGATGTTAGCTGTGGGGTTTTAATAGACATTCTTTATGAGGTTGAGAAAATGTCCTTCTATTCCTAGTTTGCCAAGAGTTTTTGTCATGAATAGGTACTGGATTCTGTCAGATTTTTTCCTGCATCTGTTGAGATGATCATACAATTTTCACCTTTGTTCTCTTAATATGGTGAAATTATTTGATGGATTGTGTAGTGATAATCCAGCCTTGTATTCCTAGGATAAATCTTAACTTGGGTATGATGTATTGTGCTTTTTAGAATTTGCTGGAATCAGTTTGCTAATATTTTATTAAGAACTTACACATTTAAGTTCATAAGGAATATAGGACAGTGGTTTTTTGCTTGTTTGGGGTTTCTTTCCCCCTTTTAATATCTTTATTGAGTTTTGGTATCAAGATAGTGCTGGTCTTATAAAATGAGTTGAGAAGTGCTGCCTCTCTCTATTTGCTGAAAGATTTGGTGTAAGATATCTATAATATCAATATTGTATTATACCATATCTATTTTGGTGTGAGATAGCTATTATTCTTCTCTAAAACTTCCCTAGTTCACCAGTGAAGCCATCTGGGCTTGAGGTTTTCTTTGGTGCAAAATTTTTCACTATAAATTTAACTTCTTTAACATTTATAAGACTATCAAGATTTTTTATTTCTTCTTGGGTCAGTTTTGGTAATTTTTCAAGGAGTGATCCATTTCATGTAAATTTTTGTTTATTGGCATAATGTTGTTCATAATATTTTGTTATCTTTCCAAATATCTGTAGGATGTGTAGTGATAGTTCCTTTGTCATTCCCAATCTTAGAATTTATGAATTCTCTTTTTTCTCCTTGATCATTCTGGCTAGAGGCTTGTCAGTTTTAATGATTACTTTTTTAAGAACCAGCTTTTTCTTGCCTTTTTCTCTTTTTCCCCTCTGGTTTAAGTTTTATTACTCTCTGTTCTTATTATTTACTAACTTATATTACTTTGGTTTTTATTCACTCTTTTTTTTTTTTCCAAGTTTCTTAAAGTAGGGATGGGGGAGTTATGCATTAATTTAGTCCATTGTGGTTGTAGGAAATGCATCATATGATTTCTGTTCCTTTAAATTTATCAAGACTTGTTTTATGGTCTAGTATATGTTCCATCCTAATGAGTGTCTGTGTGCACTTGAAGAAAATGCATATTCTGTAGTTGTTCACTGAAGTGTTCTATAAATGACAGTCAGGTCAAGTTGGTTGATAGTGTTGTTCAGGTCTTTTGTATCCTTTTTATAGCTAGTTTCCTATTAGTGAGAATAGTTTTGAGATCTTTATTATTGTGGATTTTTTCCCCCTTTCAGTTCCTTCAGTTTTTGATGGATGTTTTTTGAAACTTTTGGGGGGTTATATATGTCTTTAGTATTGTTACAGTTTGTCAGTGATTTGGTTCTTTTTTTTTAAGATTCTGTTTATTTATTTGAGAGTCAGAGACAGCACAAGTGGGAGTAGGGGAAAAGAGAAGGAGAGCAAGAAGCAGACTCCCTGCTGAGTGGGGGTCCCTATGCAGAGCTTGATCCCAGGACCCTGAGATCACGACCTGAGCCACCCAGGCACCTCAATGATTTGGTTCTTTTAAAATTTATACAATGATTTTCTTTATCCTTAATAATATTTCATATCCTAAAGTTTCCTTTGTCTGATTTTAATTTAGGCACTTGAGCTTTCTTTTGATTAATATTTTCATGTTATATCTTTTTCTATCCTTTTACTATTAACCTATTTTTTGTTATTATATTTAAGTTGCATTTCTTGTAAATAGCTGTGCCTTCCTTTATTATCCAGTCTGACAGTCTTCTTTTTAAGTGGAACGTTAGATCTTTTACATTTAATGTAATTATGGATACGGTTGGGTTTAAGTCTTCCATCTTACTGTTTGTTTTCTACTTGTGCTGCCTGTTTTTGTTTTTTTCCCTGCTTCATTTGATTATTTTTTTATGATCTTATTTTACCTCCCCAATCGTCTTATTAGCTGTAACACTTTGTCTTATTTTTTCAACAATTACTTAGGGTTTACGTCAGCATCTTTAATTTATTACACTATACCTTCAAATAATATTATACTACTTCACATACAACGTAAGAATCTTCCAATACACTTATTTTTTCTCCCTCCAGTCCTTTGTGTATCATTATTTGTTTTATTCCTAGATATGCTATAACCCTACAATACATTGTTACTATTTTTGCTTTTTTCTTTCACCTTAGAAAAATACGGACTGCTTCGCAAATTTGCATGTCATCCTTGTGCATGGCCATGCTATCCCTGTACTGGTCCAGTTTTAGTATATGTGCTGCTGAAGCAAGCACTATTTTTGCTTTTAAATAGTCCATGATCTTTTAAGGAAATTAAAATGAGAAAAATAGTATTTTATTTTTACCCATATATTTACCATTTCCAGTGTTGTTTATTCTTTCATGCACATCCAGGTTTCTATCTGGCACATTTTCCTTCAGTCTATAACATTTTCTTTAACATCTCTTACGGTGTAGGTATGCTGACTGAATTCTGCCAGCTTCCATTCATCTGAAGGAAAAAAAAAACAACTCAACCTCATTTTTTGAAAGATATTTTTGTTGGGTATAAAACTGCATGTTGGCAATTTTGGGTTTTGTTTTTTCTCTCTCTCAGGACTGGCCTGCTTTGTTTCTGACAGGAGGTCTCTAGTTAGTCTTATTTTTCTTCCCCTGTACAGAATGAGCCTTCTTTTCTCTGGCTTTTAAGATTGCCTTTGTATTCTTCTTTTCAGCAATTTGATGGGGCTTATTGGTGTTCCGTGTTTATCCTGTTTGTAGTTTGTTGAGTTTCTTAGAGTTTTAGGTTTGTAGCCTTTACCACATTTGGAATATTTCACCACTGTTTCTTCACATATACCCCTTGCCCCTCTCCAGGACAGGTATGTTAGATCGCCTCGTACCATTCCACAGGTTGCTGAGGTTTTAGTAACTTTTTCTGTTCAGACAGTTTCTATGATTGTGTCTTTGAATTCACTGATCTTTTTTCTTTTGCAGTGTCTAATCTGGTGTTAAGTCAGTCTAGGGAATTTTTTTTTTTTTTTCATTTCAGACATTGTATTTCAAGCTCTAGAATTCCATTTGATTCTTCTTTGTATCTTCCATTTCTCTCCTTGTTGTGTTCATATTTTTCTTTAAATCCTCGAGCAGGCTTATAATAGCTGTTTTTGTCTTTGTCAACTAATCCCATTATCTCTTGTCATTTCTAGTTCTGTTTTTATTAACTTATCTCCCCCCACCCCCCTGATTATCCTGTTTCTTTGCATTTTTGCAGTAATTTTTAGCAGTTGAGACATTTTTGTAGAGGACATTGTCTTTGCCTGTAAGTTTAGATGATGATGGGAATGTTTCCAAATACTACTTTTAAAATGCTGTCACTATAGCATGAGTTTCTTTCAAGAAGTGTTTTTTTCCCCACTAAGTATTAAAATATCAAGTCTACTTCAAAGATGTAGACTGTGTATTTATTTTTTCAAAAATGTCTGCCAGGCAGCATATTACTGATAGCCATCTGCCATCAGAGAGCAGGGCAGCTAATTTGGAACATTTAACTTTTCAAAAGAAAATTGCGTAACTCGTCTTGAAGCTTAAAACTCTTAAATATTTTGCCACTAAACCAACGAACCTTTTTTTGGTTCCAAGTACTGCAGTTTTCTTCTTGTGGCCCCACGGCTCACCTTTCCAGAGTCCTCTTCTCTGGTGGGTTTTCCCATCAAGAGTCGAGCTGAATACAAACTTGATTTAGACATTGTATTTTGATGAGACTGACACGGTACTTACCACACGGGCAGGGCACCTCAGATGTGGTATTTTCAGATCCAGAATTCAGTTTGATTCTTCTTTATGTCTTCTGTTTTCTCGCCTTAACCTTGTTCATATTCTTCTTCAGCTCCATAAGCACAGGCCTTGCTGACGATGGTCCCTTGTGGCTCTCCTCCCTTCACTGCGGCCTCACTGGCTTTCCTCTATGCCTTGGATAAGCCACATTCATACCTGCCTCTGGGCCTTTGCACTGCTCTTCCTTCTGCCAAGAGGCTTCGGAGTTTCTCCTCTTTGCCACCCAGATCTGATTCTGAGTGCCACCTCTTCCAAGAGGCCCTCCCTGTCCATCTGCCTCCAGGGCCCATTCCCTGTTCCCACACCCTGTTTCCTCTCCTGCTGCTGTTTGGCAGTACTTGAAAGTATTTTGTTTTGTTTAGGTTTGCTTTTTTTTTCGGTTTCCTTCATTTCAGTAGAATGTCAAGCCTTTGAGAGCAATGATTTTGTCTTTTCACCACCATGCCCCCCCCCCCCAGCACCTAGAACAGTCCTGACGTCATAAAACGTACATGGGTGTCGGCAGTCAGACTGGAGTGTTCTCCTGGCCATGCCTGGCACTTCTGTGCCCGCTTGCTGTGTCTTCCACAAGGACCGATTGCCCCACAGTCTCCACGGGTCTCAATTCTGTCTCCTCATTGAAAAGAGTTTACCTTTGCCAGTTGTCTCCATCCAGGTGTGGTCTTCCGCTCATGTCATCTTCAGTGTCGCCCTCCTTGCTTTCCCTTTGTTCATTTGTGAACTTGGTGTGTCTCTGCTGTGAGGCTGGTCCCAGCTGATTCTGCTGCATGTCCATCCCTGCACCTCCCCCAGGGCCTTGCCCGGAGCAGAGAGATGCATAGGAAATACTTGTTAAATTAGTACTTGAAGAGACAGTATAATTTAGTTGGCTGCTGGTTCAGGAAGCAGAAATCTTAATTAGAATTGTGTGTGTCTGTTTGCCTCCGACTTCTCTCCTCACCCTCCCCGCTGTCCCTGGGTGGGATGCTAGTGGCCCTTCCCCCGACCTCTGACTGTGACGGCTGGAATTAATGAGGTCATGTTACATGTACATCAGAGAAGGTGCTGGATAAATACAAGTGATGGTATTGTTGTTGTTTGTGGTAATTATGTTCTGGGTCCTGTGTTGCATAATGAGCTATATAATGCCTCAGAGCGTTTTAGGAATTAACTATCAGATGATTGTAAAACACTTTGCAAGTTTGTCACGTTGGGGTGGATGGAACCAACGATAGAGCCCATTGAATTGGAAGAGGCAGGGCAGACGGGTTTGCAGGATTTCGTGTGTTCCTGTCCCTCTCATGGGTGTGTCCCCTGGCCTCCCCCAGACAGTTCCCTAATTGAGGTTGGATGCTTGTGACGTTCAGAATGAGACCCAACAATACTTGTGTGGGGTTTAATGGCATCGGGAATCATTAAGGAGACAAAAAGCCATGATTTCCCCTGGACTAACATACAGGTTGGGGTTTGTCATGCCGAGAGTCATTGTTTTGGTCTCCAGCCCAACCATGCTAGAGTCATTATATTGTCATGTGGTAATTAGCTGTTCCTTTAATACAAGTAATAAAAAATAAGCCTAAGAGGTACTTTAGCAATGCCTTTTACATAATCCAAAACAATATTCAAATGCTGTAGGCGTCTAGTCATTCAACTGTACTGCAGTAAAGTTTGAAGTTTAATGCATAGAGATGTTTGAACATTCAGTTCATTCTTTATTCTGTGACCAGTTTTGCTACTTAGGCATTAACCTTTAATAGTGTTAAATTAAATATACATGCCTAATGAATAATTATGAGATTGCCAGAATTTTCATTTACAATGTAATGCTTTGAAATTTTGTCTAAAGGTCTAGTTCCCATTCACTTGATAATGTGCATGTTATTTTTTATATGTCACTGAGTTCCTGGCTGAATCGAACGAGAGAAGCTATTTTTTATTTGAAGCAGACACAGTGGGTCCTGGCCTTTTAAAAGGAATGGACTAGAAGAGTTGTCGACAGAAATTTTGGGGATGGAGAGGGCAGGACACTAGCTTAGCTCTCTAAAAATATAACGTGTATGGGCAGTTGTGCCCGAAAGCCGACGTGCGCAAACGTTAATAGAATGTTATTCAAGTACGGCGTTTCTCCTTCTCCTCAATCCTTCCCTGACCTTGGTGTCAAGTTCAGATGGGAGTTCTAGGTGAAGGGGGCCCTGGGCATCCTGTTTGTGTCCTTCAGGCCAGTTGCCCAGTGTGAGACCACAGGGAGAAGGGTGAAAAAAGTGGCGGTTGGAGGTGGGGAGGTAGGAAGGAGAAGCGTGGAATGGAAAAAACAGGACAAAAACCCCGCACCTGGAACGTTCGGAAGAATTCAGCCTCTGGTGTTATCGCTACCCCTACTTACAAGGAACTGTTTCCCCAAAATAGCTTTTGAAATATAATTTAATGTAAATATTTTAATGCTGATTAAAATAATAATGAAAAGCCACAAATGAGAAAACGTTGTAGTTATAAACTGTGTATACACCCAGGATAAATGCCCCCCTGGCCATGGTGTCACGTGACGGGCAGTGTTGTGTTAAAGCCCACGTGCAGGTCCGCCGTGGCGCTAGACATTTCCCAGTGCCTGCCTTTCTGTAAACTCTGCAGAGACATTGGCATCTCACAGAGTTCCTGGCTCCTGGCGGCCTGGCCCACTAAGGCATGGGAGATCTCCCCTCACTTCCAGGAACCGAGGGTGGTCTGAAAATTAATGACACTGGTGTTTGAAAATTAAGTGAGCTCTTGAATATATACACTTGTTGATCCACAGGGCTTGGTGTTTAGCATTCCTCAAGCAGAGACTAAATCTTTGTAGCCACCTCACAAGTGAGGCTGGCGTCCATACCAGAAATATCTTCAGTAATCTCTTCTAAGCCCAGCGGACTGGGGTATTCCACTCCGACGGGGCCTGAGAATTCTAGGGGAGGCGCTCCACCGGTGCCCAGCAGGTGGACCAGAAGTGCCTTTCAGGCAGCAGAAAGAAAAACAAAGAGCAGATCGACGCCCAGAGAGCATCTAACGTCTCTCCATTTCACGCTGAATTAGCGATAAAGTCAAAGGCCAAGAGTCGGTATTGCAGATTCCGTGTCTGCAGTCTCAAATTTGAGGTTAAAATCCAGTTTTGTGTAAGTCAGCCTGCTTGCAGTTGGTACACCGAGTTGGCCATAGGACCCCCTGTGGCCAGTCCAGGTGCAGTCTCCTGCAGTCCCTACTATGATCCGGGGTGTCTTGGCCCCCCCAGCTGGCAGGCCCGCTAAGTAGCCGGGAAACCTTGGGCAAGTCATTGTGCTCCCCCGAGCTTTAGTCTCCACTTGTGTGACAGGAATGCGACACACCGTCACATCCCCTTCCTAGGATTTTGGGGAAAATCAGAGAAAACGTCTGTCAGAGCATGTCTGACGGTGAGACCCTGTCCGAGGATCAGGTGTTATTTCCAGCTTCCTGAGAATTACTGGGAACTTGAGGCTTATGGCACCTTGCCACGCACTGTCCATCTTGCAAGCCTGGTGGACTTTCCCGGGTTTCCTCCCCTTGCCACCTCCACACGCATCCCCTTCCTGTGAGTCCGATCAAGGACCAAGAAATCCTTCGAGTGTCACACCATGCCAGAGAGGTGGGCAAATCCCAGTGCACCCGTGGCCATTCCCAGGCCACATCCATAGGCTGTGGCCCTGGAGGGTGCGTCTGCATACACATCCTTTGTAGGCCGCAGAGAAGCGTCCCCAGCCAGCCAGCCCTGGGGCCCAGGGCTCTGCGGGGGGCAGGGGGACAGGGAGGCCACAGGTACCCTGGCTTCTGGCAAGCAGTGGCATCCACAGGGGAGCCCGCGGGAGGCTGACTTCCTGGGCACCGCAGATGGCCCGCTCCGAGCCTCCGCGTGGCCGTGAACGTGGCCGGTCCATGGCCAGAGTGGGGTGACGGGCGTTTTCCTCTCCCGTAGATCCCGTGCCTGCTCTGGACCTCGGGCAGCAGCTCCAGCTCAAAGTGCAGCGTCTGCACGACATTGAAACAGAGAACCAGAAGCTTAGGGAAACTCTGGAAGAGTACAACAAGGAATTTGCCGAAGTGAAAAATCAAGGTTGGTGGCAGATCCGTTCTGTACTTTGCTTTGTCTGGTCTTTGCTTGCTTGCTTTCTTTTCTTTTTTTTCCCTCTGCCTCTAATTGCCTTCCCCACGCTGTTGGGACCAGCTCTAACTGTACTCCACGTCCCGAAGTCAGGGTGGGGCCCAAATCAGAATCGTTAAGGAGAGATAATCATAGTAATAACGCTTAGCCGTTTGGAAGCCAGACTTCTCCTCAGCACAATAACAACACATGCAATATTTATTGCCCTGTGACGGGACCATCCAGGATTCTTTCACATTCTTCCTGGACCATCATGTGATGGGATCCGCCTTTTAAAAGGCTGATGTGTTGCCTGCGGGCGACACCTGTCAGAGAGCCAGCTCGTGATCAAAGGGCCACGGCCAGTAAGTCCTTTAGTAACGGCCGCTGGTCCGCGTCCCCTCATCCTTCCGAATTTAATGAAAGAGAACCAGTGGGGCTGCCCAGCTGGCGACCGGGGCCGGGAGGGCAAAGGTCGCCTGGCTCTTCCTGTCGGGGAAGAACAAAGAGATCTCCGAGGCACCTCAAATCCAGATGTGGTCACCGTGTCCAGGAGCCCGCAGGCTTCCCTGTTGCGGGGACAGAGCGAGGCCCCATGTCGCAGCAGCTGTGGGTCGTTCTGCCAACGCCACGTAAAACTTCACCTGTGTGTTTCGATTTGGAAGTGTGGGCGAGGAAGGAGCTGGGAGCCAGAGGCTGACCTCTTGGGTGACTTTGGAGGGCTCTCTTTAATCCGCTCTGAGCGCTGGATACAGATCACTTAGATCCTTTGGCTTTGAGACCATTGGAGACAGGCTCCGAGAGGCAGTCCTGAGGATCCCCCTTCTTCCCCACCCCCCCAGGAGGGGGAGCACAGAACCAGAGGAATTGCCACCTTGCTCTAGCTCCACAGGGAGCAGTAAGCCTTTGGGGCGAATTGGGACAGCATAGTCCTGCTTCAGAGTGAGGCGTTGGACATAGCAGGCTGGGATCCAGGTGAGAGAAGGGGCTGCCTGTCCCCCCCCCACACACATACAACTCCGGGTGAGAGAGAACCTGGAAATGCACACATCTGGGTTCCTTGTAGCACTACCCAAAAGGAGGGGGCTGCTTTTTTCCCTCCCGTGACCTCTGACGTCTCATTTTGCAAGACCCACTCTTTGGGTGTTTTTTTATGGATTGATTTTTTTGTTGGAGGACGTGCTGGTGGGCCCAGGGCTTTACGTGGCCTCCCTCCCCCGCCTGGCTCGGTCAGCACCCCCATGGCCAGTTGCCCAGCGAGGAACCGTAACTGAGTGTGGGATGTCCTCCTCCCCAAAGGCCCCATCTCATGGGCTTTGTTCAGTGAAATACCATAGTCCCATGACTTAAGAACAAAGGCTCCAGAGGCGGACAGACCTGCTTTGAGACCCTTCGGGGCCACTGTTTAGCTCTGAGACCTTAAACAAGTGATTGAGGGACCTCACTTTGTGAAAGTCCTCCTTTTCTTGGATAGGAGGCTTCACATAGTAACCACTTAGGATTGTGGTGGGCTTACATGAGATGGGGAAACCTTTACCTCTTTTCCCAACACTCAGTACATATCAGAGGCTCTTAGTGTACACGGCTGTTTTTTCTAGAAATTCCCAGCCCCCCCTTTATTTGATATCTTTATAGATTTTTCCCAAATTCTAGAAAAATGGCGATTTCCTCTCTTTTCTTACCAGTATACAGTGGTTTTGATTTGGGAAGGTGGGGTGTGCGTCACGTATATTTATCGTCACAGCCGTAGCGTAGATGGATGAAAAGTTACAGCAGGAAGGGCCTCTCTTTATCAAGTGCTGGAACTCTCCCTGCCGTCTAGAGCAGAGCGCTGCGGTCCTCTCTGGGACCATTCTTCCTCCTCATGGGCTCATGTGGAGGGGTTCCAGCTGGGACACAGAATGTCCCAGACCCAGGCCTGCCTGCCAGAGGAGGACCAGAGGCTCCAGGACGAGCCAGCCCCTGGCTTAGTCTCGGCTGGCCAACGAGCAGCCCAGGCGGGGTGGGGATGGCAAAGAGACCTCATCAGACGGAGTGGGAGCCCCCAGCTGGTGCCCCAAACTCCCCTGGGAGGAGCATAGCTGTGTCACACTGAGAAACCCCACTGGGATGAGCACTGAGGTCCACAGGCAATACAGATATTTCCCACCAATTGTGAGAGGCAGAAATGCTAGACGTTGACACAGTCATATAGACCATTGACTTAAAAGAGTGTGCATGTGTTTTCAGAGTTGACCTGTCATGGCGTCCACTTGGGAAGTGGACAACTTTGGCCCTATCCGTGTGGCTCGACAGTGATGTGCATCACTAGCCATGAGGCCCACAGAGCGTTTTTTTCAGGCCCCAAACAGCGAGCCCCAAAGGCAGAAAGACCCCCTTTCTCCTTTCAGGTGCCCTGACAGGGTCATTGGTTTTAATTTCCTCTCTCTCCCTCTAAGGAGAACCCTTTGGGTTCCACTTAATGAAAAGGGCCAGTTTCTTCTCTTAATGAAAGAGCCTTTAGCTTTTATCCACTAAGCCATGCAGGTACTAACTGCCCAGCACCTCTGTGCAGTTGGGGGAGTAAAAGTGGAAGCGAGTTACAGCCTGAAGGACCGGAGGCCTTAGTGCAAGCTCTTACTTGGGCGAAGACCTGGCAGCCAGTGTCGTCCTGTGAGCCTCAGCCCCATTGTCACAGGCCCCGGTCAACCTGCCTAGCCTCCTCCATTCATTCGTGCCTTGGCCCTCTCTCGGCCTGGCCTTTTACGAGATGGATCCATGCACAGCAGGTCGGCTCCCCAAGAGCTCTACTGTCCCTGGAGCTGGGACCGCAGTGCCCTGCCAGGGAATGTACAGCACAGAGGGTGATATGGGGGTGTCTATGGTAGGGAGCAGGCGGAATAGTCCTGCCCTCGAGCCACCCATGGGTCTGAGTCAGGACCCTGCCCTGCTCATTATATCTGCCTTGGCATTCCCATTTGGGGTCATTAAAGTGAGGGCTCTAAACATGCACTCGGTGGTGGTGGGACCCTATTCCCCATGGGGCCCTGTCCTGAGCACTGAGCCCCGCAAGACTCCTCCATCACCCAGCACTTCTGCCCACACGCCTGGCACTCACTCTCCCTCAGATGTGGCTCCCCTAGGCCCTGCACCACCTGCTCTGTGCGCACAGCCCCCATCTTCTGGACTCCAGCCTGGGTGGTGGGTGTTTGGCACCCAAGCTCCAGGGTGTGTCCCTTCGAGCAGAGGAGATGCACACCGTATCCACTTAGCACACTATGCACTCCATCGCTTGTGAAAATGGGGAACCACAGCCCAGGGCCGGGGACGTCTGTAGACTCACCTGACTTTGGCCAAGACCCCTTCTTCCAAAACGCGCACACGATTATGAACAGTTTTCTTTGTGAGAAAGTACTTAAACCGCACAAAAACACGATTTGTCTTTCCTCAGTAGAGGACTAATTTAAAGTTTATCAATAAGATGATATTCTGTGTGACCGCTGATTCCCCCCCACACACACACACTTTTTTTTTAAGTTGTATTGAAGAAACCATAGCTATTCTTCCCAGCAAAATCCATTGATCCTCCGCAGCCTAAATGTTTAAAGTTCAATTTAACATTTAGGGAGTAAAAGGTCTCCGAAGGGACTCATAACCATTGATTTTGTGTCAGGGTTGAGGAGCTAAAGTTTAAAACACAGCGATCCTACCAGGTTACAAAAGCCGCGTGGAATCGTCCTAGGCCTCTCACGCCCATGTTTCCCTTTCTGCAGAGGTTACGATAAAAGCACTTAAAGAAAAAATCCGAGAATATGAACAGACTCTGAAGAACCAAGCGGAGACTATAGCTCTCGAAAAGGAACAAAAGTTACAAAATGATTTTGCAGAAAAGGAGAGGTGAGTGTCTGTTGGGGTCCACACGAGACCAGCCCAGGTCGTAAACCTCGCTCTGTGGGGCTCTCAGCAAAATTTTGTTTGAAAAATAAAGGCGTCCCTTACTCTGTCACCTGAGAGATTACCTTGAGTGCCGTGCATCGGTCTTTACCCGTGGGGGGATGGCGTCAGGTGGTCAAGGGGACCAGAGTGGGTCCAGGGGTTGAGCACAAAGTGTGTGTGCTTGGCATGTGCTGATGTGAGCTGAGATGACAGGGCATGGCCGTGTGCCCTCTCCGGGGACGCCCTGGATGCACGTCGGTCAAACTCCTGCCACCTTCTGAAATGAATGTGGATATTTAACATTACACACAAATCTTGGTTTTTTTTGGTTTTTGGATATTTTTGTTGTTTTTTGCCTCTTTTCTGTACCTCACCACGCTCCATATATCAAGCAGCTGATATCAATAAAATCTGTTACAGATAGAGAAACCGGGCTTCTGATTTGGGACCTGCCCATGTTCTCCCGCTAGCCACCCAGAGGTGGGACCAGAGCCCAGCCCACCACTCCAGCTCTGGCCTCCCCTGGTGGTCGCATGTAGCCTCCCAGAGTTCTCACTGCCGGACCAAGGCCAGTCCTGCGCGGCCTGGGAGAGCGGGGCCAGGTGCTGCCCCCCGCCCAGGAAAGAAGGGAGCCCCACAGAGTCAGGGCTCTGAAAGCTGAGCAGACTCTTGACCCAGCCCCAGCGTGCCTCCTAGGAGAGCACTGTATGCCCAAAGCAGTTTCTCACCATGTTACTGATATTAGGGTGAGGGGATGGGATAAAAGCAGTCAAAATGCCCGGCCAGAGAGAAATGCGTAGATAAAGCTGGGCCATCCCCAACTGGAACATTACACAGCCATTAAAATAATAGCAGTGTAAAAAAATTAAAAATAAATAAATAAATAAATAAAATAATAGCAGTGTAGAATTTGAAATGAGACCAGCAATGTATCCAGCATGATAGGGAGTGAAAAATGCATGATACAGAATTACATACCACGTGATTACAGTTGCACAGAGCAAAGTCATGCATTTGAAAATTGTGGAAGTAAATTCATCTGGGAATTTGATATTATTAAATTGGCTTTTCAAACTAGGTAAAAGAATTAATTATATTTAAAGATGCAAATATCAGACTGACCACTTGGGATGAAGGATTTTTTTTATCTCGTTCTTTACACCAAGAAATTGAAAGGGATCTACGGTTTCAACATTAATAATTCAATCATGTACATACTGGAAGAAAACTTAGGCAAGTTGTTTTTAATAATTTTAGAGTAGGTATTTCTAATCATAATTGAAAACCAATTGTTAAAAATAAATAACAATAAACATTGTAAAAGCATCAAAAAACTAGGAAGACATTTTCCCACCACATAAGGGCCCTTACAAATTAATAGGAAAAAAAATGAGTGCTATGAAGTGGACGAAGGAGATACACAGACAGTTCGTACAAAGTGAAACGAATGCTCAGCTTTACTCAGCAGAAAAATTCAGTTTAATTTTATCCAGTGTTGGCACAGGAAAACAAACACTCGCATATTGTTGGCAAGAGTTTAAATTAGTGAGGTTTTTGTTGTTGTTGGGAAGTTTCTCAGTATCAGAACAACAGTAACAAAAAATTGCACGTACTCTTTGACCATTCTAATTCCTCTGCTAGAACTTCATCCAACAGATTCACTGTCAGAATTATACAACAATGTCTGCATAATGATCACTGCAGAATTGTTTAGTGGAAAGAGTCGATAAACAATCTAAGTGTCCACAGAGGCTGGTTACGTTAATTATTTAATAAGAATGGGGAGGAGCTGTGTATGCTGGTATAGAACACTTCCAAAGTAAGGAACTAAGTGGAAAAGCAGGCAAGCCTTTGGAACTAAGTGAAAAAGCAGGCCAGGGTGTGTGTGCTAGGATCCCTTTCACACTAAAAGGGGCAGAGAGTGTATATTACACTCTTGTATATTACATGTGAGTTTATAGAATAGTTGTGCTGGTGGGTTTGGTGTTTTTTTTTTTTTAACTCGGAACCTGTAATAGTTTTATAATTGGAATATGTGAAAACGTGAGCAGTCCTTCTCCTTAGGGGATGGAAATTTGGGTGATTTTTTTTTTTTTCAAACAGTGTAATTTCTACTTTTCTATATTCCCAGGTTTGTTAGTCTGAGAGCATGTGTTCTGTTCATAAGATGTAAAAATAATGAACCTATTTTTAGAAATTTTCTGCAGATGAGGAGGGAGGAATGCTATTTATTGACCAGGGAATTCATTTGGAGATCAGGGGAAATGTGAATCTGGGGACACTGGGTTCACCCGTTGAGCATCGCGCATTAGGTATTACCGTCACATTTGCATCCCATTATACCAGACCTGGAGCCACCTGTCACATCTATTAGCACGTCCTTTATGCCAACAAATTCCTCATTGTGTCAGCAAAATGTAAATGTGTCATTCTTCTTGGGTAACTTCAGAAAACAATGAGTGCCTGATGATGGTTTTTTGTTGTGTTTTTTTTTTTAATATCTGGCATGTGAGGAACAAGTTACATTTAAGATAACTGGCTGCATCCATTAGCACACGTCAGGTCCCTCAGGATGCACGCTCCACAGTGTCACACGTGGGTACAGAGTCTCGGGGTGCTGAAAATCGGGGAGCAGGCACATGGTGCTCATGGCACCACCAGCAGTAGCCAAATTGTGTGCCTGTTGCCAGATGTGTGGGTTGCTGCAAAGATCATTGGCCGCCGAGCTCCAACGCGCACGAAACGTTCACGTTGGGAAACAAGATGACCAGTTGGCTTTATTCTCTTCCTTTTCAGAAAGCTGCAGGAGACACAGATGTCCACCACCTCAAAGCTGGAGGAAGCGGAGCACAAAGTTCAAAGTCTGCAGACAGGTGTGATGGTCTTCATCCTAGTCAAGCCCATTCGGGGAAGACCAAAGTGGGGGGGCTTTGGGCCATCCCCTGGTCCGCACCCTCCCCCCTCCCCGTACCGGGCACCCTGGAGGAGTGAAGGAGCCCACGCCCCTCAGAGCCCCCCAGCCTCTCCACCTTGACTTCATTATCACCCACACTGAGTTATTAACGTCGAGGAAGGAGGATCTGAATTCCTTTTCCATCCCTTCCACACGCCATCCTTTCTTTCTGCTCTTTTTCCAACAAACACATCTAAATCGCCAAGCTGTCAAGAACTGACATTTCATTTGGAACAATAATGGGGGAAAAAAACAAAAAACAAAAAACCACAACACTTATTTCTACCCTAAGTGAAGTTAAGCATAGTAATAGCAGATCTTTACAATTTAAGATGCCCAAAAAGATCGTGCTACAGTTTTTATCATTTCTTTATGCTTTTTTCTTCTCCTTCTTTCTCTCTTTTTTTTTCCTGAAAGGGAAACTGCGTCATATACTTAATTTAAACGTGGAGGGGAAGGCATCAGAAGGATGTATGAAAACATACAGCACGGTTCCAGACACGTGAATAAGACCCCCAAACTCTAGAGGCCGCCTAAAAATCACTAAGAAATCAGTAAAAAGAGATAAACAGTCCAGTAGAACGAGGGGCTAGAGACACAGACAGGCAGTCTGCAGAGGAGATATGCACATGGCCAGTACACACATGAAAAAACATTAACAATTCGTAACAGGCAAGAGGATGCTAATTAAATCAGGGAAAGATTGTTTTGCCTGTCAGACTGTCAAAAGAATTTTCTTTAATTGATAATATCCGGTGTTGGTGAGAGTATAGGAAAATAGTCCCACTCCTAGTATTGATGGGAATGCAAGTTGGCCTGTCAGGGGAGCCAGGTAGGTGGCGTTTGTCTGTCTGGAGCGTCTCAGCTCCTTACCCCAGGACCTTGGCTTCTGCCCGGCATTTGGCAGGCTTCGTGCAAGAGCTAATTGTTACTGCCTGTGTCCTGACATGGAGCGCTTTCCAGGCTGTTCTGCTAAAGGAAAAGAGCAAGTCTCAGAATATATGTGTATCATCCTATCTGTGTGGGGCTGGGAAAAAAACAAAACTATATATATATATATATATATATATATATATATGTACACACACACAGTTAATGTATGGAACTATTTCTTAAATAAATATATATAAAAGCAGGAAATCTGCACACTGAACCGGTAACAGGAGTTATCTCCAAGGAGGTGCATGGATAAGATGAGGTGGAAATGAAAGGGGATTTTTGGCCCCATTCTGTGTACTTTTGTCATCTTTGACTCCTTGGATGTGAATATATTGCTTGTACACTTTTTCCTTTTTTTTTTTTTAGGGGGGGAGGGGCGGGGGAAGAGAGAGAATCTCAAGCAGGCTCCATGCTCAGCGCAGAGCCCAACGCGGGGCTCAATGTCACGACCCTGAGATCATGATCTGAGCCGAAATCAAGAGTCAGATGCTTAACTGACTGAGCCAACCAGGCCCCCCTACTTTTTCTTTTTTAATTTAATGTGAATGACTGGTATCTTATATTAAGGTTTTATGTCCTCTGCCTTTCAGCCCTGGAAAAAACTCGAACAGAATTATTTGACCTGAAAACCAAATATGATGAAGAAATTACTGCCAAGTAAGTCTCTGCCCGGTTCCCTCCATCTGCATGCTTTCGGTCAGGTATCCCCCGATTTTGCTAATCCACAGAAGAGTCCCCCTGCCTCGCCCTCCTGTCTGTTGGCTTTCGCAAAGCGGGACAGGATTCAGGAGGCGCTCGGCCTCAGAGCTGCTGTGAGGAAAACAGTGTCATCCCCGTGAGCTGCTTGCGTCAGTCTAATACCCACGATGTGACAGTAAGCTCTGGTGGCCCTAGAACACTGGAACTTGTGTCCTTAATTATTGTGAAGCCTCGTCACCATGTGCCTTTTTCTAAGAAAGTTTGGGAACAGGGCATCCTATAGAAGAGGTGACTCTTGGGACGTTTCGGGGAGCTGGGTCTGTGCAAATCACATCACCTTTTCCTGTGGCCGCGTCCTTGGCTCCCACACAGAAGTATTTACTCCCGTCACACCGCAGAACACGAGGCGTCCGTGTGCGGACACACACGCGTAGGGCGCGCGCGTGTTACGGCGGGCGTGTCACCCGAGGCTCTTGTCAGAAGGAAATCAGTGATCTGGGGCAGCACAGGTGCACCCGTTGCCGGCCCGCCCTCCATGCAGAGCCCCCGGAAGGAGGGAACAGTATTGACAGAAATCAAGAGAGGTGAAAAAGCAGCAGAGATTGGCCCTAGCCCCAGTCTCCTCTGCCGAGGTCCAGACAGGCAGAACCGCCAGACGAGAGGTTGAGCCACATCCTCCTGTCCTGGGAGGCTCCCCCCGGTCTCCAGCAGAAGCCCATGCCCCCCAGGCTGCTCCGCACCAGTGAGGAGGGGCTCCTGCTGTGTTCCCATAGAACCTGCGCGGGCATCGGTGCGGGGGTGGGGGGGGTCCGAAGAGCACCGCCTCCTCCCGGGCTCCTGCTCTATGCTAGGCATCCCTCTGTCCCATCACACTCGCCCTTGGCCTCTGACGTTGCTGCTGGGCCTGCTGCTCCCAGGGCCCACCTCGGTGGGCTCTCGACCTTTGCATCGTTGAGTAGCTAGAGACCTTGAGAGCTAGCCAGGCCTGGCGGGCGGAGCCGATTTTGATCATGAGCACAGAACTTCGGCGCAAAGACGAAAATACCCTCCTTGGTCTCGGCGACTCTGGCCCACCTGTTGGCATATCTAATCCCGGTGAGAGTTGCCAGGTCGTTCTACCTTCTTGTCTCGGTGTGCTGAAGTGTGACTTCAGGTGGCATGGAAGGAGCTGACTCTGAGGTGTTTAACTGTTAAGATTTCCCTCTGAAACGTGGAGGCTCCGGTATTAACTCCTCCGACCCTGGGCACCAGCGTCGATGGGTTGGCCCTCACCCCCTCACTCACCCCTCAGATGGAAGCTCAGCAGAAACCATACCAACTGCTGTCACCCTGATACTCCTCGGTGTCCATGTCTGGCCCCCCTATTCTGCCAGCCTGCCACCTTTATTTTTCTATTATTTCTGCCTGGACTTTACTAAGAAGAATAGTCATTGTCTTTCTTGGTAAATTCCCCCTTTTTTTTTTTCACTAGTGTTCATTATTTTATTTTTTTAAACCACATCTCTTTCTAGAAGACATAGATATATCTTGTGTTTCTATAATTAACCAAAGCTTGCTTTGTTACTCACTTCAAAAGTTGTGCAATCCGTGTCTAAGCCCCCCTAAGCCAGTCTTTCTCAAACTGGGTGTCACAGGGACAAAATCAGTGTAGTGAGTAGCGACCGGCTGGTTGAACAATAAAATACAATAGAAAACGCAATAACAGAATGGAGTAGACAGTATCGTGGCTCATGGCACATAGTGAAGTCAGATACTGTTTTGTGACACTTTTGTGTCCGTTATGTGTATAAATCTAAAAATATAAATGTACAGTTATTGGGTCGCAATGTAAAACGCAGTTCTTCCGGTGGGTCTCAATGAAAGATTATTTTGAAAGCCATGGCTCTGAGAGTGTTACAAAAGGCTCGGCTTCCAGAAGCTGGCGTCTCCTGCCGTGTCCTCCCGGGGCATGCTGGGGAGGTGCTTTTAGCCTCAGACACGCACCTACTTGAGGAAAAGAAACAGCCTGAGGACAGAGCATCTACCGAAACCATTCAGAAATGACAGCAAATAATGCCACTTGTCACATGACGGCTAAGTACTGGTCCCTGGTTTAGACTCATCATTTCCTCATTGGGCTTCTAAAGGAGCCACGTAGAAAATTTGTGTCCATTTGGTTGGTTTGTTTTAGGGGTTGGGGAAGCGACTGAGCAGAGAAGAGTCATCTAGAAAGGGCGTAAATGTTCCCCGCTCACAGGTTTCCATCCCCGCTGGGTGGGGAATATGGTGGCCGGGGAGTCACCAGGAGACAGCCCAGAGAGTCAGGGTCTCCCATCCTCTGTCCCTACCCTCTCTGACCTTGCTAGAGGCCAGGCTCATGCTGGAGAATGACAGCTCAGTCACCTGTCAGGGCCCTGCCCCCAGGTGATCCTGCTCCCTTAAGATGACAGAGATGATTTTCAGTCTTAAGTATTTTTCTAGTTACTGTCTATAGACGCATTGACTCCTGGGCTGTTCTGAGCAGCCGGCTCTGTCATGTTACAGGTAAGAACATTAAATCTTGGGTCCCCTGAGCCAGCAAGGTCACCCAGGGAAGCCCCAGAGGCCCTAGACCTCTCCTAGACTCCGACCCTACTGGCATCTGATGAGCAACGGCGGTTACTGGTGTGGGCTCAGTGAGAAATGTTTCTGGACGGTTTCTCATTGTATCAGCGTGTCTTAAGGCCAAAAAGATTTTTTTCCCCCTAAAATCCAAATAAATGAAAATCCATGCATTACTTGCTCATGTTCACCGAACTCCAGTAAGTGGAAAATAGAATCAAGAAGTATGAGAGTTGCTTATTCTAACAGAATGTTCAGCTTCAGGACTGTGGCTGTGGTCACAGACTGCTTTCGGGGCCGTGGGCGCTCAGGGTGCGTCACCTCCCGGGATCAGAGCAGGGGATTGCTCGGTGTGGCACTGTGTGCGTTCGTGGAGGGAACAAGCCTAACTCATGAGGGACATGACTCAGATATAACAGATTCGCTCACCAGCACAGCAGACATTCCTAGAGGCCTCCTCTGAGCCTAGCCCTTTGCTGGGCTCTGGGAATCCGGAGATAGAAAGCTCAGGAGACAAGCCATTGGAATCCAGGGTGATCACTGCTGTGATGTTAGCAAGCACAGCCTCCGTGCTGTCAGGGGTCCATACGACAGACAGCACACTCCAGCTAGGGGCAGGCAGCAGGGAAAGCACAGAGGGAATGTGGCAGCTTGAACCAGGACTGGGGGGCTGTACCACACCGAGGCTTGCGAGGACCTGTGGCCTTTGGGACGAAGAGCAACCCCTGACCTTACCATCCCTTCTTCCCGCTGCCAGGACTCCCGTGGCCAAACTCAGCAGCAGCCAGTGGGCAGCCTCCAGGGGAGGCGCACCCAGCTGGAGCAAAAGGAAATAATCAGGGAAGCCTTCCTAAAGGGGGTGACATGCGGTTTGTGGTGGAAAGATAAGTTCGGGTGAGGGGCTGCTGGAGGCAAAGGAGTGCAGTATGTGGGAACACGGGGGCCAGCCAGGCGTGCCGAACGTGGGGATGGGGCAAGGTGGGCACAGTGTATGTGGGGCCGGGTGGGGGAGGGTGGCGGACTCAGGCCTCCACGGGGGTCGGGCATTTCCCAAGTCGGAAATGGACTGACTGCTAACAAAAGGCAGCCTAGGGCCAAACACTTACTGTACATGCTTCCCAGAGTAAGTAATCCACAAAAAATGTGGAGAATGGACTGAGTCAGTAGTCACTACTTTCTTGTAGCTTTACAGGGAGTCCGTCAGTCTGGGAGACTGCCTGTATCTGGAGGCTCTCCCTCACATCCCTCTCTCCTTTTATTTTATGGGAAAGGTTTGTCACTCTGCCATCTGCCTCAGGCCCACCCTACGTGTATCTTATTAGACTAGACGTCTTCCCGTTAATACATACGAATATAAGCCCACCAGGGACAAACCTTTTCACAAATGGCCTTAAAACATTCCTAAACCGTTTCTTTTCTCTCTCAGAGAGTAGGGAATTCTTAAATCCTCATCGACAGAAAACCCAAGAAGGGGATGGGGTGGCACAGTCTAGCGTGGGCTTTGGAGAAGGCTGACCCACAAGTGGCTCGGGGGAAGGGTCCACGACTCTTCCGTGTGGCCTTGGGGGCGCTCACTGACCACCACTCCCACTTGCCTTCCCCGACGACGGATGCGGACAGCCCATAGCACGGTCACTAATAACCCGTTCCCTCTTCCATGATCAGCAAACACAGGCTCCGCCCGACAAGCTCGCTCGCAGTGGGGCCTGGTGTGCATTTCTGAAATGAGCGGACCTCGGGGAAGATGGACTTGAATTGCAGCATCTCCCGTGGGATCCCAAGAGCCCACATTGCCCTCGCCTCTCTGTCACGGGGCAGTGTCACCCCCATTTGGGAAAGCAGGCCACAGGTTGAAGGCACCAGGGCTGTCCCGAGAGCCCGATGTATTGTGAGCAGTCACCACCCCGCGTCAGCTGGGACAGCGCAGGCTGACTTGTCGGGGATGGCAGCGGTAAAGTTTTCCATGTGTAGGCTTGAAGCAAAATGTAATTAGCCTTTATGTGCAGAACAAGGACCCATTGATGAATACAGCTGGTCTTTGTTTTGTCCCGTCATTGAGAGTGGGAGGTAAAAGTGTTCTTCTTCATGTTTATTAATGCAAGATTCCTTAGACAAATGGCAAGCACAGTTTAATATTTGTTGGAACATAGGGGGGCTTGCCAAAACAGTTGTGTAAGAGGATTGCAGGGTTGCAGATTATAACCGTTTCTGGGTTAAATAAATGAATTAGTTCTCTGCCTTTTTTTTCCCCCTTTTCTTTTTCTTTCTTTCTTTTTTTTTTTTAGTTAAAAAGGTACCTCCTTTCTCAGAGGGTCACCCTGTGTCCCCATCTTCCCACTTGTGTTAGCAAATGGAGAGTTAGCGCCCCGAATGACTTTAACCTGGAGAGTCTAGCCAGAGTGGTGTGGATTTTAATAGTTAAACAGTCCCCAGGATGCCCGTGGAGGTGGACAGGCTTCTTTTGGGCACACGGCATCTGGCCTGGAGAGAGAGGCCTGGCCCTTGCGTTCCGCAGCTGTTGGCCTGGGCTCGTGGCTAGGTCGGCGCCGCATACCGCAGGAGGGGAGTGTTGCCCTCCCAGACTAGCATCCTGGGCGAAAGTGCAGGAATTCCCATTTCTGCTCCCGGCCGCGGCCCCCTCTTTGCTCTGTCCCCAGAATCCTGGTGGCAAAAAGAGCTTCAGTTATAACACATACAGTCCGCTTATTCCATTCCTCTTTGCTTGTGGCCTGTGTCTCTGAGCCTCCGATAAAAAAATACGGAATTGCACTGAAATGTTCTGTTTTATAGCTAATGTTAGGCTTAGGAGAATTTGCACCTCCCAAGCCTTTCCTGCCAGAAAAATTCATATTTAAGGTTACTCGTGTTCTAGTCCTTTTCCTGTGTACTTCTTAAAAAGCACTACATTGTATATATACTGACTTACATCGTATATTACAAAAGGGACATTTATGAGGAACTTCACTTGGGTTAATTTTAGAGTATTTTCTTTTTTTTTTTAATTTTTTTTTTTTTAAGATTTTATTTATTTGCAAGAGAGAGAATGAGAGACAGAGAGCATGAGAGGGAGGAGGGTCAGAGGGAGAAGCAGACTCCCTGCTGAGCAGGGAGCCCGATGCGGGACTCGATCCCGGGACTCCGGAATCATGACCTGAGCCGAAGGCAGTTGCTTAACCAACTGAGCCACCCAGGCGCCCCTAGAGTATTTTCTTTAGAGCATGTATGGATCCAGTACTTTCTCACAAAATGCAGTGCGCTCTGAGACGGGCATCTTTCCCAAGTGAGCCTGGCTTAGGGCTTTGTGGAAATCGTTGAAGGGAGCCTGTATGTACCCCGCATCATGGAGGTAGGGAATGCCCAGCAGTGGGGCAGACAGGCCCTGAAAGGCAGTCCGACAAGGTGAGGAAACCAGCAGCTGGAGACACAATGCCCAGGTGGGACGTGCAGACCGTAAGTGGGTGAATGGAGGTGGGGTAGGCACCTTCCACGCATATGGATCGCTGGGGACTAGTTCACAGAGGTTTCTGGCACGGCCCCAAAATCCAGTGCCCGTCACACCCAGCCGTGGTGGCCTGTAAAGTCCCATTCTGATGCTGCCTGTTTAAAGAGAGAAGTGTCACGTGTGTGAGGGCCAACCAGGTAATAAGGGGTTTCCGTGAAGACTCTCAAGCCTTAGCTCTTCCCGCGGCCCCCTCGTGTTAGCCCCTGCAGACTGGTTGCTCCTGTATTTATTTATTTTTTTACACTTGCACGTGAAGGACTTAGGGAACGGGGCCCGGTAGAGCCTGGGTGACAGAGCCTGAGAATCACACACCTATTTTGATAATCCGATTGGATGGATGCGCATCTCCTGGTTGAACTTGAAAACACCGGCTTTAGTCTCCTGAAATGGAGTCTCTCGGCTGTACCTTTAAGAACGGAACATTTGCTATTTCCTGTCTTTTTGATGAGTCATCAATTTCCAGTACGAGTTGCTAATTATCCTGGTTAGATTAATTTCCCTAAAAATAGAGAGGCAGCCACTTTTATGGTTTCGAGGGGATGGGCTTGAATAAAGAACCTACTGTCCCTTCAGCCTTAGAGGCAACGAGATCATGCTTGCAGGGACCAACCGAGGACATTTTGGGGCTTTTCTTTTTTCCCCCTCTGTAGCTTTATCTCCCGAAGAGTACAACTGTGCATTTTGTAGAATTCCTGGGATTTTCTATCCCTGTACAAGCATTTCACTTCACACCCTAAAATGCGATGCCTGGGTGAGCCCCAAAGGGCTTTCCTTGGCCTTTGTAGCAACAGCGGCGTCTCTTAGTACAGCCCAGGGCACTGATCTGGACTCTTCCCAGCCCAGGGCACTGTGCAGGAAGAAGGGGGTGGCTTCATCTTTTCAAGTCCACGTACAATTTCCTCTGAGTGCCAAGGATCCTTCACCTGTTCCGTGGACTCCAGGTGTGTCTGGACATTACCCAGCATCAGCAAGAACCAGCAATCTCTACGCCTCCCACCTTCAGCTACGCTCACTAAAGGCCTGTGTTAAAATGTCAAGCATTGTGTCAAGCGCAGGGACTGCAGAATGAGAGAGGCGGGGAGGTTCCAGATGCGATCCGCACACGGGCTTGCATGCTCCGCTCTGAACCCTGAAACACCCATGTACACGTGTGCCTATGGCGATGCTGTGTGGGGTGTGTGTACAAACGTGCTTATGGATAGAGAGATAGTAATCCTCTTCTTCCAGCATCCTTGGAGAGGGGATTGTAGAGAAAAGCATTATTCCTCGACTGTCACCGGGGTTTGGCACGCTTTTATAAAATTTGTGTGTTTTTAGAGACCCTTGAGGTTTCCCTGATTTCGCTATAAAGGTGAAACTTGGGGAGCTCACAGTTTGAAGCTCAAGGAAACAGATAAGGAGACCGATGGAGAAAACAGCCATCCTGGTGCATCTAACGACCTGTAGGATGGGCATCATATCCCTGCTGCCTACATCCAGGA
This sequence comes from Mirounga leonina, assembly GCF_011800145.1. Taxonomy (NCBI): domain Eukaryota; kingdom Metazoa; phylum Chordata; class Mammalia; order Carnivora; family Phocidae; genus Mirounga; species Mirounga leonina. The sequence goes on from NW_023270763.1 coordinate 8,316,849, forward strand.
CTGGGGGTGGAGCAAGTAACGGAGTGTTCCTGCAATCCGTACGGTGTTGACAAACATCAGCTGAACTGCCTCCGAGGAGGGCTCATCCTATCTGTACACCGTGTGCATGTCCGCACAGTCGTGGGTGCATCACGGAGGGCAAGAACTCTGGTTGAACTCGTAAATCAGTGTGAGCCTTTGCCTTGACGACAGGTGGATGAGGTCTCAGTAGTGCGAGGCCTGGACCGTGACTGGTGACATTGTTTACTCTCCGGAAGGACAACCGAAGGAAGCTGATGACTTCTAAAAGGAAAGCGGGAGCCATCTGAACCTTTGAAGTGCTTTAGGAAGGAAGGCTTACGGAGCCCCTGCTTGGAACCTGCACACCACCTCCCGCCCCCAGATAAATTCCTCCAAGAGCCATGCGTTTGTAGCTCGCCACAGGAGTCCCTTGCTACTGCCAAGGCCCGGGACCACACCGGTCACCATGATGTGGCACATCTCCTGTCTTCCCCAGGTGGCAGAGGAGAATGTGATCAGACGTGCACTGACCGGTCCAGGGCCCTTTGGAAGAGAAGCAGGAGGGCTGGCAGAAGTGAGAGACTTTCCTTCCCGTGGCATATCCCCCTGAATCAATGAAGATCAATTCCTTTTATATGATGCTTAGTATTTTTAATTACAGAAGTCCTCCATGTGTATTATACCAAATTTAGAAAATTCTAAACAGTTTTAGAAAACAGGTCATCACTCATTATCTCACGATGCAGAGATAACCGTTCTTAACATTCTGGCATATTCCTTCCAGTCTCTTTTCTAGACGGTGCTTTATTCTGTTGTCTTTTATAGATAGCATCAGGTGGATGTGAAGTTTTCATTTCTAGGCTGTTGGTTTGGTTTGTTTGCTTGGTTTGGTTTGTTTTTGTTTTTTACTTGACATGTAAATATTTCTTTCATGTCATTAACTTATCCTTTAGAAACCTAATGCGTGCTGCCTAGTATTCCATCAAATAGGCGTGCTGTGAGATACCCACTCGTTAGCTTCCCTGTCGTTCGGGAGCCTGACTACACTGCTGTCATTGCCTCGCAGGTTAAAACTAGAAAGTTTCCTACTTGCTGGCTTTCTGTGCCTCTATTCCGGCAGCGGCTGTGGCGTTTTTAGCTGGCTTCCCTCTTCCCTCTTCCCTCTTCCCTCTTCCCTCTTCCCGGGAGAGTCTGGACCCCCAGAATGTTCCAAGGGCCCCAGCAGATCTGGCCTCCCTACCAGACTACTGTTTTGTGACGGTGTATAGACATCACAGCCTCCTCTGGTCAGGGGATGGTGGACGGTGCTAGGCCTAGAGTCAGGAGACCCTGGGTCCAGCCCCAGTTCTGTCACCGGTTGGGCCTCACAAAGTCCCCTCCCTCAGCAGTAGCCGTGTCCTCATTAGTAAAAGGATGGGACCGGACTGGATGGCAGCGGGCATCATTGAAGAGCCTGCCCCCTCTTTGGCCTCTTAACTTGATCCCCCAGTTGTTTCCCAGAAGCTGAATCTCCGATTCTGTCCGCCAGCAGGGCCTGCGAAGCCTGCTTGTGGAGCGGCCTCCACGAAAGCACTAGCCCAGGACATGGGGGACAGTGTGAGCAAGGCCACTACAAGGCTTGATTCCTGACTCAGTAAGAGGAGTAACCTTGGGCAGGGCACCCAGTTTCTGTCCTCAGGCCTTAGTGTCCTCAATAGCGAAATGAAGGAATGCCCCCATAAAGTGCCTGGCATGGTATCCACACACAAACCCTCAGTGAACGGGGCTCCAGCCACCCCTTACCCTCTCCCATGTTGACCTTGTGAAATTCGGGATATCTGTGCCACCGGGCCTCTTCGTCCACGTCAGCACGCCGCAGCTGTGGAAGTCTTCGTCCTAAGGGCTCGGGATTAGAAATCATGACCAGTTACCACTTGGGTGCTGCTAACGTGGGGAGCAGAAAGCTCCAAGCGCCTACCATTGCAGAGCTGTTAATGTCCTAACCTCTGGAGGTTCATAACCACTGAGTAACGCTGGTGGAGTCTGAATGCCACATGTGTGCAGGCCCAGGTCCTGACACGCGAGCAGGGCGTCCCACGTGTGGTCCCCTCTGGCCGCACGTCGAGGCAAGTCTCAGACTCCAGGAGAGGTCTCACCCCGTGTGGCTTGGAGAATTTGGGGCTCTCTGGGCTGTTGTAAAACACATTAAGAGAGGTGCCAAACATCTGGGCACCAGCAAGGATGTCTGGGGCTCTTATTCTGGGATATCATAATAAAAAAAAAAAAAACTTTTTGGAACCAGCCTTAAGAATGAAAAGTTTCCTATAGGTAAGCGAGAGCGAGCTAGATAATTGAACTCATTGATTTCCTTCACGGCTTGTTTGGCCTTTCATTCCCTTCCTGAGGTGCTGTTTGTTGAGGAATGTCTCCAATTGCCAGAAAGACAGTGGGGTGTCTCATATTTCCCCGCCAGCTCTCCTTTCAGCCAGAGCCGAGTTCCGAGGCGAGCCTGCAATATGAATTTTTAATGCAGAACTTTATAGCCTTACTCTTGCAGCCCGGCTGCATTGCTCTCCTGAGCTTTCAGATTTAATGCCCTGATGAACAAGCAAAGACTCGGGGCATTCGGCATCAGTGAGAATTAACCCCCAGATGACCGCACGTGTGCCCCCTCATTTCCCTAAAGGTAAACCTAAAGGAGTCGGAAGGGAAAAAAATTTTTTAAATCCTGTAGTGTTTGGATGTTCTCAACGTAGCCTGGAGCGCAAAAGTAGCAGATTCGCGAAATTTTACTGGATAGCATACATTTGTACCTTTTCATTTATCTTTTCAAAGTTGGCCTGTTCCCACTTTGATGCGCTTCTGCACTCTTTTCTACCCATTAAGACAGCAGTACAGTTTTTAGGATTTACCAAATAGAAAGGTCAGTGGACACTCCCAATTTTTTTCTGTGGGAAGCCCAAGCGTGGTTAGAAATCCAGAATTTGTCATTGATCGTGGAAAAAGCACCACTTACGTCAAGTGGTCGATTCTGTGTGTTGACCTGTGGTTGATTGTTTTTTTCTTTTTTCCTGCTGGTAGCTCTGTATATTAGTGAAGGTTTTGAAATTAAGGCGAAAATATTTTAGAAGAAGCTGTCTGTAAAAACTGCGTGAGTTTAAATAAGTTAGCAAAGGATGGAGTTTTCGATAAGTGGTACCAGAGCAATTGGCTATGAAGAGGATAAGAGAGAGCTGAGCCCCAGCAGAATCAAGTCTAGATGTTTTAAATCCTTATGTGTAAAAAACGAAACCATAAAAACATGAGGAGAAATTTTAGATGACTCCTTTGATGTGGGGTTGGGGGAAATTTCTCGAAGCAGGATGCCCAAGGCAGAAATCGGGGAAATTCACAGCTCTCTGTGAATTGAGTGATTGATAAACTGACAAAAATATTTGCATTGTATATGACAGATATATATGTAAATATATATAAAGAGCCCTTACAAAGCAATAAGAAAGAATTTAACACCCCAATAGAGAAAGCTCTCTATTTTCAGCTCTGTCTCCTTTCTAGACAGTTCTGCCGTCGGCATCTCAAACTCAAGTGAACTCACTGTCCTCCATGATTTCCCTCTTCCCCACAGACAGTTTCCCTTGCGTGTCTTCCCCACCTCAGGCAAACATGGTCCGCCTTTATTCCAGAGATGGAGAGTCCTTCCTGACTCTTATCATCCCTGCTCTCTAATCCATATTAATTCTGCCTCCTTGAGACATTCTGCATCCATCACTTTTTACTATAGTAATTTGGCTTTTTTCATCTCTTGGCCCCACAGTTCAGCGTCTTCCCAGCGGATCTCCCTGCTGCCAGTTTCTCCCCGGACTATCCATCCACCAAGTGTCTGTCTGCTAAAAGTATCTTTCCGAAATATAAATCTGATCCTGTTAAAATCTGTCCTCCTTAAAGTCTTTCCATGGCTCTGTCTTGCCTCCACTGAAAAATCATGACATGGTGCCTGAGCCGCTTCGTGAGGCAGCCCTGCCTTCACAGCCTCACTTCCCACCAAATCTGACACCCTTCCTCCCCTCGTGGAATCGTGGGCCCTTGCCAGGCTCACCATGCTCTGACATCCCAGCTCATAGTTACCAGCCTTTCTTCGTAAGCAGATCCTGCCCCTCCACGCCCCGTTCCTGTGCCCGCACGTACCCGTACCAGCCTCTGTGTACATGTGAGGGGAGGCTCTGGCCTCTCTGGTTCCATGGAGGGAATTCGGGGTGGGAGAGGATCATGAATCTGGACCCAGAAAACATACATCTTTATTTTTTACTAACATTTGACTATGATGTAGCATTTCTTTCCCTTGCACATGAAGTCACCAAACCAAAATAAGAATCTGAGAGTTGGTTGCAAGTAGAAATCGTAGATCTTTTCCATCACATTAAAATTGTTGTAAATAGCCCCAGAGAGTCGGTAGTTCTTAGACCCACCACTAGATTCATTATTCCTTGCACGGATAAAGAAGAACATTTGTTACTACATCATAAATTTGGGTGTTTTTTTTTCCTAGGTATTGTAATAACTGCACTTCAAAATAACTATTTTCCTTAGTAAACTTAGGTATTTAAAACATTTTTCTAGAAAGAGGGCCATACTCTTCACCAGACTTTCAGAGGGGACCATGGCACAAGGAGGGTTCAGCATCCACAATAGACTGGCAGCGTCTTGAGGGCCACGACTGGACCGTCCTCCTTTTTTGCCCTAGGACTTCGCACAGTGCTTTACCACATTACGTGGGCTTTTAATAATAGTCCGTGTGGCTTTCATGAAACCCACCCACCACTTCCAGGTGTGAAACAGCTGGGACTGGGGCGGGGGCAAGCATTGTCCCAATCCCATGCACGCAGCAATGCCCATTGTGCGGGTGGACCCTCCTTCCTCTAGGGATGGAGGATGCCTGCTTGCCCCTTGGGGTCTACCCCTCACACACTTAGCCCCCAGTGTGAAGAAGCAACGCGGGGATTTAGGTTGTAGGAGGGCCAAGCTTGTAATGGTCTGTAGCATACGCCAGTAGCCTAACACGGGGCATGAATCGCAGCGAGCCACAGTAAAAGAATGGGCTTCAGAAAAACTGTGGCTGATTTTCATAACGAGGGGAAGATGTGAATATATTTTCCATCTAAGCTAAGGGACATTTCTCCTTTCATAAAAAGGGAGGTAGCTCCCCTCCCCCCCACATCAGGGTTATTTGAACCTTCATCCATTCAGTAAACCTCTGCTGAGTGCCTCCCACGTGCTGGGCACGGGGAGCACCTCGGCCTTGGGACTCAGTCTCTGCACTTGATTGTCATGTCCCTGAGAGGGTCACCGCCACTCCTTCGCCATCACTTCAGATGCCATCTGCATGCTGGGGACTCCCACACGGATGTTTCTGGCCCCAAGCCGTCTTTAACAGACATCACAAGCTTCACGTAGACAGAACCGAACTTCTGATGGCTCCCATCAAACCCGGCCAAACAGCCACCAGAGTGACCCTGTCGCTTTGCAAGCCGGCCATGTCGCTGCTCCCAGAACCCAGAAAGGGCCTCCCACTTACCCAGGAGTCAGAGGCGGGGTCCTCACCGTGGCCTGCAGCTCACCATGCACACCTGGCGGGCTCTGTCCATTCAAGAACATCCTTTGTCCTTTGCCACTGTGTCCCCAGGGCCCAGAACAGGGCCCGCTCAGCACTCACAGATGTTCTTGAATGGATGGAAGCAAAGCCCCTGCTCTCCTAGAGGCCATCTCTAAGCAGAAAGCACATTGCCATATAATGGACGTGTAGGTCGAGTCAAGTGTCCTATACTGCCAAGAAAATTAAAGCAAGGCAAGGAAGGGGAAGACGGAGAGAGCCTTGCGGGCTTCCATGGATGGTCAGGGAAAGCAAAGCGACTTGGTTGCAAATGAAATGTGTAAAAGTCCGGAGCAGGGGCTCCATCTGGGTGTTTATTAAATCCAATCCATGGGTGCTTACTCTGCTATTTTAACACGGACACTTACTCAGAGATTACTTCAGCGGGGGTCCTTGGACTCGGCCCCAATATGAGAAGTCTCGTGCCGAAATGTGGAACTCCCCTAATGGCTTCAGAGCAGAAAACGCAGGGTAGTTCCAGATGTCTTCTAGCAGGGCAGGGTTGTATGGTCCAAGCGGCAAACGGAACACATCTGTGCCTTCTGAGGCTGTATAAAATAGTTGACCTAGCTCTGCCCCGGCTCCAGAAGCGTGGGCATTCAGTACATTGGCCCTCATCACACAGGTCAGTGACTCCTGACCTTGACTAAGATTCCTTAGAGCCTCCAGTTGGTTGAGCGACTGCCTTCGGCTCGGGTCGTGATCCTGGAGTCCCGGGATCGAGTCCCGCGTCGGGCTCCCTGCTCGGCGGGGAATCTGCTTCTCCCTCTGACCCTCCTCCCTCTCGTGCTCTCTGTCTCTCATTCTCTCTCTCGCAGATGGGTGAAATCTTTGGGAAAAAAAAAAAAAAAAAAGATTCCTTAGAGCCTCAGTTCAACATGCAGATCCCTGGGCCGCATCCCCTAGCGTCTGACTCAGTGGGTCTGGTGTGGGACCCACGGCTCTGCAGCCCTCCACACACGTGGGGTCTGGTGACCACACTTTGGAAAACTCGAATCTAGTCATTCTGGTCTCATTGTTGGTATTTGGTTTGAGGACAGAGTTGTCCACATAAGGACAAGGGACAGTGCTGTGATGGCCCCTCTGGAGCCCCTCATCCTTGGAATACTAGGATATCTTGAGAGCCAGCACAGGGGAGGGTACAGGTGGGAGGCACGGGCGTGGGTGACGGCTGTAACTGGCGCCATGATGGGCAGTCAGCCCCGAGGGGCTCTGCTGCGCAGCCCTTTGAACTTTTCCCAGGGGAGTCCCAATGCAAAAGTAACAAATGATGGGTTTTCTGATTCATAATTAGGACTTGCAGCCAGGTTGCTGGTTCAAGCCTGGCGGAGTCCGCTCGGTGGCCCGGGTCCTGGTGGTACCAGAGTGGTGTGAGGGGCTTCGAGGGGCGGGGCTGGTTCAAGGCGACCCAGGCTCTTCTGCTTCTGGTCTTGTGGAATTCATGTGCGCTGTGATCGCTAATCGAGTCTTCTGTTACTCACCGAATGCAGAACCTCCTTACTACTGCTATGGAGAGATGTCCAACATATGTAATTAAGTGGAAAACACAAGGCTCAGATCTTGGCATGTTTAATGCACTCTGTGTGCTGTTAAAGCAAACACCAGCTCTGGGAGGTGATCTGGGGGCAGGGAGACGGGCGCTTTTTCACTGTACCCTTTCCTGACTTTTGAATCTCCCGTTGAGTGAGAACCTATTTAGTCCTTCTGGAGCCTTCGCATTGATGGATCCAAAGTGGCCTTGTAGCCATCAGGCCCCCCCCACCAAGCCTCCGCAGACAGAGCCCATGTTCAGCCCCATCTCTGTCCAGCTCAGAATCCATCACCAGGATAAACAAAACAGCACTTTGGAACCGTCTTTGTGAATGTGTGTGTCTTTAAAGCAATTCGTACTTCTCTCCTGAAAGCTTAGTTAAACATACCCCACAAACCCTGTGGAGAGGGGGCTGAGCACGCAGGGACCAAATCTGGGGGCTCGCGCAGTTCTACTTGCCAGCGAACAGCGGGCCCCTCGGGCGAGTCCAGTTAGCCTCCTCCTGGCCTGGGTTTCATGTTCCGTGATTGTGTCTGCCTCCACGTGAGCTCCCAGGAGTTAATAGGCGCCAAGTGTTCAGTGGTCCCTTTGCCAGGGTCCAGGCGATGTTAGCTGCTGCCATCATTATGAACATGTCTGACACCCTCTGGTCTGGCTCCTATTGGAATGCTAAGTGACCTTCCACTGAGCCTGGCTCTGTTGTTCGCAGTTCAGTAATTAGCCATCTTTATAGGAAAAAATAAAATCTGAGGCATGTTTTGTCTCTCCCTCCCCAGCTCCATATTCTCCGTATTTCTGCGTATTCCGGATGCCCATGGCACGCGTACATGCATCATGTAGCCGTGCGCACACTGCTGGGACAACCCGACGAGCTCAGGACTTTACACTTTGTAAATTGCCCTTTGTTCTTTTGGCTTGGCATCTAGTACGGTTCTTACACCTGCTCATCTGCTGATTTGTCATTTTGATGGCAAAATTTTATTTTCTTCACTCGATGAATTAGGGTTTACATAACCAATCTTGGTTGGAGAGCGTCTTGTCTTGGTTATTTTGGTTTTTCGTAATGAATTTTTGTTCAGAAAAATAACCCCTGAAAATATTTTTCAGAAAGAGAGATCATCAGGGCAAAAGAGATGCTGTCTTAAGGCTTCTTAGCATGTCGCTTTGCAGAGGGACGGACCACTTGCAAGAGCAGCTGAGGTTTCAGGGGCGCCTGGGTGGCTCAGTCATTAAACGTCTGCCTTCGGCTCGGGTCATGAGCCCAGGGTCCTGGGATCGAGCCCCGCATCAGGCTCCCTGCTTGGCAGGAAGCCTGCTTCTCCCTCTCCCGCTCCCCCTGCTTGTGTTCCCTCTCTCGCTATATCTCTCTCTCTGTCAAATAAATCTTTAAAAAATAAAAATAAAAAGAGCAGCTGAGGTTTCTTCTCTCCCAACCCCCAGCCCAAAATTCAGAGGTATAAGCCCAGAGCTCCAGTCTGGCCTGGGGAAAGAACACTACTTCTTTCAGACCTTCTGTGGCAAATCCAGCAGATAAGGGGCGGGCTGCAGTGATTTTCACCCTCTCTCAGCACGCTAGGTGGGACCTCATAGATGTTTAGCTTTATATTTGTTAGCACAAAACTCAGCGTTTTCCCATCTCTGTATTTACTCTGTGTTTCCTTATATCTCAAGAACATGGCTACAGTGGAAACAGGGTAGTAATTCTACACATTTTCTGGATTTTAATTACTTGCTCATATTTATCAGGACTTTTACCTATTAATTGATTTCCTCTTCATTTGAGTTTTAGTGATTTCATTGTCCAGAGGCATTATATCTAGTTTATAGGAGATAGATCCCATCAAACTTACTGTTAATCATTTTCGATATGGTTTCAATAATAGAAAATGGTCTTTCCTTCCCAACCCATTTTCTTAGTATTGTTTTATGATTTATCTTTAACCTGTTTGGCATTCATTCTAGCATATGAGGTAAGATATGTGTCTGTTCATTATTCTTCATATGAATATCCAGTTTGTCCAATAGTGTTGATGATCCTTCACCTGATAGTGAACATCGGAGAAATCAGATGTAAATAGCTACATATATATCTGGATTCCTGTCTGGAATGCCATTCTGTTGATCTGACTTTTCATTCTAATAAGCACCACGCTGTTTGCTAATGTCTCTGTTTTCTATTTGGATATCCAGTTTTCTGTTGTTGGGATTTTTGGTTTAAAAAAACCTTTAGTATTTTGAGGGGTGCCTGGGTGGCTCATTCACTCTTGGTTTCAGCTCAGGTCGTGATCTCAAGGTCGTGGGATCGAGCCCCATATTAGACTCCACGCTGAGCGTGGAGTCTGCTTCTCTCCTCCCTCTGCCCCTCCTCACCCCTAGATAGATTGATTGATAGGTAGGTAGATAGATAGATAAATCATTTTTTTTTAAAAAGCCTTGGGTATTTTGATCACCTAATTTTTCTGTACACATCTTGTCATTTCACCAAGTTCTATAAATCCACTTGGGAGAAGAATTTATATTTATTTATCTTTAATGCAACTGCAAGTAAGAAGTGTCATCATTAACTTTCTTTGCCACTAGCATTTTGTAATTCAGTTTTCTATAAATGGAATTTGTACCGTGTTATTTTAATTCCCACATGTTTAATATTTATATCTCTATTGTAGATGAGATAAATCCTTCATTTCATTTTCTGGATATTTATTACTGGTACATGGGAGTTTTATCTTTTTGTTTTCTTTTTTTTTTTTTTGTCTTTACCAAAAAAACATGGGACTTTGCTGAACTCATGGGTTATCTCTGCTCATTTGCTCCAGTGAATCCCTTGGATTTGGTGAGCATGTGACTGTATCACCCACAAACAGTGAATTTGCGCGCTTTTGCAACAATCAGGACATCTGATCCTCTTCTTTCATTCCTGTTCTTCAAAGGAACATCTCTCTTATTTCTCTGTAAAGAATAATGGAGCCTCTTGGTTCTGAGTGGCTGTCCTGTTCACGTCGGCCAATCTAGTGCTCCCCCCATTTAAATTCAACTGTGACCTGGTTTTCCGATTCCATGTGATAGGAACCCTTTAACTGTGGCCTGGTCTCCGAGCGGTGTAGTGGATTTTCTAGTAGGATTATCGTCTGTATATTGTATCTCTTTACGTTTTTATATTACCTATTTTATAGATTTTCTTGCCTCAGGATTTAAGACAAGTTCAAGCTTGCTGTCTTTTATTATTCACTGTGCCTTTTAGGGTGACTTACTTCTCTGGAAAGTTATTTTCTACACAGGATATTGGCTAGGGTGGTTTAAAACCTTACCTTAGCCTGTTTAAAACATCTAGCCGGTCTTCACCTTTTTTTTTAATTTTTTTTTTTTTTAATATTTTATTTATTCATTTGAGAGAGATACAGAGACAGAGAGGGAGAGAGCACAAGCAGGGGGAGAAGCAGAGGGAGAGGAAGAAGCAGACTCCCCGCCGAGCCGGGAGCCCGACATGGGGCTCGATCCCAAGACCTAGAGATCATGACCCAAGCCGAAGGCAGACGCTTAACCATCTGAGCCACCCAGGCACCCCTGGTCTTCACCTTTTTACTCGAAGTGTGTTTCTACGTAGAACTCTTTTGTTAGATTTGGAGTTTTCTTTAAATATGTATGTATTTTGTTTTTATAGGTGAATTTGGCCTGGTTACATTTACTGATGTAACCCTTCTCTTAACATCTGTATTGTTGATAACTTTACCTTTCTCTGATTCATAGTATCTCCGTCATCTATTCTCTGATCTATTTAAAGAAGATGGGCCAAACGGCTTCCTTGACTCTCAGAGTATCCTGAGCCCTCCAGTCCAGCCCTGCTCCATGTCTCCTCTTATTTCTGGAATTCACCGCCAGATGCAGAACCACGGAGCCCTTCTGAAATCTTAAAAAAAAAAAAAAAAAATCTATTTATTTTTGATTCTCTTACCATCATGCACGTTATTACATTATATGTCACGCATAGCAGCAGGTTATACTTTACTGCATTAACCGTCCCACTCCCTCTGCAGTGAGGCCCAATCTTTTATGCCACACTCCAGACCTACAGATATTCCACTGGTGAACTCTTCCAAGTTATTTGCATTTTCCAAAGGTTGTCTGCTACCTTCACAAAGCTGCTGCTTTTTAGCAGGATTATCAACGAGTGGTAAGAATCCTTTTTTTTTTAAATCTTTATTTATCTACTTAAGTCATCTCTACACCCAACGTGAGCCTCGAACTCACGACCCCGAGATCCAGAATCCTGCGCTCCTCCGACTGAGCCAGCCAGATGCCCCAATAAACGATCCTTTACTCGATAGCACGCGGTGAATATTTTTCACCAGGTGTCATCCCAGGGGGTAACAGACACAGACAAATACGTTCTTACCATTCACATAGTTTAACTTTTACTGATCTCCGAAATTGATCACCTGGGTATTCGGGTCCTTCTGGTAAGGGTTAAGCCTGGTGAGCCCCTACCCTGTCGTTTGAAAAGAATCCAGTTTCCTGTCCGGAATTACTGTACATCAGCGATGACAGGCATAGCCGAGCTGTAAGGCAGCTGCTGGCTGTGTATGTCCTCCCTTCAGGACAGACCTGAAAGAGGGTTTGGCTTGTCCACCGGGAACCCCTTCCCAAATGAATTCTGCGATAAAACCAGGAAGGTTGTTCGTTTAACTTAAAATTGTCATCAATCACGTTGACCTCCAAAAAAGTATTTGAAAGTGGCCTTAACACAAAACACAGAATAACTGAGGCTCTTAGGGTGGATTGGGGGAGTTCAAGGGCAGAGCTCTGTGGGGAAGATACTTTTAAGGCTTGGATTAGAATTAAAAAGCTCAACTGTGGGGGGGGGCGTGGGTGGCGCAGTGTGTTAAGCAAAGGACTCTTGGTTTCTGCTCAGGTCATGATCTCAGGATTATGAGATCGAGCCCCGCGCGGGGCTCCGTGCTCAGTGCTCAGTGCTGAGTCTGCTTGAGACTCTCTCTCCCTTTGCCCTTACCCTGTCTCTAAAATACAGAAATAAATCTTTAAAATTAAAAAAAAAAAAAGCTCAACTTTTTCAGTAGCCTGATGTGACTAAGACATTCCATACATAGGGTTTTTAAAGAGTTCCTTATCACTGTGACTGATGGACTGTTTGCTTGACTACGAAGGAAAACTTTATGTTGTAATTAAACCTTTCTATTTTTTTTCCCCATGTCTAAGTATTGTGAACTTCCTTTGTGGTATTTTAGTGATTAGACAGGATGGAGGGTGTTCTTAAAGATTCATGGCCAAATCCGATGATGTCAGAACGAAGGGAAGGGACGGTCTTCGTGGGGCCAGCAAGTCTGGCCCCGTCTGAATTGTTTGTCTAACACTTCACAAGTAGAATAGGAACCGCTGAATTATTCATTTTCAAGTTGCCCTAAAAAAGGCACTTACACTGCCGAAATGCAGACTTTGGTGCCGGCAAGAGGAAGAGGAAGGATGCTGTCTTTCCTGAGGGTGCTGGGCCCCTCTGCCTTGTTCTCCAGTTTCACTTCCCAGCCCTGCGGGGTGGAGGCAGCCAGCCGCTGGCTCACATGCAGGGCACTGAAGGGGGCGGGGCGGGGGGGGGTTGGCGGGGACGACAACTTCTGTGTGGGCCTCTGAAGCTACCATGCAGCTGAGTCTTGAATTTGGTGGGGAAAGACCAGGAGGAGAGGAAGGTTTGGAAGGAGCTTTAGGTTGGGGAGGAGCTCTGTAGTCAGAGGCCCCCAGGGGCGTGGGTGTGGTTGAAGGAGCCGCCTGTGCCGAGAAGGGCCCAGGAAGTTAGTTGCCTTGGCCTTGGGCTTGGAGGAGTGGAGGGGGAGGGAGCCGAGAGTAATCACTAGGATGCAACTGGAGCTCTTTTTTTATTCTTAGTTTTCGCTTCTCTGCCACCAAGCCTCCTCTTAACATTTCCTGCCAAGCAGTACTTAGGGGAGAAAGGGGGTAATTCGGATTCCTTACACTGGGGAATAACAGCAGGGCTCTTGCCCTTGGCCGGCTGCTCCCTGTGACCGTGAGCCCCTTCGTCACTACTCTGCCCTGGGCCTCAGTTTGCCCACCTGTGAAATGTGAGCGGTTTTCTCCTGTAGGCCTGTGGTTCCCACCGGCCACGCAGGCCCTGCACACCGCCGGGGCCTGCGAGCAGCAGGGGCGGTGCCGGGAGTCAGATGCGTTCTCTTGAGCGGTCCCTAGCTCGGCCAGCACCTGTCAGCTGTAGGCAGGGCAGCTACAGGTTAAGCAAACAGGGAAAGAGAAACAAAATCTGAAAGGCGGTTCTAGAAGAGCCAGGGCTCAAATTGCGGAAGCAGCGCTCCAGCCACTGGAAAGATGTGCTGACAGATTCTACACTAAATACGTGCAGGAGACATTTAAAATGTGTACATTAAAAATGGCATTAACAGCGGCCCTTCCCAAACATTTTTTTTTTTTAAGTCTAAAAGTAAACTGTCAACAGTTTGGGTCCACAGGCCTGCTGGGTGGTGTTCTCTGCCGGAGGGCCCTCACCCTGGCCATTCCAGCTCCTGGGGACTCGGGCACACAGTGAGCGGTGAGGGGGTGCGCGGAACCCGGGTGTCCCACCCAGAATTCATTTTCCTCCCGTTCTCTGGCCTCAGCAGTCTTTCCCTGGATCAAAGAAAAATATTCATATACGACTTTCCAACCATGCTTTTCTTACAGAGGTGAGCTTTTCATGGGCATTTTTTCCTCCCCTTTGCTGAGCAAGTAAATTGAGATTCTGGGCGGTTAACTGACTTCGCACAAGTCTGCAAAGTGCGGAGTCTGGGCAGAGCTGGGCTTCCAGCACAGAGGCCCCCCTCTGATGTGGGTTCTTTCCTGGGGCCTCAACTGCAGCCGCCCCCCGCTCTTCACCTCATTCCCATACAAACGGAGTGGCACGGTCAACATCCTACAGGCTTCATTGTTGACGACTGGTGTTGGAGGGATACAGAATTGCTGTGAGGGTCATTGCTTTTTTCGGTTTACCTTTTGTGTTAAATTTCCAACACATAGTAGATGACAGGACCCCAAGGTGCCTGGGTGCAGTTCCGGCCCCCCGATTTGGGGTTGCCTGTCTCACCCGTCCCCACCCCACCCCGTTTTATCGTGAGGCACTTCCAGAATCCTTTCCCTTCACCTCAAAATGTTTTAGCATGTTGACCCCATGTAAAGACTCTTCTTCTGTACAATGCTGTCATCAGATCAAAAACTAATTTTGTAATTAGCATCAGTTCTTAAATTTCTAGTTACCTACCCCCCGTCACAGATGGTTTAATTTTTTTAATTTGTTGGGCTCAGAATTCAAATAAAATCCAGACGTTGGGATTGGTTGGTATGCCTCATTCATTTTCTGGATCCCCCTTCTCTCTTTTTCTTCTCCTGGCAATTTATTTGCGTAAGAAACTGGCTCATTTGTCCTGAAGAGTTTCCCACAATCCGGGTTTTGCCAACAGCATCCCGGATATAGTTGAGCGCGGTGTTTGTTGTTGAACCTAGAGGGTCGATCAGATTCAGACTGGAAATTCTGGTCAAAAGCCACTCCATAGGTGGTGTGGAGTATCTTGTAATGTTCTTAGGTATTGAAAATCAGCTCTGACCAGAAGAGAAAGATCCTGATTTTCACGTGCGACAATAAGAACGGTTATGTGCGTGGGTCCTGGTGTACAAAGCCCTTTTCCACTCCAGCAATGCTCTTATTCTATCCTTGTGCCAATTTCTTTGAGAAAGGCTGCGTTATTCCTGCTGTGCAGATGGCTGTCGAGCTCACAAGTCGGCCCAAGGTCAAACAACTAAAAGGCAGTGGGGAAGAATTTGAGCCTCTTTGCTCTGCTGGCCACACTCGTTTGCTTCTCCAGACCAAATTTCCCTAATTTCACCTCCAGTACCTCCATCCTACCTGGGGCCCCCTGGCACTTGATTTAAGGAAAGAAATCTCCATCCAACCTGTTCCTGTTGCTTTGAGAGCAACAGTGTTAGAACGCTAGAGAAATGGCAAGAAGCCCCCCAAAGCTGCATCCCGACACTTATCCCAGGAGGCTTTGGATGGTCTCGGTAGCCACAGCAGAATGAATTATGCAATCTCATAACCTGATTGTCAGCCGCAGCTGCCCCATGCCCCTGCCCAGAGTTGACTGCAGCCTGAGTGACAGTCACAGGCTGTTTCTGATCACACGGAGGGTCAGACACTGGCAAGTGACGAGCTGCCCTGTTGGTTTGGTACAGGTGCTAAGCCTTGTGCAGACTGGAGACCACTTCGTTGGTCAGCTGGCCACAGATTAACCTAAAGGAGGATTGTATTTCAGTCATTGAAACCAAGTCAGCTAAACAGTGGGGCACGAAGGGAAATTTTCATCCCATTTGGGATTGACAAGTGGAGCCGTAACTGAAATTGATTTTGTTACTTGTTGTATCATTTAAACTTAAATAGAATGGTCAGAAAAATAAACCAATTGTGGTTAATTTCTGAGCAGGCAGAGGTGATGTTCTGGCCATTTCATTGTCTGAACACGATTTCATTTCCAATAAGAATAAAAGCCACTATTTCCGGAAGGTTTGGCCTAGGGGTTAAGCGCCACAGCCGTCTCTCTGCTCAGGCCCATGATTTGACTGGGGAGGGATGGGTCTGCTCTGGAGCGACCCCTTTGATCAGAGGCTTGGAAGGGAGCCAAGTGGCTTCACCCCTGCCCTCCACTCCTGCCAGAGCAGAGATAGCTCAGCGTGGGTAGAACATGAAAGATAGGTCTGGTCATACGCAAGAGGGTTGTCCAGAAGACCTTTCCCCAGAGAACACTTTCTCCTCCTCCCTGCTCGCCCTCCCCGGCAGTGTCTGCCGAGTCCCGATTTGTGCCCAGCTCTGTGTCAAGCACGGGGAGACACTGGGAGCCAGGCCCACTGGCCCTGTTCGGGGGAGCTCACCGTCCAGTGGACAAAGCAAAGCCTAACTCTGGATCTTGACATATGTTTTTCTTCAAGGAGATTGTTGTCCCCTTTTTCCAAGGCTATGAAAAGTGACAAGAAACTTAAACCTGCAAAAGCAACTTACAGACTCTTTCCTTAGAAGTCATGTGTACAGTTAGGCAAAATAGCCCTACCCCCTCTGCTCTTTAAAATAGCCCACACGCCTCGGTGGCTCCATCGGTTGAGCATCTGCCTTCTGCTCAGGTATTGATCTCAGGGTCTTCGGATCGAGCCCCGTGTCCATGTCCGGCTCCCCACTCGGCAGGGATTCTGCTTCTCCCTCTGCCCTTCCCCCGACTTGTGTGCGCTCTCTCTCTCTCTCTCTCTCTCAAAAAATAAATAAGTAAATAAAATCTTTTTCGAAAAATAAAAATAAAATAAAATACCAGCCCACGAATGGCTGCCTGTCAAGTGCAGAGCGGACTTCCAGTAGCACGCAGATGTCGTTACTGTGCATATTTCGTCAGCCAGTGTTTAGCGTGCCCCTGCTGTGTTCTCCGAGCTTACAGCGGTGAAGAAATAAGCGATCAATATATGAAGAAGTTACTTGGAGGCCAGAATAAGTGCAATAAAAATAAAATGAGTGGACAGAGGGGAGCAGGGCTGCTGCTGGGAGGCCTTTCAGAGGACAGCCACCAGGGCTGAGCCATGGATGGTGACCACAGCCACCCGTGGGGGCCTCAGCAGAGAGGACAGCCGTGCGGACAAGCAGAGTTCCCAGGAACAGGACTGAAGAAACCGCGAGAACATTAGCTGATTGAGCCACAGGAGGAAATTTACATGGGATGCATGTTACTAATATGTTTAAAAAACACCCGCCAGAAGCAGAATAGACCCGAGCACAGTGGCTTTGATGGGGAAGCGGTGCTTTTCTTAGGCTTCTTTGTTTGGAAGACTTGATGGCCTGAAATCTGGAAAAGGAGCTGAGGTGTTTATTATGGGAAGCTGTAATCAGCTGTTGATCCTCTGCTCCCTGCAGGACCTGGGCCCCTGAGGGGGGATCAGGGGGTTCTGGCCCAAAAGACACTTTGGGCCTTCCTGGGAGGGAGCAAGCCCAAAAGAAGCTCCTGGAATTCACGGGACCAACCAAAGCCGACTGGTGGCCGGCGGACTAGATTTGACCATAAACCGCCACGGGAATGCAGTGGAGGGAAGGGCTAGTGCATGGGCTGACTGGGCCCTCCCAAAGAGGTGGTGGCCTGGGGCACTGCGGGCGGGGGGGGGGGGTTGTGGGTGTAGACATCGCAGGGCTCACAGGCCCAGCGGCGGCATGCAGACTGCATAGAGGGAATATGGGCTTGGGTATCTTAAGAGCAATACCATCGGAGAGCCTGGCTGGCTCAGTTGGTAGAGCACACAACCCTTGATCTTGGGGTCATGAGTTCGAACCCCATGTTGGGTGTAGAGATTACTTGAAAATAAAATCTTAAAAAATAAATAAATAAACAATATCATCAAATTGGTAACAGCTCACTTTGTCTACAGAGAGAAGAAAATGCCTTTCAAAGTATTTCTTATGACTTCACCTGGCAAAGATAAGACAAAAGAACTTGAAAGCCAATCTCCTATATAAGTATTTATGAAAAAAAAAATACTAAATATCAGCACACAGAATTCGGGAGCACATTAACCACAACCAAACAGGGGCAAATAACTGTTGGTATAATTTACCGTTTTAGTTGAGTCAGAGGAGCAAACCTTTTAATTTGCTCCATAAATGCTTTTTTTTTAAAAAAGGTACTTAATGAAATCAATATCCCTCTTTTATTAAAAAGTCTTAATAAAATAGGAACAGTTGGATATTTCATTAACAAAATAAAAGCACATATATTTAAAGTCCAAAATGAGCAACATGCTTAATGGTGGAATGTTCAATGCATCGCCCTGGAAGTCAGCCTCCAGGCAGGGAGCCCCGCTGTCACCTCGCTTTGTAATGTGCTTCTGGAAGCGCTGGTCACTGCCATCGTCCCAGAGAAAGAACTGAGAGAGAGAACAAGGCAGGAGGAGCCGGCCCTGTCATGGGCACACGAGGGCACTGGACACCCAAAAGCCCAAGAGAACAACCGAAAAGCTGTTATAAAATCGAACAGGCACCTACCACCCTGTGATTCTTTCCTCTGTGATCTAGAAGGTCATTCCTCCCTCAGCCCCGCTGTTCTTTGCCCTGCAAACTCCTCTTTATCCTCCGGGATGTAGACCAGATGTCCCCTCATGCGTGAGACTGTCCCTCCTCCTGTCTGCAAAGGGGACATTGTCCGTCTGTCCCTCGGAGGGCTGTCGCCGTACCACATTATACCAAAATCCCTTGGGTCTCTTCATGACCCTGCATCCCGCAAGGAAGAGGCAGTAACAGGGTCCCACTGGCTGCATATTTCTGAGCTCCGAGGATGGGCAGGGTATGTCCCACGTACTAGTGATAAGGCAGATGCCACCATGCAGTGCCGACTCAGCACCAGGGACCTTTGTGTCTCTCTCAGCCAGGGCGTGTAGTAGGTGCCCAGGAGGCATTAGTGAGTGGAGACCCCCCCCCCCCCACACACACACACCCAAGTTTGTGGCCTGCACCCGTTGGAGTGAGCTGGTGACAGTGCTGGAGGAGGGCGCAGTGCTGCCTGCACTGGGTACAGCCTTTCCTCTTGGTGACATTGCGTTCCTGTGCTCTGCCCATGCGGGGGCAGGGAGCTACCTTTCCAGAGAAATCCTCCCCCTCCCCCCCTCCGCCCGGCCCCCCTCCCGATTTAGGGGATTCCAGACCATAGCTAAGAAATCTCCCTCAGCACCTGGCCCTCTGGCCACCACCTCTTCTTCCTTTTCCTACCTTCTGTTTCTGAACCCAGTCCAGTGAGCCCCGCTTCTGCGTCTCCTCTGCACCCCTCCCCCGCCGCAGTGCTAAGAGAGCCTGGCCTGGGGTGTAAGATGTCAGGAAAGTGACCGCCTTCCCGACGGTAGAGGCCATCAAATGCAGCCTCCAGGGTGGAGGGGGGAAGTCACTTTATTAAACATCCTAGAGCTTTTTTTAATTTTTAAATTTTATTCTTAATTTTTAAAGCAGGGAGAATTAATCTTTTGACGTTTCTTCTCTTGGTGCCCAAGAACTTTCGTGTTGAGACTCTTGGCTTTTCACTTGGGTCCAAGAAGACACACTGACCCGAAGGGCGCCCTGGAGGCTTTTCCAGCTGCCCTGTGCATGTCCTTCGTTTTCACAGCTCCTGATGTGGCTGTGATTCTTTGGAATTGAAATACTCACCAGCCTTGCCCTGCTGCCATCCCTTAAGCGTTCAGGAGGCTAGTGTGGACGTAAATACAGAGTCTCCAGCGTGGATATCATTTCCCTTCCGTCACTGACAGTGTCCTTTTAAGTTCCTCATAAAAGCTGTGTGCTAGGCCAGAGAATACCCTGAAATGATCTGTAGGGAACTGATTAAAGGAACTACAGATTCTAGGCCAAGCAGAAATGACCCGCTATTTGAAGCTGGAGCAGAGCAAAATGCAGTGCAGGTTAATAGATCAGCGAAAGCTGTTTTGTCAAGCTCGTAAAAAGGTGAGGGAACCAAATTTTTATAATAAATAGTTTCACTGAGCAAACAATATGTGTAGTTATTACAGACTTTGGAAAAGAAATGATTTTAGGCTAATGTCAGGCTCCAGATCCTGATGTAGATAGTGGGGCCCTCAAAATGAAAAGAATGTAAAACCTCTGGACTATTGTTGACACGCGTGCTATGAAAGCACACGCAATGTCGTTCATTACTCACTTCTCGGAGAACATTTCTAGTGGTATTAACCTCTGGGCATTTTTGTATTTCTTACTGAGGGCAGTGTATCTGGTAGGATTCATTTTGGGGGGTGCTGGGGGCAGCAGTTCGGAGGGGAGTGGATTTACAGACTCAGTGGCAGACCGTGTGCTCAAGACTACACCCTCACAGGCTTTCGAGAGCCTGCCATCTTGGTCCTTGTCTACAAATACCAGTGGCCGTGCACACCTGATCACACATAAATAGCCAGCGAGTTGTATCTTCTTTGATGCCCCTTGGAAAAGCCAATCATGAGCCTACAGACTTTTAAAATAAGAATCTGAACCTTTCCTCACCCCCGGCATCCCTGGTTCCTTCCACTGTCTCCTCCGGTGGTTTCTGGTCCATTCTGTGAATGGGAACTGCAGTCCCTCTGGGCCCTGTCTTCATCAGGATGCCTGGTATTGAACAGCCCCCGCTCCTTAACAGCAGAGCTTGGTGTTGTGATTATCATTTGAAAGCTTTGGAAATCTGAGAGTTGCTCCTGGAATGAAAAGGTAAGTGCAGTAGTTGTTAGCAGGTTCAATATTTTGGTCAGTTTAGCGGTTGCCTAGTAACCGAAGTGAAACTGACCAGAAGATGGAAAAACTTGAAATTCATTTCCAGGGATTGCCTCAGACTGCCAAGAAGGCACCTTCCTGTTTTCATGTCACTAATTTTTTTTTGTAAGTCCCTTGAAATCCTTTGGAGATGATGCACTGTTTTCTGGATGTTAGGTGTACTGATGAATATCCACAACCATTCACTGTCTGAGAAGAAATCCCAAGAGTCTGCATTTGCGAGGAGGCTCTCGAGACCACCCACATCCCCTAAACCGGGCAGGATGTGGGTGCCACTTCCCAGCCCCTATGGGTGCCAGCCTTGCCCATCCCTGCCTCTAGATGAAGCCAGGACCCTGGGAAACCCTCTGTTCTCTACAGCGTGTGTTTGACCCTGAACTGGCCCCTTGGCTACTGGCAGCAGCCAGGCAAAAAGTGAGGAATGGCTGAAAATAGGCAAGGGTGGGCCAGTGGACCCCCAGGTAGCCACAGGTCCACCCCTTATCTCCAAACCCCCAGGACTGGGGAATTGTACCCAGGGAGACCTGCCGGCTCCTCGAGCAGCCTCTCTCTGAGAATTAAAGCCCTGGCCAGAGTCTTCTCCTGGTGGAGGGGAGTTATCAGTGAGGACTCTGAGGGCCTGGAGTCCTCCCCCTCCCTGTCCTCCCTACACGCAGCAAAAATGCCTTGAACACCTGCTCTGCACCTTTCTGCTCCAATTCCTCTTGAGAGACACAGAGCAGAACCTGCCTCTCTGTCCTCCCTCCACCTACGCTGCCAGAAGGGGTAGCTGGTACTCCAGGGGGACATCAGCCCCAGAGGGGAACACCCCTCTGGAAGACAGACCCCAAGCGCAACAGTGTCTGTGATCCGAAGCAAAACAGATGGACCACAGGTACAAAACAAGCATGGAAAATACTCCAGCAGACAAGGAAGACGTGACCAAGGCAGAGCAGAAACAAGTAGTCATTAAAAAACAAATGAAGGGGCGCCTGGGTGGCTCAGTGGTTAAGCCTCTGCCTTCAGCTCAGGTCATGATCCCAGGGTCCTGGGATCAAGCCCCGCATTGGGCTCCCTGCTCCGTGGGAAGCCTGCTTCTCCCTCTCCCACTCCCCCTGCGTGTGTTCCCTCTCTTGCTGTGTCTCTCTCTGTCAAATAAAAAAATCTTTAAAAAAAATAAAAATAAAAAACGAATGAAGTATGAAGAACAGAATCACCAAACTAAGGAACGAAAGAGAAAAGTTAAGTTACAGGATGGGTGCAGTTACATAAATCTGGGTCAAACTGAAGAACCAGCCAGAAGGCAGCAGGAAAGGCTAAAGAAACAGCAGGTGTAAAGCAAAGGTTGAGTGTTGTAGAGGGACTGAAGGAGATGGGGGCTCACAGAGGACCCCGCAGGAGAATTAGTGGGAAACCCTCCCCGCCAGAGGCTCAGGATCTCGGCTCCTTCCATCCAGGCCATTGCCCTGCAGACCGCCAGGTTGTGCAGCGGCTTGCAGATCTGGTTCCGGGCCCCCGGCCGCGATGCCTTTCCCGCCCTCTCCCACAAATACGTGACACCAGCAAATGCAGGAGCCATGTCTATATGGGCCTGTCCTGTAGTACCCGACCAGGGCCGGGACACTGGCAGGTGTTGGGAAGCGGTCATGGGATGAGCGAGGGAGTGAGTGAGCTCTGCCGGTAGCCGGGGAAGTCAGCGGAGTAGATCTGGATTTTGTAAATACGCGATGAATAACCATCTGATTAAAGTTCCCAACTGTGCTTAATGGGATTTGCCTTGGGAAAAGTCCGTTAACTTTTTCTCTCACCTTGAACCCAACGAAGTTCGCACTTGGTTGACGACACTCCGTACCGACTGTCAGGCATCCGTTTCTGTCGTGTTTAAGCCCCTTCACACTTCCATTTATTTCTTTGCCCTTTGGAGTCAGCAGACTCCCTTCTCTGGTACTGAGGCTTTTCCAAGAGGTCTTGAGGTTTCTGGCTGAGATGTTTCCTAATGTCAGCCCCCCACCCCCACCCCAGGCACCCAGCACTTCACTGCAGGGGCCCAGGTTGGGTGGCTGGGTCTTCCAGAGACAACTGCCTTCTTTACAAAATTGCCCTAAAAATAGCTTCATTTCACTTAAGCCATTTTAGAAATTGTTTCGGATTTTGTTCAGACCCAGCTCAAAGCAGGATACTATTTCAAACAGGTATAATGAGCATCGAACCCTATCACAAGGCCTCTGTTACCCGGTTCAGGCTGCTGGGAGTTGATACGGTTGCCTCGTTGGGAAGAGCCCCGGGGCCAGAGGGGGCGCAGGATGCAGCAAAGAACAAAAACAGACCAGCCAGGGCCCAAGTCCAGTTTGGCCAACTCTTGATATTAAGGGTGGGTGATGGTAAGAGCCAGACAAGCAGGTTTCAGGGACAGAAGAACCCGCTCAGAGTTGGGCCCGTCTAGGTGCCCCGAACTGTCCCAGGGAGTAGACTGGCCCACCACTGGCAGGACAGGCTGCACCCAGGACCCCGGCCTCTAGCCCAGTGCCAAGCCCTGCTCAAGCTCCAGGGATGAGGGTGAAGGAGACACACAGCCAGGCCTTCAGAAAGCTCCCAGTGTATGGGGACCTCAGCTCTAATCTGTCAACTCAAACCTGTGGCGGTGGGGGACAGACTGCACTACTCCCTGAGATGGAGCGGTTAGGAGGCTTTGGGGAGTGCTGGGGGTGGGGGCAGAAGTAGGAGATGAGGGTCCGGAGTGGAGGGCAAGTCAGGGAGACAGCACAGTCTGAGGCTCTTTATAGGCCCACAAGTGGGGGGAGCTGTGGGAGCACAGGGCCCTGGGGCTGAGGGGTGGGCCAAGGCGCGTGGTGGGCAGAGCCTCATGGAAGGGCCTGGTGTAGAGCACCGAACAGGGGACGGAGGCCTCCTGGGTCCACCTGGAGTATGGAATCGGGGGGCCCCGCAGGAGCGGGCCCTGAACCCGGGCAAGGATCTGTGGCTGTAACATTGTGCTCCCTCTCTGCCACGGGCCTACTGAGTCAGCCTTGGCCTCCTGACAGGGGCCGTGGGGAGCAGTCCCGCAGAAGATGGGGCTGTGTTTGCCCAGGTAGCCTGTTCTAACCTACCACAGACTTTTGGAATTAGGCCTTTATTAGAACTCAGCATTCTCTCTCTCATGATGTTGTATGTTGGGATCTCATATTTCCCTTCAGATGACTCAAAGGAGTACTTTGAAAACAGAAAAAAGGAAAAAAAGACCCTAACAGCTCCCTGTGCGTGAACCAGTGAGGTGATGACCATGAACTCGGGTGGTTAATAGAGCAGACTGCAGAGTCCCCCAGCCTCCATTCCTATCGTCCCATGTCCCTCTCCTCCACCTTCTTGTGGTTCGTTCCATCCTGGCAAACTTTTGTTCATCCTTCAAAACCCAGTTCATACATCACCTCCTTTGAAGCCTTCCCAGATTCCCTCCTCCGAGGAGAATTTCTCTCTCCCTCCTGTTTTTGGGGGCACTCTTCAGTCTCCAGGTAGGACACATCGTATTTTATCTTTTGATGGTTCTGTCTCCCCAGTGAAATTGGGCAGGGCGGCCGATCCCACAACACAAGCGCACCTCCTCCCGATGGGCAGCGGAGTCCCCTCACAGGTCCACGTGGCCCCTCTCTCCACCAGTGCCCAGGACTCTGCCAGGCCTGTGTGGCTATGGATCATTGTGCTGAGCTGGAAACCATGGTCACCCCGAGCCCACCCACTGCCAACTAACGGCTCTCTCTCTCTCTTTCTCTCTCTCTCTCTCTCTCACCTTCCTAGGGCCGACGAAATTGAAATGATCATGACGGACCTTGAAAGAGCAAACCAGGTAGGATGTTTCATGGCCTCAGGCTTAAAATCCCAACAGCGTAGCTATTTATGTCATCTTGCTAGATGCTTCTGTCTAAGTTGGAAAGCCAGTTATTCTCGTATTTTTTACGTATGATTGTCATTGTCGACGCTTTTTCCAGTGTCATGAGAAGTATTGTGGAAGGTCCCTTGGCAGAGTCTTTGGTGTGGCCCCAGTGTCCCAGTCTCCCTTGGTGACTGCAGAGTGGCTGTTGGTTTTTCTTTTCCTTAATCCATTTCTTAAATGCCCGGTTCTGCTCCGACGGCAGCCGTTACACTCGAGTCTGGGCCAGTGAGTCATACCGTAGGCAAGTCTTCATCTCTGCCTTCAAATGCTTTGAAGCTACTTGCTCAACTGACAGCCCTCTCCTGGCTGATACTTAGGTGTCACAGATGCCTTGGGGAATGCACTTGGCACTGTGTCGGGCACAAAATACCACACAGAACGGGGTGGCTCCAGATACTCAGCTGCCTGGGGCCCTGGGTGGCTCAGTGGGTTAAGTGTCCAACTCTTGGTCTCAGCTCAGGTCCTGATCTCGGGGTCGTGAGTTCAAGCCCCGCGTCGGGCTCCACACTCGGCATTGGGCCTCCTAAAATAAATAAATAAATACCCGCCCAGAACCCCTGACTTATTCCCCAAGGCCTCCACCGAACAGGAAAACATTGCACTTTAGCAAATGGTGTTGCTGCTTCGGAAAGAAAGAGTCTCCCCGTTTGTTTCCTTTATTTATGGGGAGAAACACCCAAAGCTGTGATCGAGCTCTCGGCCTCAGAAGGCCCCAGGCTGTGGCCATGGGCACATGCCAGGAAAGCTTAGTGGTTTCCCTCAGGTAGAATCCTGTGTATCCACGGTCCTGCAGTAGTAAGAAGGGCTGACAGCTCTTGAGTAACTTGAGCCTGGCTCGGTTCTGAGCTCTTGCCATGCACTGAGCCACCGAACCCTCCCTGCCACCCACTCAGGTCGCTGCTGGTAGGATTCCCCATTTTACAGACAAGGACACTGAGGTCAGTGCTGGTCAGGGGCAGAGCTGGGATCGGAGCCTGTGCTCCTCACCGCCACCCTCAGAACCAGGGACACAGAACACAGGTCACTTTGCCTTTCTTTCAGACCCTCTCAGCTCCCAAACACACCCGTCCACACAGCTCCTCGCTGCCAAGCACTACTTCTCCTTCACCCCACAAAAGTGCTTAAGCATTTATTTACCTTTATTTGCTTAAACGAATTTACTTTGGCCCCTTTACTCTTACTCGGCACTGCTCAACTTTGCAGAGACCTTAACTCAGAAGAAGGTACTAGAAAGAGTTCACCTTCTCTGTCAGACGGTTACCCTTTGGGCATCCCACATTTGTTCCCTGGCCAATCTCGAGCGTGCCTCTCCCTTTGATGGCACTTTGGGGTAAGCTCCAGGTTGTGCAACAGAGAGCCGCAGTCTGGGAAAATCGAATGGACTGTCTCGTGCTGTCTCCGAGGCAGTCCCCAGGTACCGAAGAAGTTTGGCCAACTTGGCGTACTTCTCAAAGTGCCGAAGGCCACTTGGCTGGATCTCAGTCCTGGGACACACCAGGCAGGGCTGTGGAGAAAGGGGCCACCCCTTGGTTCAGGTCCCAACTCTGTGTTTGCTGGTTGTGTGGCCTCGGACTCTTAACTGCTTACAGTTCTTTAAAAAAGAAAAGAAAAAAGATGAACTTTTGCAAACACGCTAAGGGAGAGAGGAGTCAAAGTCATAGAGAAGGTGGAATCCTGGTTGGCAGGGGCTGGGTGAGGGGGTACCGGTTAGTGGGTGTAGAGCTTCAGCTTTGCAAGATGCAAAAGTTGGGGAGATCGGTCGGTCGGTCAACCACGTGAATACACTTAACACTGCTGAAACGTACACTTGAAAATTGGTATGTATTTTGCCATGATTAAAATGTTTTAACTTTTTTTTAAATGTAAGAAAGAAAGGGAGGGAATGGTAACTGGCACTTCCTTTGCACGATTGCTCTGGGGGTTAGAGGTTAAAATGCCCGAGTACGAAGTAGGTACTTAGATAAATCTGTAGTTGCCGAAGAAGTGCATATTTGGTGGGAGAGTTATATAAAGCCCTGCACTGGGGAAATACCAGCATGGTGGGCATGGGAGAAGTGTAGGCGAGTTCTCACCGACAATTCAGGGTGAGTTAGAGCCTGATGTGGCTGCCCAGAGACATGAATGCAACTTCAGGCTGTGTTAATAGAAATAAGAGTTTCTAGAATGAAGGAAGTAGTATTCTGCACCAATCTGTAGCAATCAGTCCATGCCCAGGGAATTATAATTTATTCTGGAAACCACACTATGAGGACAGCTGGGACCTCGAGTGCATTCAGGCTCCACCCCACGGCCAGGACCAGGAAGGAACCCTCACACAAAAGAAATCAGGAGGTTTGGGGACATTCCTGATCTCTGGCGAACAGAGAGAGAAGACAGAGGGGCTTGACACCAAGCACCAGAGGAATAATTTCAGGAACTTGGGATGTGACAAGGTTACAAAGGGGAAAGCCTCGGGTGGGAACATCATGGATTCTGTCCCGTAGCTCTCCAGGGCTGGCCCGGGGAAGGGGTCAGGCTTTTTCATGGCCATGGCCACACTTGGAGGCTGGAGGCTGGTGGGAGGGACCTTACTCCTGATGTAGAGCAGCCCTCTCTCAGTCCTGGCTCTCCAGAGGTGCCCAGAGCTGTGTGCCCCCAGAGCTGTGAAGGCAGATGCGGGCCAGCCCTCACTGTGGGTGTGAGGTCAGGGATCAGACACAGAGGGAACAGGAGAGATTGCACTGCCCGGGGTGGCCATGAGGAAGACAGTGTTGCAGGCAGGCACAGAAGGACATGGTGAGCCCTGGGGATTCTGGGCCATTCCGTAAAGCCAAAACAAGGAGGTGCAGGGTGGGGGAGTAGGCCCACAGGAGGGGATCTAGATCCAGGTTTGGGGGAGGACTTTGAACATCAGGCCTCTGCGTGGAAGACCTCTTTCTGAGAACGGTGGAGAACCCTGGGCAGGAGTGAGACGTCGGACTTGGTGTTCTAGAAGGATCCCCCTGGCAGGACATCAGAGAACAGATGGGAGTGGAACGACTGGAAGCATCAGTGTCAGGGCAAGACAGACTCGGGCCCGCAACGAGGCGGTCCCAAGCAGAGAGGAGGCGGCAGGGCGGGAGGAGGGGGACGAAGGAGCCGCACGCTGGTGCAGGCACAGCCAGACATCTGGTTCAGCCGCCTTTCCCATCAAGGGAAATCCCCAAGAGGAGCAATTTACTAGTTCATTGGCATATAACATTATTTTTGCACTAGGTTTATAGTCACAATGGTCTACTGAGACCTGAAGCTGTTTTCTTGCTGCCGCACTCAGGTTTCTGTTGCGGCAAAGTGGAGGGGTGGTCAGCAGCCGACAGCCCGGGGTCTCACTTACACCTGTTCGTTAGACTTCAAGGCACTTGCCATCATACGCGCTGCCTTGATTGGTGGCCGTGATGGTTCAGGACGTTGAAGACTGCGTGATAAATAAGAAGCCACAACTTTGCGCCTTGCGACCGTAGAAAGCCATCTGGGGACTTCGGCCATTCTGGCACTTGGCCAGCTGTACCCTCACCCATGTGCCTTTCTGAGCAGCTCTGATGTGAGCTGCTAGAGGCACAGAGCCCCAGCCGGCGGCAGGAGGCAGTCCTTCTTTGTGAGTGGTCCTCCTTCTGCTAACCTGCTGATTCTTATGGAGGAGACTGCACTAACGGGAGGACCATCAGCTAGAAGCACAGCTTCACCTCCCCGAGGAAAAGAGCCAAGTGTAGAGAAAAATGCAGAGCCACAGGAACTCCCAGCAAGGCACGGCACTTTCTTGAACCAAGGTTTCTGGGTTCCAGTGGGGAACAACTGGGTTTGCATCCCAGATCTCCTATTTCCAAGCCATGTGGCCTTGAACGAACCCCCAGGTTCCTGGTGTGTTTCCCCGTCTACAGAGTGAGGGTAGTAATTCACACATCTGAGAGAACACTGCTGAAAAAAACAAATCCACTGAATAAATTTTGAAGACCTTGATCAGCTTTATTCAACGATTCCTGAATCAGGCAGCATCCCATCCAGCAGACAGAAAGGAGCTCCGAGGAGAAAAGAAGGCTTCTATAGGCAGAAAAGGGAAGGACAAGGAAAGAGCCGATTGTTTCAGGCGGGGTCCCCTTCCTATGGGAGCCGGGAGGGGTCTCTTGGACAGATGACCTCACTAGCGTTGACCAGGAAATCCCAGAACGACGGGCTAAAGGTCCCCTTCCCGGGAGAGGCTGACACTGCAATTAGGTTAGGTCTTCCATCTTGTTTGCTGACATGGGGTTTGGCACAAGTGACTCCATTTGGGCCTGTTGTCTCTCTTTTAACAATTCTGCCCTTTTGATCAGACTCTTAGCCTAACGGGGAGATTCTCATGATCAGAATTTAAGGCGTTAGTGCCGTTCTCAGCCACCACTCTGTAGTCTCGCAGCTTTTACTGATCTTCTGTGTGATATTCCCAGGCCGTGATGTTTTCTGTGGAATTCCTGTGGTGATCACGGGATCACGACTTCAGGCTCACCCTTTCTTAGTGGGTCATTCTTTTCATTGCTTTTCTGACATTCCAGGCTTGAGATCATTCACTTGACGGTTAGTGGATTCAAACATGCATTGAAAGCTTTTGAGAGAATACAGCACACCAGGGAGGTTACTATGATTATTATAAGCAGGATAATTCCCAGTGTCTGGGATGTACTTTGGAGCCCTGGTCCCCAAGACCCAAACGATTCAAAATCAAATAAGTCAAAGAGCGATCCTCTTGAAAGAGTCCCCTTTCTAAGCCCAGTGGCTTGCTCAGTGGTTTTATGTAAACGAGTTCCTACTTTCCCAGAAGTGTTAATCCAGGTGCAGCAAGTGGTGTTGATCACAGCACAGACCCCTTCTTGTTCAGCCAAAAGATGATCAAGGCCTGTTATCAAGAACAACCTTGGCCAGAGAGTCTAAGGGCCTTTCCTGAGCGGCTCTTGCTTTGGCAATATACTCCCCAGTACTTTCAAGAGTTAAGGAGAGGTTCCGGGTCATAACCTCATTGGCATTTACTGCTAACCAGGGAAGTAGGGCCTGGGCAAAGGAAGCAAATCCTGAATCACCAGTGCCTCCCAGTAGGTCCTTTCTAACTCGAAATTCAGAGGCTGACCAGTGAGCTGTCTCAATCTGTGGACAGTTAGGGGCACGTTAGATAAACCAAGAGGCATTGCCCAGTTATGCGTCAGCCAGCCAGGCATGCACAGGCCCAGGGAGAATGATAACTGCCCCAGGCAAAGATCAATCTTTCGGGGCACAAAGCATTCCCACTAAGGTGATGCTGTTAATGGACAGGTAGGAGTCCTTTATGACAAATCCAGCAGTCTGAAAGGCAAAGGTTACCCCTGCTCCTAGCAGTGGCCTGGGAGATACGGTGTGATGGTGTTCTCTTTCCAGGCTAACCCCAGAGTCAAGGAACAAAAGGGAAGAAAGGGTGTCCTGTTCAGTTCAAGTATGAGGTCTCCGTCCAGCATCTTGGGGAGAAGCAGCCGACGTCGGTGTCATCTGCTTCTCCTCCTAGTCATTCCATGCAGAGGGTCTCCAGCATTCAAACAAGACCAGCTGTCGAGTGGAGCCTTCTTTAGCTGTGAGATGTGTACTCAAGCTTCAGGTCCCTGAAGTCTGGCTGCCATCCGGGCACTGAGGAGGACCTGGTCTCGTCCCTTCCAAGGAGATTCAAGGGCAGTCTTTGTTACTCATGAATCCAAATCAGAAGAGCAGGAGGAAATTGGAAACGTTAGTTTTGAGAGTCATGGCCAGATATTTGAGGAAACTAGAAGAATCCAGGATCCAGTCCAGTTTATAGGTCTTTTTTTATTAAAAAAACCTCAAAGACAATTAGGATTAGTATCTGCTATCTACAAAGGTGCAAACATAAGTCTTCTCTCTGCAATCACCCCTATTCTTTTTTTTTTTTTACTACAGATAATCACAGTGAAAGTAATTTTACATTCAACTTGGCCTGATTATTTACATTAAGTGCAGCAAGAATAGTGACTGACCACGTAAGCTCCTCCATGCTTTCAAAGCTGGAACCTTGTAAGCAAAGAACCAGGTTGATTTTTTTAAGGGGCTTTATTTATTGGCCTCATAAAGTCAAGCTTAGTTCCTTAAAGCTGTCTGGTCATATCTGAGTCTATGCACATCTCTCAAATATGACAAGCAGGTCAAACTCTTGGTAATATAGCCAATACTTCCAATGGTGTCCTGTCACAAGGAGAACACATTCTCATTGAACTTACCCAAAAACAAACTAGATTGCTGTGAAAAGAATAAAGTTTCTGAGTTCCGGAGGGATCAGGTTGAGGAAAGTTTCCTTAAATCTGGAAAAAATGAAACATCAGTGTTTCAAACAAGAAGTCATAAAAATTACGGTCATTCTTCTCAGTTCATTCATTTCCTTGTTATTAATCCTCATTGTGCTTGAATCTAGTGGGTTTTGTTTTTCCCCGTATGTTCTGGAAATTCTTACCCAGTTCAGTTTCGTGATCTTGGTTGTCCAAAATTTGGACTTGTCACAGTCCTTTCCATGAAACCCTGTGAAGATGAAGCACTTTTGTAGGAAAACTTGTGCAAAAACATCTGAGTAAAACAACAACTCTGTAAATGACAGAGACTTCAAAATGTCCATTGTGAAAGATCTGCTGAGAGTTCATTTGATAAGGAATTGTAGTCATTTCAGTGATGTATGACATTTTAAGATAATAACTGGAATCATGGCATAATACCAGGATAAATCAGATTTCTAGGAATCTCACACAATTTCTGAAACACTTATATACCTATACAAATACAAGACTCAGTACAAAGCTTCCCGTGTGATTTAACAAATCAAATAAGCCGATTTAACAAATCAAATAAGCCAAGTTAATTTTAACATCTCCCTTTTTATAAGGCAAGAGAATAAATCCTTTGAGATGTCCCAAGACCCCTCTGGAAAAATCTCAAAGTTAGTTCCAAGTCAAAAAGACTTCATTTAGCATTTGATTCACAGAAGTTTGTCAAAAAAAAAAAAGGATTTTAGAACACTTGGTCAAGTAGGATCATAGGTCACTGTGACACAAAACTTACTCCTCTATGTAACCATAGTGACAACTGAAGACCTTGAAGGCAAATGTGGAAAGTTAAATAGTTGTTTTAAAAAAAACAAAACAAGGGCGCCTGGGTGGCTCAGTTGGTTGAGCGACTGCCTTCGGCTCAAGTCATGATCCTGGAGTCCCTGAATCGAGGCCCGCATCGGGCTCCCTGCTCGGCAGGGAGCCTGCTTCTCCCTCTGACCCTCCCCCCTCTCATGTGCTCTCTCTCTCTCATTCTCTCTGTCTCAAATAAATAAATAAATAAAATTTAAAAAAAATAAAAAAACAAAACAAATCCTTAGCTCATTTAGTAGAGAAGACAGCTTTCTTAAGGAATCAAAGACCTGATAAAGACCCAGGAAATTATTTTGACAAGACACAAAATCTTCATTTTCTAGGCAGGTTCTTTAAAAGGTAAAGAAGAACCTTTTAGGGGCACCTGGGTGGCTCAATCAGTTGGGCGCCTTCAGCTCGGGTCATGATCCCAGAGTGCTGGGTTCGAGCCCCGCATCAGACTCCCTGCTCGGCGGAAAGCCTGCTTCTCCCTCTCCCACTCCCCCTGCTTGTGTTCCCTCTCTTGCTGTGTCTCTTTCTGTCAAATAAATAAATAAAATCTTAAAAAAAACAAAAAACAAAGAAACTTTTACAGTCTCTTATCAAGAGAAAACAGTAGTTCAAGAAAACTGTTCTTTTAAAAGAGAAAACCAGAGCGCCTGTCTGGCTTAGTAGAGCACGTGACTCTTGATCTCAGCTCTGTGAGTCCGAGCCCCACATTGGGTATAGAGATTACTTAAAAATAATAAAATCTATTTTAAAAAAATGAAAGAGAGAAAACCAAACTCTGTGTACCGAATCACTTTTGATGTTAAAACCCACTTAACTATATTACATTTATTCTAATCTTAGCTAGCTTGACCACAGATGAAAATTTCTTTCCAAAGATTTCTTTTCCACAAATCTACAACTTTTCTTTTCTGCATTCAGATTTTGCCCCGTGTTTTTCCTTTCTCCCATTCTGAAGTATACAGCCTCACTTTAAGACAAAATCATTTTCGGGTGCCTGGGTCGCTCAGTCGTTAAGCGTCTGCCTTCCGCTCAGGTCATGATCCCAGGGTCCCAGGATCGAGCCCCACATCAGGCTCCCTGCTCTGCGGGAAGCCTGCTTCTCCCTCTCCCACTCCCCCTGCTTGTGTTCCCTCTCTCACTGTGTCTCTCTGTCAAATAAATAAATAAAATCTTAAAAAAAAAATCATTTTCTTTTCCCTCGACACAAATGCCTCTCTGTTCTTCACACATCCTTTGAGAACATCTTACTTTCCTTGCATACAGAGATGTTTCCTTTATTATTTCTAGTAGTTTAATTACCCATATTAGAATTTTAGTGGAATTTCTAGTGGAAACGAAGAAGTAAGTAATCATGAACTTCTACATCAGCCTTCTGTGGCTTGACAAATGTATAAATACGTGGTATAATTTCTAGTAACATGGTTTCTCATAGTTTTTCAGTGTGACACAAAATGTTTCTTACTGGTAGACCCAAATCTCTTTGGTTCCTCTGTAAAAGGAAGCCCAAAGTGGATAAGCCTGTGTTCAGTTTTGCGATGCATCTTGCAATGAAACTGCTTTGGAATTTTGAAGCATCTTGGAGACTTCTGCCTGCCAGTTAATAGGTGCCCCATTCGGTTTGTTTGATTTGGGAGTCCTTGCTTTCGAGTGCGCCGCTTAAATGATCTCCTCCAACTGGAACATTCCTCATAATGGCCATTGTAATTCTAGGTTGTTTTCATAAGATTTTGCCACGTTTGTAGATATTTAAAGGTTCTGAGACTGTAGTTCTTCGACATAAAATAAGCAGGTGTATCAGTAGGTGATATGCTTCAGCTCTTTGGGATGATGATGATGATGATGATGATGATGATGATGATTACTGTTTGAACTAAGCCTTTGGGTCTTTGGGAGCCAAACTAATATCTAAAAGGGATAGGCCGCTGGGTTGGGAGTTGTGTGATGTTTGACGGTGTACCTGATTGCATGGAAATTTTCTTGAGGTTGGCAGGTGACCCTATTATCGCTCTAACCTAACCTAATTCACCCTAACACAGGGGCCTTAGTTACGTGGGTCTAAACAGGGACTTGGGTCACCAGCACAGGGCCAGCTTGGGACACAGGACAATAAGTGTCTTATCTCTGGCCTGTAATAGGTCTTCCTGACCTCTCTTCTGCAGAATCACTGAAGCAGGGTCACCTCTGGGGTTCTGGCTGTTCTCTGGAGTCCTGTGTGGGTATCACTTTGGACCAGAAGTTGGCTGTGTGCTTTCCAGAGCAATGGAGTCCATCCCTTTGGGAGACTCATTTGTTGGCCTTGCTAGCCTTCCCTCTCTTTTCTCTTTCTAGAGTACAGGGCCTTGTGGAGAGCAGGCCGAGAGATCATCCCCAAGGAGGGCTCGCCGCCTTCTCAAAATTGTCCAAAGGTGGTGTTATGTGTCCTTGAGTATGGTAGCCAGAAAAATGGTCCCCAGAGATGCCACCTCCTAAATGCAACGACTTGTGAATACATTAGTGTACCTGGCATGGGGGGCTAAGGCTGTTAACAGCTGACTTTGAGGTGGGGAGATGACCCAGGAGTGTGTGAGTGGACCCCATGTTACCACAGGGTCCTCAGATGCAGAAGAGCCCACATTAGAGCGATGTGCTGGCTTTAAAGATGGAGGAAGGGGCCATGTGCCAGGGAATGTGGGTGGCCTCCAGAAGCTGGAAATGGCAGGAAGACAGATTCTCCCCCAGAGCTTCAGAAAGGAACACAGCCCTGCCCGCAGTGCGATCTTAGCCCAGTGAGACCCATTGCAGACTCTTGACTTCCAGAACTGTAAGATAATAAATGTGTGTCATTAAAATCCACTAAATTTGTAGTAATTTGTTCCAGGAGCCTTAGCCTTAGTAACAGAAGGAGGGCTTGCCTGCTAATAGACTCGTGTTCTTAGCCAGGTCCCACCCCTGGGAAGCCATGGATCTACCTGGAGGCTCAGCCCATTGCCAGCTCATGTGGCTGCTTTGTCCCTGGAGGGACTTGCTCATCGCTGGTGGCCCCACGCCTGGGTTTTCATGACCACACATAGAGAAGGGGACAAGACACAAAGACCAGGGCCAAGCTGGGCAGGAGGCTGGATCAGACACCCACCACCACCATCACCATCATTTAAGACCAAGGACCCCAAACTGGGAAAAGCCTGGATTCCATCATGTCTCAACCCTGGTTCGGGGGGGGGAGTGAAAACATGCCTCCCTGGAGAATGCCTAACCACAGCCACCTCTCCCTGCGTCTCACGCCAGGCTGTGACTGGCCTCACCAGCCTTCCCCCTGGGCCTTCACCCACCCCACCTGAGGCTCTTGCCTTTGCCCACTCTCTGCCCCACCCCGCCGTGCCTCCTCCATATTTTATGAATCAAATTTTTCAGACTTCAAGGTCTAGAAATAGCTGTCGGCATCCTATATCGGCTTTCTAATGTGTCCTCCTTCGGGGGCTGAGTTGAGGGAAGGCATCCCTTACTGCCCTTCCTGGGGCCCTTCAGGAGCCCTTGAGGAGTTGGGTGGGGAGGCCAGGAGGTCCCCATGGGCCTCCCTTTAGGATGAGGAGACACCCCGGACCCACAGTTCTGGCTGCCCTTCCCAAGATACAAAGCTGTGCCTTGGGCCAGCCAGTGTCAAATACGTGGGGACTCATCCCTGCTTTGCGGTAGCTTGACTGGCGGAAGACTTCTTAAATCCAAGTGCTGCCAGCTGCTTCCTGCCCTCCGGCTGACTGCTGAAGCCCAGCTACGGTCTCCAGTCACCTTGCCCTAAGACGTCTTCCATCTTCAGATGCGGAAAGAGTAATGACCACCTGAGGCCGCGCCTGCCAGGGGCCTTAATAATAGAAATAATAGTTGATGGGGGCGCCTGGGTGGCTCAGTTGGTTAAGCGACTGCCTTCGGCTCAGGTCATGATCCTGGAGTCCCAGGATCGAGTCCCGCATCGGGCTCCCTGCTCAGCGGGGAGTCTGCTTCTCCCTCTCCCGCTCCCCCCTCTTGTGCTCTTTCTCTCTCTCACTCTCTTTCTCAAATAAATAAATAAAATCTTAAAGAAAAAAAAAAAAGAAATAATAGTTGATGATTGGACACCTGTCCTGGTGTGGTGGGCGCTGTCAGGCCCTGGGCTCCTGTTACCTCCTTGGTCCTCCGTAGGCCCGTGAAGGCTCACGCGGCCGCTGGGCTGCGTCTGTGCGTGTAGTCAGGGCTACCGCCAGAGGCAGACAGTGTCCCCACTCGTCATGTGCCCTCCGGCTTCACTTTTCCCCATGCTGGTGACACCCACTCTCGCTTCCCAGGAAAGTACAGAAAGTCAGCAACAGCCAGCAGAGGAAGCGTCTTGGGGGGGTAGCCCGGGCTTGGC
The DNA here is from genome assembly GCF_011800145.1 of Mirounga leonina. Classification (NCBI taxonomy): domain Eukaryota; kingdom Metazoa; phylum Chordata; class Mammalia; order Carnivora; family Phocidae; genus Mirounga; species Mirounga leonina. The sequence goes on from NW_023270763.1 coordinate 8,352,751, forward strand.
AAGGGGTGGCCGCTGGATCCCACACCCCCCTCTGCACCCGGGATAGCGCGGGGCTGACCCAGTACGGCGCCCCTTTTTCTTCCTGCCTCAGCTGCCGACGATGAGACTAAATCTACAACCATAGGAACTGGTTCCCCCAGCTGCCTACTGGCAGCTGCTCCCGGTCCTTCAGCTGCTCTCGGGCCTGCTTTTATTTCTCCTCTGCTCTGGGCCTCTTTAGCTGCACAACGACCTCAACTCCTTTTGTTTTGTTCTGTTTTGTTTTGTTTGATGTCCTCGGGCCATAAATCCTAAACAAATCGTAGGAATCCTAAACAATCAAAAAGTTGCGCTGAAGTAACCAAGTCAAGCCAAATGTGGTAAAAAGGCCGTGACCCACCATGGATAAGGCCACAGAGTGACTCTGTACATGAACTTGGAAACCGAACGAAGTGCAGAAGCTCTGGAGAAATTACGCCAGGCGAGGAGAAAATCCTCAACAGCTAGATCGCGTCCGTGTTCCCTGAGCCACCCGCCTTTGGGGAGACCGCGCTGTGCGCCACACGGCTAAATGCCTGTATTAGAGCCTCACCAGTCGGGGCTGCCCGGCCTCGTTGGCTGCTACTCAAACAGCTTCCCCACCAGGCTAAGAAATCTTTTTCCTAGTCCAAGAGACTAGAAATATGTCAAATACACCTCATTCCTGGCAGAGTTGTGGGGAGTTTTATGCCCAAGGGCTTCGCCGACTAGAAAGAGAAGAGTAAACTTTTCAGTAATAATGACAAGATTATCAGAAAAATTTGGAGTGGCACATCCAGGATTCTGCCACTGAGGAGGGGATTTCGTGAGCACAGACAGGCCTGGCCAGGCGCCGTGCGAATTAGATGGAGCGAGCTTCCAAGCGCCCCTGGAGAAGCAGGGCGGGCAGCCACCAGCACCACCCTGGGCAGAAGTAACTGCTGTTAGAAACACCCTAATTTGTTCTGCGGCAGAATCGCCGAAGGCTGCCAAACCCATTCCTCAGGCAGCTAGATTGATCTAGAAGTATCGGGCAGGCTCACTTCCTATATCTCTGCTTCAGTCCTTTCTTAGCAATTAGCCGACATGGGGCGCCTGGGTGGCTCAGTCGGTTAAGCGTCTGCCTTCGGCTCAGGTCATGATCCCAGGGTCCTGGGATCGAGTCCCGCATAGGGCTCCCTGCTCCGCGGGGAGTTTGCTTCTCCCTCTTCCACTGCCTCTTCCACTGACCCTGCTTGTGGTCACACTCTCTGTCAAATAAATAAAAATCTTAAAAAGAAGAAGAAGAAGACACACAACATAGCCCTGCTCAGCCAGGCTCTCCTCGTTCATCTTTTCTCTCGGTGCAATGGGGGTCCAATGGAAAGAGCAGCGCACGACTTGCGGGCCGCGTGCCCAGTGCTACCATTCCCCAGCCCTCCTAGAGTTTCGTCCCCGTCATAACTGTAAAGGCAGGACGAGCCCGGTAATAAAACGCATGCGAATGAGTCCTGTGTGCAGGGCACTCCTGTGGAGGCTGATCCCTGCGAGGTCCCTGAGAAGGTGACTGTGTCCCTATTCTGGGGGGGAAGGAAGAAGCTTGGTGGGCAGAGGTCGCTTGCCCCCGCTCTTCCGCCCGCTGCTTCCACCCTCTCGGGCGATGGTCACCAGCATGTCCCGGTCTCACCGCCCGGGTGGGAAATCGTGCGTTACCATCCAATGGTATTGGTTTTCCCATCCAGGAATGACACGCAAATAGTGGAAGCTTGCCCCCTTTTCTCCTCGGCCCCCTTCCTGCGGTCAGCTCCGCGCCCCCTTACCCCCAGCAGGCCTGGCCGCGCTCCCGCCTCTGGCCCCCGGGTCGGCCTGGCCGGCTGACTGCAAAAGCCAGCATCGGCATCAGAAAACTTGGTCGGGTGAAGGGTTAAATATGTTGAAATAAGCCTGGCCGTCACAAAAGAGGCGGCATTTACACCCCGTACGTTTATGGAAATACTTGCTGAAGGAAAACAACCACAACATTGTGCACGTCTTTAGGAAGAGAATGGCCAAAGTGTCTTTAATTCACTGTTTACCCGTGAGAATTACTCCCAGGAGTGATCCTGCAATAAAATCTTCTTGGTCTATGAGAATAGAAAGAAATTGAATCAAAAGACTCTATTTCCACTTGTATTTATTCAGTCTGGGAAATTCAGTGGGCCGGAGCATGAGTATCAGCAGGGGATTCCTTGCTCCTAGCGTTAAATTACTGTCATAATCGCTCAATTATTTCTTCCTTGTACTGTTTAAAATAAAAATCCATCACATTCTATGTTTTTTTTCTAGCATTTATTAGGTTGAGTGTTTAGGAAAATCAATTATAGTCAGTCAGGCATGAATTGATGAATGTTCTTGTAATAATTGTCAGTTGTTAAACTGAATGTACTTTCTCTCTCACACTTTTCATTTCCTTCAGAGGGCAGAGGTGGCTCAGAGAGAGGCGGAGACTTTGAGGGAGCAGCTCTCGTCGGCCAACCACTCTCTCCAGCTGGCCTCGCAGATCCAGAAGGCGCCGGACGTGGTGGGTAACCCGGCCCTGTGGGGACTCTGTCTGGGGAATGGGACCTGTAACGGTCAGGGGAAGAGTTTTGCCAATGGGGCATCGATGCTAAGTGGTCGGCGTGTCGCCCGCCGGACGTGGAGGCTGAGGCAGGGGATCGCCGCACGAAAGAGAGGGTCCTCCCGGCTAGGCCCGTGGGGAGACGGCGGGCAGAGGGTGGGCGTGTGAGGCGGGAGCCTTACCGAAATTACACCGGGAAATTGGAGGTTTGGTCTCCACCTCGATATGTCCTTCCAACGTGAGAAAGAGTTGGTGATGAGCGGGCAGGCCAAAGATGGAATAAAGCAATAACCGGCTCCAAGCCTAGATGGTAGCAGACTCACTGCAAGTGCCAACATTCGGAAGGAGGCACACATCTTATGCCTTTGCATGCCTCTTGATTTTTCTTAAGATGCATAAAAATTGCTCTTAGATGGAACTTTCGCAGCTCAATCGAGGCAGCTTTGACTTGGAGATTCCAGGCTCCCGCCTTGAGCGCCGGGCAGTGACGCGGGGCAGCGCGGAGTTAAAACCTGGATATTAGAGCCGCGCCCCTGCGGTCAGACCCCAGCGCTGCATGACTTGGGCCAGGTAGCTTGACTTACCCGGGCCCAGGTTTCATCATGTGTGTTGTAAGAGTTCTGGAAGTTCTTCCAAGCAAAGCACTTAGAGCAAGTCCTGACCTAAAATCGGTGTCAGTCAACCTCAGCACACACTTGCTGCAGTTGGTCTCACCATCTCTGATCCGGGAGCCCCGGGTTCAAAGCTCAGCTCGTCACCTGTTTGCCCACAGACCTCAGGCAGTCAAACTTGGGCAGCCTCAGTTTCCTATGTGCAGAGTAGGAGTGGCCCCCAGGACCCTCCAGCTCCCGTGGCCTGTGGTGGGTGAGTTGTGCTTGTAGGTGCCCTAGATGACAAAGCGAAAGTTCCAGAATGTAAACCTGTGGGCCCAGAACGCTTGGCCCCGGTGGCCAAGCCAGGACGCAACTGGGACTTCTTAAAATTATTCCCCAGGAGCGAATCTGAAGCAGAGTTTTAGTGTGAGGACCCGACCCCTTTTTAAGAACGGATTTTTCATTTTCTGTCCTTAAGTTAACATTACATTATAAAAATAATTAGTTAACTAATTAATGAACACTCAAGAAAACATGATTGTTTCAGGGTACAGAGAAAAAATTTCCATTTAAGGAGCCATCACAACTTCATAGACTGTGGTATTCATTGTACCTGAAACATCCCCTTGGCTCTGTCACTGTCCCTTCATCCAAGCGTGCCTGCACAGGACCCAGCACCAGGGCTGAGGCGGGAGGAAGCCCTCGAGGAAGGAGTCAGTTCAGTCTCTCCCGGCCTCTGTGGTCGCCTGGGGTTCTCGAGAGAAAGCCGTCCATCCTCATGTGTCTACACGGGGCTCCCGAGCTAAATGGTTTTGATTGAAAGGATTTCTGGCACCATCCGAGACTGCAGCAACCAAAACATTTCAGAAGGAAATGAATGTTTTTGCAGGTAGAGTAAGTTGTGGGTCCTCGAGGCGCTTAAACACTTCATCATGGGCTAAGTGCAGTATTTACGTGGCGCTGGTTCAGTCGTCTGAGAGCGGCCCTGCCAGGCCTCCCCCCTGGGCCTGCGTTCCCAGTAGCCCCAGCTCCAGCCAGTTGGGGAGCAAACATAGGAAACGAGGCCAGCGGGAAAATGTCTGTTGGGCTTGGCTGGCAGGACTCGGCAGAGGAACAGTGGAGTCTATAGATCGAGCAAAAGCCAAAACCGATCCATTGGGTGTCTTAACGGAATCGCCAATCGTGGAAGGCTCGCCTCTCGGCAGGCTCTTGCCCTGTGGTGGGGGCCGCGCTGGGGCTTGATCTGGTGGTCTCCTTTATGCCTCGGGACACCACTGTCGTTAGAGGTAGGTTTTATTATCCTCGTTTTACAAGTAAGGGAACAGGCTCAGAGAAGTTATTTACCCAAGGTCACACAGCTCAAACCTGATCAAGCTGGAGTTTGATCCTAAGTTGTCTTACTCCGTAACGCACTCTTTTCCCCCCTCCATCGACCTACTCTCCTTCGTGTGCATTGAATGAGACGGGACATAAGCAGGTCCTTTGTCAAGTATTTATAGACAAATATTAGTTCAGGGCTCTGGTGCACCACACCAGGCCACCCCTTGAACCTAAACAAACCATATATTAGGAAACATGCCTATATATCAGGCGACCCTACCAGGTAAGTCCACCAGATGGAATCAGCCTACTCTGGCCACTTGGTGTTGGCAGAAACACAGGAGGTCAGTAAGAAAGTAGAACTGAGGTCCCCATGCCCTCGTCTTTCCACCACTGGGATAAATATAAGTAAGGTATCTGTCTCTGAGTCTGGGGCCCTAGGCGCACCATCATTTCATGTAAGGTTCTTTTTCCCTGTCTCGAGTCGTACTGTTACATCTCATCCATATTTGATATGGAAGTGGCTGCAGGATAAAAGAGGTCATTACGTAGCTTATCTGGGCCTGGGCGTGCTGGTCTCCATTGGAGGACTCAGATGCACGCAGCTTGGGAGGGAGGGGTGGTGAACAGGGTTCAAAGGGACAAAATTCAGTCAAGTCCTACCTAAGTAACTTCTGCTTTTACATTCATTTTTCCCTTTGGACTGTCATCATCTTAAGGCCTTCCTTGTGTTTTTACCATGTTTTCAGACTCTACAAAGCATCTTCACACATCCTGTCCTGGCCCCTGAGCCGTCGGTGGCCCCACCCCCTGGAACCTGGCACTCGTGAATAGTGTAGGAGCCCCTAGAGGTCTTGGAAGCCTGGAGCCATGGGACTAGCCCTGCTGGGACAGACTTGGTTCTGGTGTCCACTGTGGGAAGTCAGTTCTGTTCCTTCCTTCAGAGGCTTATCCCAGCCAGAGTCCTGACCCTGAGCCTCAGTCTCCAGGGGAGGGCCCAGAACCCATGTATTTTCTAAAGCCCCCAAGTGCTTCAGGTACAGCTGAACTGAGGCCCAGAGAGACACGCGGGAGCCAGCAGTCCTGACCCTCTTGGAATCGTACATTTCACTTCCTGGCAGTGATCACAAGAGCGTCTCAAGTGCCTGACACTGACCTTCCCGCAGCTGTATAGAGCGCCCCTCCTTTCGGCCCATGTTCACTGTGTTGCACAACTTCCTTTCTAGCTTGTTGCCCAGGCGCTGAGACCCAGGCCCAGACCTCCTTCCACCCCCTGCCCCTTGATCACCTCCTGCGCCCTTGTCTGGTTCTTCCTTATCTCCTGCGTGTCTTCGCGATGGGACAGCCAGGAAGTGAGCCCCATTTGGGCTTCGAGTAGAATGACCTTTTCTGTCTCATTTCCAAGGTCTTAACTGCTTTCGGGTGGATGATCTCATATCTTGGAGCTTATGTAAGACACAAATGACTTTGGCTATGTTATGAATGAGGAATCCGGCTTGGGTGCCTGAGAGTCCGTTGAAGTGCCCAAGGTCACACGGCCGGCGTGGGGCCAGGCCAGTCTCGGCCCCTGGAGTTGAGCAGATGGCCCTCTGGGACTGCCTGCCCCCAGGTCCCCATCCTGAGTCCAGGCTCAGCACTGCCGGCTGCTGTTTCTACACATATCATTTGAACCACTTATCCCTGGTATATCCAACTTTCACTTGCCCGTGTAAAGCCCCAGCTCCCCATCTGGCTCGTTGTACAGACTCTCCCGGAGAGCACTCGAAACCATTATTATGGCTGGCATCCCTCAGGTTGGAAAATTGATAAATAAGTTAAAATGAGATAATGCGGCTCAATCTCTGCCCTCCCCCCCGCCCATGAGACCGACCTCCCTGGATATCCCTCTCATCGTGTCCCCTCCCTGCTCCCCCAGGCCCACCACCACAAGTGCGGGCACCTCTGGCCACCCTCCTGACAAGGCCCACCGGCCTTTCTGCCCCCTTCCCTCCTCACAGCTCACTTCCACATGCTTCTCTCACTAATGTCGTAGGCACTAACCCCTGGCACGACCAGGAGGATTGATCTCAGGTCCCCGTGGCTCCTGCCGAGGGCGGGGCTTCCCACACGCTCGGAGGTCAAGGGTGGGTTTGGTTTTGTTGTTAATTCCCGATCTGTTGCAGACTGGTCATTTTACAAAGACAGTAAAAGCGTCACAGCAACGTTGAATTGCTAGGAAAGTTTTGAAACACTCGCTCTCCCGTTCCGGGCTTGTCTCCCTGTGTACCGGCCACATTCTGTGTGTTGGCGCCAGTTCGGGGAGCACACTCTGGACAGAACTGATCTGGACGGCATGTGCCGTTTAAAGAAGCAGGCAGGAAGATGCTTGCCGGGGCCACGTGTGTGTCTGCCAGGACTCAGGAGGAATGAAGGCCTTACTTTCCAAGAGAGTACAAACCCAAGGAACAGAAGGGAGGCACTCCTTTGCACACAGAGCTTACATTCTTAAATGATCAGGTCCTTAAATTCCCAGCAGGGAGAAGTAAAAAATTGCTCCCCTGATGACTGGCTGCCCCCCAGCATGAGAACCCTGTGACAAGCACATTGTGCCTGGCTGCCAGTATGGGCAAGAGCAAGACATGAATTGGGGGACTTCTGGAGGTGAAGGGGGGCATGACAGCGAGGATGATGACACCCCACCCTGTAGCCTGAGCTGCCCCCAGGTCTCTGCTGTCACAGAGACTAGTGTGTCCTGTCCTTCCGTCTCTGTCCCCTGGCTATGCCCAGAAGAAGTGCAGCCACCCGCCAGGAAAGCTTCCAGAGTCCTTCAGGAGCCAGAGTCCCTTTTAAAACTTGAATAAAGAACAGCTTTAGTCCTTGGGACGTAGAACTGACTTTTTCTTCTTCTTCTTCTTTTTTTTTTTGTAACGCCTTTTTTCCTATTCTGCATATTTTCCAAAATGAGCAAATTGGGGGGTGGGCGGTAAGTTTTTAACAACATCAGTTATCATAAGCGTTCCTAAGCAAAGAATTACCAAATGCATTCTTCCACATCTTTTAGCTCTTTTTTAAAATGCTGAATCTGAGAATCAGTTGGTCAAACACCATCCCAGCCTCTGGATAATGCAGTAGCGAACCAAAGGGATGTTGCATTGCATCTTGGGATAGAAAATCCTAATGCTTCAGAGCTTCCAGGGGACCTCCTCAGAGCCTGCCCCATTGGCACCCCCAGCACACAGCAAGACCCTTTCTGTCATCTTCAGATGGTGACTCACGTGTCACCATCTCAGCGAGGCTTCCTCTGAACATCTTCTTAAAACCCCCAAGTCTGACCCCATGCCCCACCCCCACTTCAGTTTTGGGGTGGCACAGTTGGGGCCCAACATGCTTTGGCATCCCAGACACCTAGCCCCACCCCCTGACTGGATGCCCCGGGACAGCAGAGACAGTTCTCCCTGTGCTCACAGAGTGTGCCTGGTTCCTGGTGTGCACCCAATAAATACTTGTCCATTGGCCAAATCCAGGCGCATTTGCCTGCCATGCAGACGGGAAGGTGGTGCAGGGAGGTGTTGGCAAGTGCATCTCAGCGGAGGCAAGAGATAACGTCACCGTGAGTGCGCTGTCCCCATCACTCCACCTGCACGTTCTTGCCTCCGTTGCCGGCACAGATAAACACAAGCCCCACCCGAAGCCAGGGCAGTTTTGTCATTTCCTTTCTCCTCCGCAGGAGCAGGCCATAGAGGTGCTGACCCGCTCCAGCCTGGAAGTTGAGTTGGCCGCCAAAGAGCGGGAGATCGCCCAGCTGGTGGAGGACGTGCAGAGACTCCAGGCCAGCCTCACGAAGCTGCGTGAGAACTCGGCCAGCCAGATCTCCCAGCTCGAGCAGCAGCTGAGTGCCAAGAACAGCACGCTCAAAGTAAGAGCGCTCTGGGGGCCACGGGCTGAGGGAGGGCTGGACGCGCACGCGCACACACCCCTGCTGCCTCTGCCTTCTTCTACATGAGACCCTGGAGGAGCCTGGGGCCGGTTGGCCCAGGGGGTCACTTCTGTCTTCACTGTCTGGGGCACGTGCTGGATGTGGTGACCACCACAAGAGGCCTTAGCTCAGAAGCCACCTTGTCAGCCCTGCCTTGGCTGTTGCACAAGTGTTTTTCACGTTTGTGGTCCGCACAGGTCACGGTTAGAACTCGTCCTCACATTAAAAGCAGAAGGGATGGCTCAGGTTTTTTTCAGCCTGAGCTCCAACCATCAGCAAGAGTTTTTGCCTCCAGTGAGAACAGTGGCAGCATAAGGAGGCATGAGGTTCCCCTGGACACAGCTCTCACGGGTGCACAGTTGCTGTCTGAGCTCCTTTCCGGAGAGCATCTTGTCTGGAATTGACTGCAAGTAGGGCAACCTTGAACCTCTGTGAGGGAACTAGAAGCAGGGTCCTGGAGCCCAAGGCAGGGAGAGTGACTTTGAACCCTTCTACCAGCTCTTGCCTGAACGGCACTGCCCTTGATTGGCCGTGTGTTGCAGGCAGCACTTGGTAGAAGGCCCCGTCGTCAGCGCCCACCCATGGTGCTGCTTCCCCACCTGGCATCCCAGAGACGGACATTCTGTGCACCTGCTTGTGTGGGGTTGGAGTGGTTGCTAAGGTCACAGGCCAGCTGCACAGACATGCCTTGCATCCAGCTCCGCCAGCCTTTCAGTATATTTTAAAAAATAATTATACTTGATTTAAGATTTTTCAACCTGCTACAGTTAGCACCATATGAAGAAAATCCTCGCACCCTAGATTCGTGGCATGTCAGGGCCAGAAGGGCCTCTTCGGAGGTATCTTACTTGATGATAAGCAACAGGGCTAGCGAGAGTGTGGGCCCAGCCCCCAGGCCAGCGGGCCCCCACTCTGCCATCCCTCCCTAGCCTGTGCGATGCCCGCCTAGCTTCCGTTTGCGGAGCATGCGAATGATGGCCAAGCCTAGTCTTCATGTACTAAATACAGTGCATCAAGATCAGTTGTAAAAATGTCAGGAAAACTTTATCTTCAGTAAAGTAATTCCAGAATGTAGTTAGGCCCATCTTAATTTTTTTAAAAAACAGATTTCCCTTCCCAACGCATGCCCGTGTTTCTGACCTTGAGCCGAGTTTCCAGCAGGTCGGCAGGTCGCGGGCCTGACCTCCCTGACCCGGGGCACCCACCGCTCTCCCTCCCTGGTTTCCTCCTGGCCTCTTCGGGGTGCGTTTCCTCCAGTGTCTGAGGAGCCAGTCCTGCTGATTTTGGGGAGAGGGTGGACACATTTGTCATCGACCATGACATTTATTTCTCCCATGGTTCTTATTCTCCCATCAGCCTGCCCAGTGAGTGCCAGCATTCATTTTTTATTTCTAGATTAAATCTAATTTTCTCGTGTTACAGCCATTTCTGACCCCAGCAGTGACATTATTATTAGATAATTTGCCTTTCTCTGCTTTGTTACAGTTAAGGGGGGACTCAGATACATCCTGCATTTGACTATGAGAGGGAGGCTATAGAAGTTACATTTTTTATTATGGAGCAATTTCTTCTAAATCAGTTAAGGTTTTAATGTTTGCCTTCACACACACACAAAAATGAAACGCAGTTTTACAAATTAATGTTCTTTATCCATATCTTGGGGGAATTCTTTAATACGGTGCAGTTAATGAAACAATTTGGCAATACTTCTTCCAAAATTATCGCTCCCTTATCTTCATCTGATCTCATAATCAAAACATATCCTCTAGTAACAAGACTTCTCTGATTCTAATTATCTTAACCCCTTGTCACCAGGAGTGAAGATCTCCCCAATACTGAACCCGCACACAAAAGGCATTAGCCTCCCCCAGACGAGCGCATCTACCTCCCTCACCCGAAGGAGTAAGGTTAATTGAATGAGATACCTTCCCAGGGCTTTTTTTTTTTTTTTTTTTTTCCTAATGTGTATAATTTATAGTCTCAAATCTAAACTAAACAGCAATGCGGTTATTAGGAAAAATAGGTTATGAATGAGACCCGTCAAATTGGCAACCTGATGCTTTTGTAATGGGGCTTCTCCGGCCGGGAGTGGCACCTGAACTTCCCCGGGGGCTTTCCTTTCCTGTTCCTCCATCTCCCACCCCAGCCCCCCCCCCCCAGTCTTTTCCTTCTGGGACCATGTCATTCAGCCCCAGGGGACGCTGGGATACACGGTGCGGGGTTCAAACTGGGATCACCATCTGAGGGTGCTGCGGCTTGAGGCCCAGCTCCGCTGCTTGGCGTTGGGGGTGGTTTTGCCATGAATGTTGACGATGGTCTTTGAGACAAACGCTAACGTGCTTGATGACAGTCACTGAGGAGATGTGGGGGTTGATCTCACAGGGCAGAGTCTCTCCACTCTCGAGCTTACTGGGGTTTTCTCAGTGCCATACCCTGAAATGGAATATATTTGGGGGAGGGGGCCGTTGGTTTGCTTTCTCCGGCACCTTGAAAGTCTCCGTCTCTTGCAACTACTGTTTCCTCACCTAGACGATCGATTGGTAATTCCGTGAGGATGAATCAACAGTTGGATGTCTGCCAGTCTCTTTTTCCCCGTGTTCTACTTTCTCAAGCCAAGTTCACCCTGAACACATCGCTATCCACATACAGTGGGGCCCCCCTCCCCTTTAAATAGACAGGGAAGCAGACTCAGAAGTGGGAGATGTTTCTTCCTGCCGAATCTGACAAGTCCTCAAGCACACTGCCGCTTGTGCAGGATCGTTCTGTATTTGTAATTAATGAAGTAACCCGGCTGCCATTACAAGACTGCTTTTTCTGATAACTCTATTCTGTGGGCTTCTGTTGGAACACTTCAGTACAGAGGCAGTGTAACTAGGCAGTCACCTGCATTTTACTTGCTAAAGCACGGAAAATCTTGCTACCAATACCTGCAATTTAAAATGGCTATTTATACGAAAGGCTAGCTAAAAGAATGCCCATCTCCCATCGGGAGAAACTGGTATTTTCTAAAGATGAGTACTTCCCACTGGGGATGGAGGGTGTATTAGAATCCCCGGGGGGGCGGTCTCCAGGGGCCTCCCCTACTCTCTGTCTCCACCCCACCCCCTGCCATCTCCTGCAGTTCGATGGGTCCTGTTGAGCCACCACGGAGCATGCTGTGTCCCTCAGAGGGTTGGGCCGGGAAAAAACGAATGACCACTTCTCTAGATTCACTCAGTTCTTTGTTTCTGGATGCTGGCACTTTGATACGTAGGTTCCCTAACCTACTGCAATGAGGCTGCCTTCAGTCTCGTTTCAAAGAGCGTCTTCTCGATGTCTCAGCCTCAGCACATGAGTAGCCGTGATGATGCTCGTGGCCTCGCGGAGGAGGTCTCTGAGGTTAGGAGAGGCCCATGCAGGTCCCTCCGCTGTGCCCATCCCCCAGTAGGAGAGACTTACCCTGGGTCGCACAAACGAGCCCGAACATCAAAAGTCCCAGTAGCAGAGAGCCCGGGGCCGGGCCTCCCCCAGCCTTGTGCTGGCTGGGTCTCGAAGGTGGTATGAGCACAGATTCTTGGAGAGGAAGGAGTGAGGCTTCCGTGCGGAGCAGGAGGCCACAGGTAGGCCCCTCCAAGGCGGCTGTAAACCAGGGCGCGTTACTAGAAGTGCTTTCAGGAGCTGATTACTTGTGGGAATCTGTGAGGAGGCCTCTCGGAAAGAGCGTCCCGGTGGCCTGAGCGTTGAGGCTGGACCCTCCTGGGCTGTGACGGCACCGTTCCGTGAGAAGGAGTCAGCTGCCTGGCTCACACCTGGATCACAGCTCGGGGAAATTGGAAGTGACCTCTGATAGGGTTGCCTTCCTGGGGATCCCCCTTCACTGTCCGGGGTCACACTTCTCCAGCCTGTGGCGAGCCCTCCAGGATAACCTTCCCCGTCACAGTCTGGCCGTGTGTGCACAGGGCCCACCTGGGCCCCCTGGGCTTCCCCTGCCCCCAACACATGCCCGGCATCAGTAGATCCTAAATTTACGTGCCTGCTACCTCTCACCAAGGAATCGTGGAGACCAAATGGGTTCCCCATGCAGGTAAAGGAGGGTGCACACAGCCTCAGCCGGGACCTCAGAGATGACCCCAAGGGGCGGGGCATCAGACCCCCCTCCCCCAGACCAGGGAGCGCAGTCATATGTCCCCATTCTCGGCTGGTGACCCCTCACCCCAGGGGTCCCCGTGAAGACACAGGGTCACACACCACTGCCCCAAGCCTGAGCTGTTGGGCTTCAGAGAACACTGCTGAAAGCCTGGCTCTGACCATCTGGGAAGAAAGGTAAAGGCATCTGCACCCGGCAGCGGGGTCACCTCCCCAGCCCACCATCTGTTTCATGGTAAGGATGTATTACCGCCCTGCCCCCTGCTGTGCTGCCCAGAAGAAAGGCCTTTCCGAGGGTCTCCACATCAGTCTTCCTGCCAGGGGTCCCGTGAGTTGGTAGCCCTAGAGCATTTTAAGAACTTCATATGGATAATTCTTCTAGCAACTCAGGATCCTTTTGCTGAGCACCTGCTGAGCTCCGGGGACCACGTGTGTGCTCTGTATTGCTAAATGGGTGGGACCTACATCCTGCGATGGTCCTGTCTTTGGGAACCCGTTTTCTTACTCTCCCCATTGTCCAGGGGAGGAGCATGAGGCCCAACAGGCTAAGCCGTTAGGAAGTAGAGAACTTCATAAACAGAGCCCCTGGATTCAGAACCGGAGAGCCCCTTCCAAAATCACAGTCCTCTCCAATACCACCCCCCAGGGATAAAGTCCTAATAACACCAGTAACAGTAACCACCCCCCATCTCCAGAGTGCTTGGTCATGTGCTGCTCATTCCATGGGCATTATTCTATCTGGATCTCACCAAAGCACGGTACCATGGGTGCCATTATCCCCATTTTATAGATGAATAAACTGAGGCTCAGAGAAGTTCAGTGTCTTGTTCAAGATCACCCTGCAACTAAGTGGCAGAGCCAGGCCTTGGTTGATCTGTCAGGCTCTGGAGCCCAGGCCTCCAGCGAGCACCTGGCTTGGCCTCCGCACACATAGGTTCCTCCTGGAATTGCAGGGGAGGCGGGGGCGGGGGCGGCCTCCCGCTCGAGCGCGATCTGATTGTAGAACTCGGTGATTTGTTTTCTTTCTGTGGGCACACAGCCACCTCTGCAGAGATGGTGCAGCAGTGAAGCGAGATAGTGTTTGGGACATAGACCCCAGCACCGAATCTGGCCCAGCCAAGGAATACTTGAGAAATCTGGGAGGAGCCTTTCTCCCCAGAGGACAACAGACAGAGCTGTTGCCCTTTCCAGGTGGAGAGTTTTTGAAGCTAGACTTTTTAGGCACCCAGCAAGGAGTCTGGTCAAAGACCCAAGCAGAGGATAGAGTGTGGCTCTGGGAAGTCAGACTCCCAGACGTTGGTGAGGACGGGCTCACGGTGCTCACAGGTCCGGACAGGCTTTGCATCCTGTTGTCTGCATCCTGTTGTCTGCCCCAAGAAACGAACATCAGAGGTTTACAGAAGCAGTCTTGGGGTTCTTCTCGATTAAGCTGCCCCCGGGTAGGCGGCAGAAATTTCAGCAGACGATTCAGTCCTCAGCGAAAACCATACATCCGACCAAGTGACAGGACTCCAGTCCTAAATCCTTCTCCTTAGGGCCCCTCACGGGTCTGCAAAGCCGTGCTCCCTGGGAGACTTGGCAGTGGTGACAGCCCCACATCAGAGGCCCCGTGGTACCACATCCGCACCAGGACCTGGCCCTGTGCTCCTTCCCCCAACCCTTTGAGGTCATTGCTGCCCTTGCATATTTCACAGATGAAACACTGATTACCGTGCCCCGAGGTGTCCCGCTCATAAGTGACGGACTTGACTCCAGGTTCAGTGCCCTGCTGGCTTCTACAGTGCTCCGGATTTTCCGCTCTCGCTGCCCTCCCTCCTGTCTCCTGAACACGAGCAAGTTTAATGTGTTCATAGCCGGCATCTGTGAACTGCACAGCCTGAAAGGTGCCTTGCATCCTAGCGGCAGCCTATCATCTTTTGTTTGGGATGGCTGACACACGACTGTAGGGAGAATGAAGTAATCACTTCTTCGAGAGCAGCTTCGGAGACTCTTTTGTCGGAAAATGAGTGTATGCTACCCACCCCACCCCCCCGTTTGATTACGATGAGAAACCATCATGATATATAAAGTTGGCAAGAGGTCATAAAAAGGAACGAGGGCAGAGCACTTTTACATGATGGAAATACACACAAGAATTTGCCAACAAAGGCAATAGGAAAAGATGAGCTAAAATTCTCTTGACAGTGGGCAGGTTGAGATCCAGGTGAGCATCACACCTGATGGGCCAGACGGGCATCTCCTCCCCAAACTCTAGAACATTCTCAGTTGGACTTAAACTGTGGCTGCAGTCATGGCTGGCCAAGCACTACCTAAAAAAGGCAACTGGGAGCGCTATGGTTTCGGGACCTGGAATTTGTTCACCCCAGGCCTGGAAACATGCTAAATCGTCAGCTATCCCCTGCCCCAGGGTCTTTGTGTTTTATGTGAGGCGGCCTTATTCCCTTCCCCTTCATGGGAGGTCAAGAGCAAACTAGTCCGAACACCCTCGCAGAAGGGAGCATCCTCTGCTGACCACCCAAAGCCAGAGGCCCCTCCTAGCAAGAAAGCCCCACAGAGCACTGCACAAACCAGCCATATCAGGGCCTGTGAGCTCACAGAGCATCTCATAGCCGGGGTGCGTGTTGTCTCATTCCCCCTCTGAGGGGCATTCGAGGACCAGGGAGTCAGTTGACTGTGCCCAACCTTGGCCCTGCTGACCAGGTGCCCTGCAAGGGCCCTCCCGCGGGACTCAGACAAAAAGACCACCCAGCTCACCGGGCCTCCCGCTCCTGAAGTGCCCACGTCCAGGGGCGGGGGGGTGGCGCAGATCTGAAGGTTCAAATGCTTTTTGCCCGATTCCTATCTGATGCCAACACTCAGTGACAAAGGGCTCGTACCTCTTGTTAGCAGGGTCCCACCAAAGGTGTTGACAACTGACTGCACATGTCAGCTGGCCTAATGTATCTCGCGAAAAGCCACACGCTGATGTGAAAGTGCTGAGCACTTTTCTCCGCTGTTTGCCATTTCGTGGTATTTCCTACAAAATGGCCTTTTCTCATTCTGTTTTCCACTTTGGTAAAGCTCTGTTCTACTTTGGTTAGGTTTGATATTACACCTTATATTACCGTGTGTGTGTTTGTGCACATTCACACTTGCTCACACCCACACTCACACCAGACCAGAAGCGTGAAGGTCAAGAAAGCAACCCCGCACGTTGGCACCATTCACTTCACGTTTGCGTTTCCTTTCAGGGACAGCTGGACGTTCCCTAGGGACTGGAGTCCGTGAAGGCTGTCCTAGTGCCATAGCAGGACGTCATGACCTGGGCGGTTTAAACAAAAAACTTGTATTTCTCACAGTTCTGGAGGCTGGGAAGTCCAACATCAGGGCACTAGCAAATTCCGTGTCTGCTGAGGACTCCCTTCCTGATTCCCAGACCAGTGTCTGCTTTCCCACCCTGCCCACGCATTGGGGTGCGCCATGGGGTCTCTGTGCCAAAGGCACTGATCTCATCCGTGGGGCTCCCCCTCCGGTGACCCAGTCGCCCCCAAAGGCCACGCCTCCTAACACCATCACCCTGGAGGTTGGGTTGCAACACACGGATTTGGGGGTAGGGGGTAGAGGGACACAAGCATTTGCTTCATAGCGAGGTCCGTCAACCCGTTGCAGACACAGCCACTAATAAAATTCCTCTGTTTTCAGCAACTGGAAGAAAAACTCAAAGGACAGGCTGACTATGAAGAAGTGAAGAAAGAACTAAAGTAAGTGTGGAGACGCCGGTGCGGCCGCCTACAAGCCAGGGCTCGCTGGTCACTTCTCCTAAGGAACCGCTGTGCCAGGGACAGGGCAGCCGCGGGCCCTCGCTCTGGGCCTTGGCGGCCGCTCCCCCACTACACCGTGTCCCAGGCTGCTCAGAGCCCTGGGCGTGTGCACTCAGGCCTGTGCCTGAGCTCTGGGGACTTTTTCTAAGACGCCGTGCATTTCAAGTATGCCAGTATGCACAGAATTAGGGGAGATGGTGCCCTGATAGAAATTATGAAATATGAGCTTGTGTGCCAGCAGTAAGTTCCCCAAACAGGAGCAGAACAGAGAAATGTTTTGTTTTGGGGTTGTTGTTGTTTTTAAGATTTTATTTATTTAATTGGTGGGGGGGGGCGGCAGGCAGAGGGAGAGGGAGAAGCAGACTTCTTGCTGAGCAGGGAGCCCAATGCAGGGCTCGATCCCAGGACCCCAGGATCATGACCCCAGCCAAAGGCAGACGCTCAACTGACTGAGCCGTCCAGGTGCCCCCAGGGGAGTGTTTTCCAGTTGAAAGCCTACACGTGGCCTCATACCACCACCCCCCGCCCCTGACCACCTTCAGACACCAGGACTTTTCTTCTCTCAGCTTCCAGTTTCCCATCCGAAGGCAGTAGCTGAAGTCCTGTCACCCCGCCAGCGCTAATGCGAACATTCTCAAGTAGAAGTGCCCGCACTCACGCCCCGCCTCCTAGTGCCTCAAACTCCTTCCCCCAAGGCTGCCCCCGGCCCTCCTGGAGCTCATGGGCAGCCCCTGCCTCCACGGCCGAGCTCTGAAACACAGCAGACGGTCACCGGGCCCTGCAGGCCCGTGTTCTCCGCTGCTGTGGGAACACGGGGTCCTTCCTCTGCTCCCCCCTGTTGGGCCCCAACCCCTCCACAGACACCCCCTTAGCCTCAGGCTCCCCTCTCTGGTGTTGGTGTCTCCCTCCTGTCTCTCCAGGCTGACCCCCCACCCGCACCCCAGATCCCTTCCTACTCCTCTGCTATCCCATCAGCCCCCCCTCCTGACACTTTTAATTTTTCCTTTTAAAATAAGCCTACACCCACTCGCCATGCTGTTCTTTGTATTCTCAATTCCATTCCCTCGGGATTGCTAAAAAAGCCCACGGGAAGGCCTCTTGGACTTTCCCACCACCAGGGCCCGTCGCCCTCTCTCAGTCATGAACTCCCCCAGCCTCGCTGGCGACTTGCCTGCAGGTGGCTTCTCAGCCCGGTGCCCAGAGGCCCAGCGTGTCTCTCCCTGGACGGTGTCGCCCCCTCTGGCCGCAGACAGCCTTGCAGCACCTCCTTGGACACCCCCCCCAACACACACACACCTGCCTACATCTTCCCTCTTCCAACCCTGAGGCGTGTGCTATTCACCTGTCTGACCTTCTGTATCTGCTTCTCCTGTCCCCATCGTCCGTCCTTCTGCTCTTCCTCCCACTGAGAAGAAAACAGCCTGTGCCTTCTAGTGCTGAGTCAGAGAAACTCTGATGTGAAGGCCTCCTCCCCCAGCCTCTGCCCATCCACGCAGCTCAGTCCCGACGGTCCTCTTAGCTCACCTCCGTTCCCATGCGCGACACGATCAAGGTCCATTCCCTCCCACGCAGCCACTGCATGCTTCCTCCCAGACCTGCGCCTGCATTCCTAGTGGCCCTTTCTGCTACACATGCACACCATGGCCCCCCTCAGCCCCAGGTCTGCATCTGAAGGCCCCACTCTGATGGCTTTTCTGCTAAAATACGCCCCTGCCCTCCCACTTCCTAGTGATCCAAGGGCCCTTCCAGACACACGCCCCACCTCCCGTCCTATCTCTGCCCCAGGCCCCCTGCCCACCTCAGTGGTCTGTAAAATGCCCTGCTCCTTCCAAGCCCTTCTTAGACACTGACTCCTCCTGACACGGACTCCGTCTCTAACCCGAGGAGGTTTCTGCTGCCAGCAGCACCCATCAGGTCTTCTGTGTTGGGTGCTATTTGGATTTTGTCGTCTACCTGTAACAGCCTGTGGAGTTTGCAAGGGCGAGGGGCAGAGCGGTTCTGATCCTCTGAGTGCCCAGCACCCACTAGGTCATCAGTAAAGATCCAGCGAATGAACGAACAGACGCCGGTGTTTTGGGTGTCAGCTTATAGGCTCACTTCAGTCTTTTGTTACGTGATCCTAAAGATCTCAGACAAGAATATAGCTGCAAACGTGACGGCCGTAAAAAAGGACAAGTTCCAGACTGCTCGTCACTTCTCTTCCGGCTGATGCAATGCGGCCCCTGAGTTATTATTTTCAATAGCTCACCATAAAATAAAATTACGAGGTTTCCTTCCTTCCCCCCACCCCCCAGCTGCTCTTTCGTTCCTTTTCTGTTGGTCTGTGGGACACGGGCCACTACGAAGATAAAACCACAGATAAACTAAGCCGTCAGCTTCTCACTGACCACCACAGTGGCCGCAGCAGAGTGGTCTCCCGGGACCCTGGGCATTTTTACGCGGTGCTCTTGACGCTTCCATGGGACTTAAAGAGGGCAGAGGCCAAGGTCATGGCTGCGAGAACGCTGGGAGAGCACAGGTGGCCTGCTGCCGGGGACCACAGCCGCTTTCGCTCGCCTTCCCAAGCGCCTGGGGCCATGTGGACTCACTGTCCTTCCCTCCCAGATAGACTCACAGAAAGGAAGGAATGTCCCTGTGAAAGGAACACTGGAAACAGTGGTTCTGGGCACCTGAACTCCCTCGGCTCTCAGACTTGTGGAAACAAGCTGAGACCGAGGCGGTTTCAGCGATAAGGAGAACAAAGGAGAAACAGTCCTGCTCCCCCGCAGCGCCTGGGGCTGCAGAGCAGGTCTGTGGCCAGCCTTGGAACCAGGCAGTTGGGGACCTTGCTTTTTGCCTATTTTCCCAGGTCCCTGCATGGCTGGCCCCCCGGGGCAGGTGGGAGGGATGAGGTTTCTCTCTCTGGCTTCCTTCTTACAACGTTTTCATTCCCTGTAAGCTTGACAAATACATTCCGCTTGCAACAATGTTACGTCTGTGTTCAACTTTAAAATTATACTCCGAACAGCCCTGGTGTGATTCCATATGGAATGATTTACATGCTGGGCAAGAAACTTTTGCTGGCCAACTGCTAGTTGACTAGTTATTCTAGAGACACTATCAGATTATAATGCTGCCAGGGAGGTTGTTAAAGCTGTCAGTTCCTCCGTTCCTGGAGTGCAGGAAAGTGTAATGTTAGTGCTCATTAGTGTGGCAGTTAGCAAAGGTAGGAGTGGGGAATAACCGCTCTGTCTTGCTCTCCACAGCATTCTGAAATCCATGGAGTTCGCACCGTCCGAGGGCTCTGGGACACAGGTATGCGCTCTCGTTTGCTCTCTGTGTGCGTGAGGGCCAGCTCGCCTTGGTCACTGCCCGTCCCCGAGCAAGCCTCACGCTCTCGAAATTTCCATGGAACCTTCTGCCTGCAGCTGACGAGTCATTTCCTGGGGACCTTAAGCAAGTTCAAGCACATTATCTTTAATTAAAAAGAGGCAGGAAGAGAAAAGTCAGTGTTTTCCAGACGGGTAGCTCAGTTCACATGACGTTGTGATCTCACTTGGGCGGGCACTGAGCACATGGGTAAGACCACTTTTAGATTGTGTCAGAGACCAGCCCCAAACGGACCGACTTCGGAACTTTCTTTATCTGCTGCCTCACGTGGAAAAGAGGTGGGGCAAAATGACCATGGTGCCCGGTAACCTGGTGGCCAGGGAGAATTTAAGGCATCAAATGGAATCCCGCTCCTGATGTCCAGACGGCAGCTGACTCTTTGTGGCTGGTACCAAGGAAAGCTTAACCTTGGTAGCGACCTCCGGACAGGTCTGTGGCTCTGCAGCCAGTCCGCGTGCCAGATGAGGGACGGGTTTAGACTCCTCGACCTTGGGGACGGCATAGAGAATAGGAGTTGTCTAGAAGCGACACGGGTGTAAGAAGAGGAATGACTGCGACAGGAATGCATCCTTTTGGAAAGGCTCTTGAGTGCTCTCCACGCGTGTGGGAGCATCTCCAGGGGAAGGCAGGTTCCTATAACGCATGGGAGTCAGAGAGCGGGCTGCACAGGCCATCGGAGCAGGGATTTCGGGGTCCGGCGGCCCCGGGGAGCGGGCGGGTGGCCGGCCCCACGGTGAGCCCTGCTCTGCCCCATCTAGGACGCGTCCAAGCCCCTGGAAGTGCTGCTGCTGGAGAAGAACCGCTCGCTACAGTCCGAGAATGCCGCGCTGCGCATCTCCAACAGCGACCTGAGCGGTAGGTTGACAGGGTCTCGCGTGCCGTGCTCGGTCCCTTCCGGGGGCCGAGGAAGAGGAAGGTGAACCGTGAGTCTGGGCCGATGCATGACGGGAGCATCAGCGGTTGATGACAGCCTTGACTAATGAGCGCTTGGTCTCCTCCTGGTCCTCCGCACGGCTCCTCCCCTCCCCCCGCCCCGCCTACCGACGCGCACGTCGAGGCGCGTGGCCGCAGGGCACCTGCGGAGGTCAGTCAGGGCCCGTGTTGCAGGAGAGGCCAGGAGGGACACTCAGAGGATGGTGGCCTCTCTGGTCCGTTCCCGGTCGTGCGGCCTCTGTCTTGTGGTGGTTCTGGGGCTGCCTCCAGCCTCAGTGGAGCTTTTCTTCCTTTCGTCAGGTTTTCCTTGGGAGCGCATCCCCCATCCTTAGCCTTTCTTTGCTCGTCCCAAAATGGTGGCGTCACTGACTGCTTCTGGTTTTGGCAGCTGGTAAACCGTTTAACAGTGTCTCGGGCTCCGGTGATAATTCATTCTTAAAATGTGCGTGCCTTCGATCGAGTGGACTCGGTGCAGTGCATTCGCCTCAGAGCAAGTGGTGTGAGAGAACCCGTTGGTCCCAGAATGTCAGTGTTTGCTGCTCCTCAGGTGGGGCCCTTCTGGTAATAGCTCGAATGCTAGCGGCCCGATAAGAGGCCCCGCGACCTGTCGACTCTTTACTGTGTGTGGTACCGGCTCCTTGCCACTTTAGGGGTTTGAATCTGTGTCGAGGGGACTCTCCAGGCTGCAACGTACAAGAAAGGTGCAAACATGAAATGCATGTTGCTTGTTTCGGGGGGCCTCGTTTGGCTAATTTAAAAATTCAATTGAAAAACAAACCAACACACCTCATTGGCCCTTGGAAAATCTGCACTTTTTTTTTTTCCCTTTTGTGGGGCAAACTTGGCATTTTGGTCTTGGTTTTTTTTCCCTTTTGAATCCCCCATAATGCATTATGTTTGCCCTTCCTTGTAGGGTCAGCCAGGAGAAAAGGGAAAGACCAGCCTGAGAGTCGGCGTCCTGGACCTTTGCCGGCCTCCCCTCCTCCTCAGTTGTCCCGCAACACGGGGGAGCAGGCTTCCAATACTAATGGTACACACCAGTTCTCACCAGCGGGGTTAACGCAAGACTTTTTCAGCTCATCCCTGGCAAGCCCCAGCCTACCCCTGGCTTCTACGGGAAAATTTGCACTAAACTCTCTCCTCCAACGACAGCTAATGCAGTCCTTCTACTCCAAGGCCATGCAGGAAGCAGGAAGCACAAGCATGATTTTTTCAACAGGTCCATACAGCACAAACTCCATATCTTCCCAAAGTCCATTACAACAGAGCCCAGATGTAAATGGCATGGCCCCGTCTCCCAGCCAGTCAGAAAGTGCTGGGAGCGTCTCCGAGGGCGAGGAGATAGACACGGCAGAAATCGCCCGGCAGGTGAAGGAACAGTTGATCAAGCACAATATCGGACAGCGCATTTTCGGACACTATGTCTTGGGACTGTCTCAAGGGTCCGTGAGCGAGATTCTGGCCCGGCCCAAGCCCTGGAATAAACTGACCGTTCGCGGCAAGGAGCCCTTTCACAAGATGAAGCAGTTCCTCTCAGACGAGCAGAACATCTTGGCCCTTCGCAGCATCCAAGGCAGACAAAGAGGTGAGAGGCTTTCGGGGGCTGGCGCCAGCGTGTGAACCCGTCAGGGTTGTGTGGGAGTGTGTGTGTGCGTGTCACGGAACATTTGTGCATCACATCAGGTAAAGTTCTCTTGAGTTCTACCATCTCCAGGGTCCGAGGGTCGGCTGGCGTGAGCCAGAGCCCGTAGACTGGGGGGGTCTGGCCTCTGACACTCGCTCAGCACCTCGCATGTAGTAGACTCAGAACCTCAATCCCGCGTATCGAATCGGACGGAATTACACCCCGTACAACGTCCCGACGTGTGTAATGTCCAGTGGTCCGATGGGCAGTGGGTGCTGGCCCCACGGGGGAGGAGCCCTCAGGTAGCGTCTGGCCCTAGAGCCCAGGCGGCCGCAGCCGGGGTCAGGCCTGGGGAGAGCGTATCGGCCACGTGTCCTCTCCTCTTCCCCACGCGCACAAGGGAGCGTGTCCTGTGGCCAGCCTCCCTCCCGGTGTTAGCTTCTGTTAGCGATTGGCACAGCCCAGTGAGCAAAACACGCCTGCCTTGAGTAAGATACGTGGAAGTTTTATGGAAACACCCTTCCTACCCCACCCTCCACAAAAAGATGAAAAGTCCATTCGCATCCCTGATTGAGAGAATCCCTTCCCCCTTGAACGACAGGATCATTCTGCTAAACCAGCAGTGGTAGAGAGGGGTAGATCTTATCAGACGCGTTTGAAACACGACAAATGGAGCAGGGAGGCGTTTCGAACAGCGTCGATTTGCACAAAGCACATCGAGCTTTCTATGGCGATGTTAACTGAAATTGACTGTCTTTGGATGATTAATGTGAGCTTTGTTCCGGGGGCTGGTGGGCGATGCGCTTGGTGGCAGGCGGTGCTCCCTCCGTTTGACCCTCATGGCATTGGTGCCGTGGGCCACTCCTTAGGTCTGTCTGATCTTCCGCAGCAGAGCCATGGCCTCTGCAGGCCGGCTGGCCAGGGAAGGGCCTCTCAAAAGTTTCTAGTAACTCCCGAGTTGCACAGGAAGCCCTGAGCCCTTTCTGTAGCGACAGGCGGCTCAGATTTCATGTCACACAGCCCATATCGTCAACACCACCATCCCCCTGATTGTTTTGTTCTTACCACACTTGTTTTTCAACAGAGAATCCAGGCCAGAGCCTGAACAGACTATTTCAGGAAGTACCGAAACGAAGAAATGGGTCCGAAGGTATGTTGCAGGCAGGTGTTTTTCTTTGCAGTTAGTAAAACCTAGGAAGCAGCATGTCCTTAGCTGTGCATTTGGGTTAAAACTGTGCAGTGTGATTCTGGCCTGGAACCTGATGGAAAAACAGCTAGTAAGTATAAAACAAAGCACGGGCTCAAGTACGCACAGTCCCTCCTGAGCTGCCCGCACTCTACCGGGTGCGGAAGAGGCGAGGAGAGAAAGTGCCCCTAAGAATCAGTCCCCAAGTGCCATCCCAACCCCCCCTCAGGTTCAAATTACACCGTCCCCCCCGCCCTTCTCAGAAGCGGGCAGGAGCGTTAACAATCGTTGCTCTGAGAAAAATCAGGTGGCTGAGTCAGATGACATACTGCTGCTTCCTTGTACTTCCTTTTAACTCTGAACTGTGTTAAAGGTACTACGGAGTGGACAAATTCCAACGAATTCCAAACGTAATCGGTTCTCCTCTGGGCCCCCCTGCGCTCCTTGGTGCTGCATCTTTAAAGGGGCTCCGCCCCCGCGGTCTGCTTGTTTTGCAATGGTTTGGTGTGGCGGTGCTTACTTAGTAAGGTAGCGGAGAATGAAGCTACGATACGTGGAGGGCTTCCAGAAAGAGGCGGGGCCAGCCCCCGGGGCCACAGTAGCTTCCGTGCGTCCGTGCACGTGGCTGCTCTGCAGAGCGTCACCAGGTGACCGAGGGTCTTGTCCTGGAGGGAGCTCTGCAGGCTACTCGCCTCATTCATAAATTTTTAAAAGACAGCATGTGACCAAAGAGCCGAAATAGGAAGCCTTCATCCTCTTCGCCTTGTATGTGCCCATGACTGATAGGTAATCCACCTCGACCCTTCACCTGCATTTCCCATCGCTGCTTTTTGGGGACACCAGCGTCCAACAGACGTGCAGAACCCTGAGCACAATCCCAGGCCAAAGCAATTGTCGGAGTTGCTTTTAAGTGACTCCCAAACACCACTGCCTTTTTCAGGCCTTCCTCTGGTTTTGTACTGGAGTGGGTGACCTGCTCTCCCTAATCCCGCCCCACGGGTGCCGTCCAGTTGGGGTAACCGTGAGAGCTTGCCCCGCTGGCCAGATGACCCTGACCACCAGGTAGATTCCGCAGGAAGCCCTTCCTGCCCAGGGCCGCAGTACCTGCTGTGAGGTTGCACGCCCAGCAGGTACGGGTCAACGGGAGGCCACGCCTGCCTCCTTAACCGTCACCGGCCTCAACTCGGGAGCTATTGATCAGAATGACCTCTTCGTGCAGTCCTGATTTTTGTTGGTTGGTTTGTTTCACGTCCGGGTTTGATGTCATGGGTGTGGCTTCTCCCTGCAGGTAACATCACGACCCGGATCCGAGCCTCCGATACCGGATCCGATGAAGCAATCAAGTCCATCCTGGAACAAGCCAAAAGGGAGCTGCAGGTGCAGAAAACTGGTACGGAATCCACTTCTTTGACCACTGTCTTCCAGGGTTAATTAGAAGAATTGTCATGAGTGTCCTGGTTAGCAGTATTTAACTTTAAAAAAAATAAAGTGAAAACCCCACACAATAGAACGTGTGTTTTCAGGCACTTAGGCAAGTGCAGAGGGGAGCAGAGGTCTGCGTGATCTTTTTCTTTTTCTTTTTCTTTTTATCACATCACGCCCTAGCATTGACTCAAGAAGGTATCCCTGGCCTAGTTTGTCCTTATACTTACGTGGACAGGTAGTCTGTATCAAATTGCCTTTTTCAAATGCCATACGGGCTTTGTTATTTGGATATATCCTTGACTGAACCCCGAAAAAGGATGGGTGCAAAATAAATCCTAAGCTGCTTCGCAGAACGAACGTTGCTAGGGAGGAGCGGGAAGTTGTAGTAGATGGATGTCCACCTCTGCAGTCAGGCGGCCTCAGGACTCGGCCCTCGGTGCTCCCTGAGAGCTGCCTCGTCCGACAAGAGAGAGCCGCCACACTTCAGCCTCTCTCTGGCTGAGTTTGACGGCAAGGCACACCGGCCGTAGGTTCAGCTCAGACCTGCCGCCGGAGAGGAGACCGAGTGCCTGGGTTCTCTTGCTCTGGGGTTCAGCATAGGGACGCACACCCACCCCATACCCGTGAAGCCCCTGCTCTGCAGAGCCGCTCCCCTGCGGACCTGGTCACGGGGCTTCCGCCAGGCCTGGTGGCAGGCCACCACCCAGTCCCTCCCCTGGCCACGAGGCCCTTCCCCCAGGCCACCCCACTCCCACATGACTCATTCAGTGGTGAGCCCGGAGCTCCCTTCTGGGAACTAGGCCTGGCCTTGGCATTTTTACCTCCCCTGTCCTATTTAAACTAGGTCCATACCCTTGCCCTGAAAGGTGGATACTGTTATCCTACTGCCGATTCTCAAACTCAGGCTCCAAGTGAGACTTACTAAATGACAGGTCCTGGGTGGAAACCCAGGTCTCTCAGCTCTTGTCCCAGCACCTCCCCCTCTGCAACCATCTGCCTCCTTACAGGGACCCCAGTGCGGTGGGTGGGAGACCGTCCTGTGAGGCCCTGGGGCCTGACACTGGGGGGACCTTCCATTTGATGTAGTTCTTCCTCTCCAGACCAGGGTTGACATGTAAGCCAGCCCCTCCTCTGGGTGGCTGAACAACCAAGAGGCTTGGCCGGGCCCCCCGACAGGGTGGGAGACAGCCCCGGATCGAGAGCAGAAGGGCCCGGTTTCTCCCGCAAAGGAGTGCTGGTTCTGCCTGCACCCTCGGGTGCTGTGGGGATCGTGCAAGTCCGAGAAGCAGGGCCCTTGGTCAGCCGGTGAAATTAAGTCCTCGAGAGGCCTAAAAGGTTGTCCCTGTTATTTGAAGCATTTTTCAGCCTCATTTAAAGTGGATAAAGAGCTGGATCCCGTGATTCCGTCCCCGAGATGTGAAGGTGTCCACGAGCTGGCACCACCTGCGGGAGCGTTCAGCCCGGCGCTCCTCAGCCAGGGCCTCGCTGCACAGTTGCCCGGGAGCTGGTCAAAAACGCGGGCTGCTGCAGCCCCACACCTGCTACTCAGGCAGACCCTCCAGGGCTGGGCCTGGGCATGTGCATTTTAACAAGCCCAGCGGGTGATTCTGAGGCACAGCCCTCGTTAAGGGTCCTCGATCTAACCCACCACCCATCCCAAGCTCACAGACGGAAATCCCGAGGCCCGGCCGTGCCCTCTGAGTCCCCCAAGGTCGCAGCCCTGGGTTCCCGGGCCAGGGCCTGGCCGCTGTCCCCCCATCGTGGGCCTCGCTGTTGCCGGCCACACCACAGTCACCTGCCCAGGGGACAGTAAATGTGGGCCAGCCCAAACACGGCCGTGTCTCACTGGAGACTCCGGGCTCACGCTGCAACCCTTAACAGAAATTACGCCTCTAAAGGTTGACCCAAGCACTACAGTTCTGGAATTTAGCACACGAGAATATTGTTTAGAAATCCTCAGGGGTGATGGCACATCCCTGAGCGTCTGCCCACTTTCCCCGCTCCCCCCACCACACACACTCGGGGATAATGAACCCTTTCAGATGGCGTGAAGTAAAGGCCAGCGGGTCTCAGAGCGGTGGCGTTAGTCCGTCTGTCCCTGCCCGGACAGGATGCACGCGGGGTCCACTGACCGAGGAAATGCTGGTCCAATTCGAGTGGCTTGGTTGTCCCAGAGAATCCGCATTTTGTGGGAGGCCGGGTTAGAAGGAAGCGGAGGGAACAACAGCGCGCTCCCGACCGGAGCGCTCGGGCCCGCCACCACCTCACGCCTGTGTTTGCTCCGTGCAGCAGAGCCCGCCCAGCCTTCGTCCACAGCCGGCAGCGGGAGCTCGGACGACGCCATCCGCTCCATCCTGCAGCAGGCCCGGCGCGAGATGGAGGCCCAGCAGGCCGCCCTCGACCCCGCCTTAAAGCCCGCGCCGCTGTCCCAGGCCGACATCGCCATCCTGACCCCCAAGTTGATACCCTCCTCGCCCATGTCATCCGTGTCCAGCTACCCTCCGCTCGCCCTGTCCTTGAAGAAGCCCCCCTCCGCCCCCGATGCCGGTGCCTCCGCTCTGCCCAACCCCCCGGCCCTCAAAAAGGAGTCCCAGGACGCGCCCGGGCTGGACCTCCAGGGAGCGGCCGAGTCTGCGCAGGGGGTCCTGAGACACGTGAAGAGCGAGCTGGGCCGCAGCGGCGTGTGGAAGGACCACTGGTGGAGCACGGTGCAGCCGGAGAGGAAGAGCGCCGTGCCCCCCGAGGACACCAAGTCGGAAGAAGCCATCGGCGCCAAGGAGAAGGGTGGCGGCAGCCAGCCGCGGGCCGAGCGCAGCCAGCTCCAGGGACCCTCGTCGTCGTCAGAGTACTGGAAGGAGTGGCCCAGCGCCGAGTCGCCGTACTCCCAGAGCTCGGAGCTGAGCCTGACCGGAGCCAGCCGCAGCGAGACCCCCCAGAACAGCCCCCTGCCCTCCTCCCCGATCGTGCCCATGTCCAAGCCCGCCAAGCCCTCGGTCCCTCCGCTGACCCCAGAGCAGTACGAGATCTACATGTACCAGGAAGTGGACACCATCGAGCTCACCCGGCAGGTGAAAGAGAAGCTGGCCAAGAACGGCATCTGTCAAAGGATCTTCGGGGAGAAGGTAAGGGGTTGGTTCAGGGGCCTGGCTTTTCCCGTCTCTCTGGAGGACGTGGCCATAGCCCCTTTAGTGAGCCACAGAGCAGAAAGGGTCGCCCGCCCCCAAGCTTGCGGAGAAGCTGGCCGGTGAATGTTCCATTTGCCGCGTCCCCTTAGGGGCGAGACTCTGGGCTAGGCCCCGTCACCCACCACGCTCCTTTTGACTCCCGGTGACACTGTGAGGGGGCGCTAAAGTCGCCATCTGACAGATTAGGACAGTGAGGCTCAGGGAAGTCAGCTACATGCCCCCAGCCGGCCGGTGGCTCAGTTCAAGTCCCACCTCTCTGCCAAGTGTGGCCCAGACGCACCTCCGCAGGCTTTTTTTTGGCCAAAAAAGATCTGAGCCCATAGGGAGACCACCAGTATGCAGAGAAGCAAAAGGCACAGGATAGGAAAAGCTTGTGTCACGTGATAGGCATAATCGTACCTTTCTCATAACTCAGAAGGCACTTGGTGAAGCGACCTGCCCAGAATCCATAGCTCATGCGGCCCGGGCCATGCCCACAGCTGGCCCTAAAAGCCCCCATTTCCATGTCTTCCCTCCCAGGCTCATGAAAGTACAGTGGTTTGTGAGTAAGCCCCCCCAAGACCCTTTCTGTTCTTGGCACTTCCCAGTAACAGATTCTGGATAATGGGGATTTACCAGGGCCGTAAAATAGAAGATAAACATAATACCCCAGCATCATTTCAGATTCAGTAAGTAATTACTGAGCATAATGAGAAGCACTCCACTCCCCTAAAAGGCAGCCTCCCTGAGGGGCACGTAGCGGGGGCGGTAGTGGCCTCCGAGGGGCCCCACGCAGGGTCTCCGTCCCCTCCTGCATCCCCCCCAGCCCCACACTGTCCTGCCTTCCATTCAGTGTTTGCAGCGTACCGTGCCTCAGATCCTTACAACATCTCATTGTGATCTCTTTGTCCTGATTTTGCAAAAGGTGATGGGGTGGAGAGAAGTGAGGATGAGAATTTAAAGTCCCTTGAAATTTCTAGTTCAGTGTTGTAAAAATATCATTTGAGAACATTTAAATAGACATTTGTGCTCATGCCTTAAATTTAGCAGAGACTTAATAGCGTTGAACTTGTTTGGCCCGTGAGTGCAGTTTATTCTGGAACTTGAGAACTTTTCAAAAGAGTGATCGAATGCAGCCCCTAAATATCTCTGGGCTGCATCTGTGTCCTGTGGGGGGTGTTTGTGCCCATACATATGTATGGCCATATGTGAGCGTTCAGAAAACTCGGGCATGTACGTGCAACTTGCCGGTTGTCTGCAATGAGTCTTACCCCCAGGCTGGCGCCCCCGTCGCCGCCGGCGCACCTCTGGGCCCCCACTGCAGAGCAGGATGTGGTCAGAGAGAGCAAACCTCTCTAAAGGTCAGCCTGGCCCAGCGCCACAAAGACGACTGGCCTCCCGCATCCCGCCAACATCCGCTGCTCCGGCCGCTAAACGGGTCTGTGGCCCCAGCACCTCCACCTTCCGTAACACCACCAAAGAGCAAGATGGTTTCAGCGCTTCCTCCTCAGGGTGTCGGGACGACAGCCCCACGGCCTCGGCAGGATCGAGGCCCTGGGCGAGATCCCACCCCCTCTCCCTGGGAGCAGATAGCTAGGACTGTAACCGTGGGTTCCCCGTGCCAGGGCATCAGCCCACCGGTGACCTTGAAAGCTGATTCCCCCGCCCCAGGCTGGCGCCATCCACCAGGCAGGGACGGATGGGGCGGGGGCGGGGGTCTGTGCTCAGCCCCTAAAGTGCTCACTGGGTGTCGTCCGTCTCGGCCTCTCCACGGCTCTCTGTGCATCGCTGGCGGATTTTGTGGCCTCGCACTAAATCCTGGCCACTGACGCCATGCCTTTGGTTGCCACTGCAGGTACTGGGCCTGTCCCAGGGCAGCGTCAGTGACATGCTGTCCCGGCCAAAGCCTTGGAGCAAGCTGACCCAGAAAGGCCGCGAACCCTTCATCCGGATGCAGCTCTGGCTCAACGGCGAGCTGGGCCAGGGTGTCCTGCCTGTGCAGGGGCAGCAGGGGCCAGGTAAGGGCGGCCCTGCCCTGGGCGCCTACGGGTGGGGGCGGGGAAACACGCGGGAGGCCGCGAGCTGCCCCCTTCCTGCACAACCTGTTGCCATGAGACCGACTTCAGTTTTGAGGGGAGAGAAGATTGTGCCTAGCTAATTTTATAAGCAGCGGAAAATGAGTTACTAATTAAGAAAATGCTGTTTATACATAAATATAAGTAAAAGTCAAGTAGCTAAATCAGGGAATCAGGAGAGGAAATCAGCCAAAGGCACAGAGGTGAGAGATAGAACGGGCTCCGGCTTCCACCTGCTCCCGACCAGGGGGTCCTGGCTTTTCCCTGGCAGAGCAGTGCTCGCCTGCATGGCCCCGAGTTCTGGCCGCCCCCCGGAAGGAGTGGGACCTTTGGGGCCCTTATGCTGTCCCTGCCCCGCTGCGCTGGGTGCATTAGGAAGCTTTAAGCACCTGGGGTTTGTTTCCTCATTTAATTGTAACCCTTTGTCTTATTTAGTTCTCCATTCTGTGACGTCACTACAGGACCCCCTGCAGCAGGGCTGTGTGAGCTCAGGTAACCAGCTGATTTCTGTTGTCTTGTGTGAAATATTTCCCTCCCCTGTACATTTTCCTGTCCTCTGGTCTGTAGCCGGGAGACTCAGAGGATCCCTGGCTCTGGATCTGAAAACACCGTATCCCGTTGGCACACTAGGTTCTCGTGGTCCTAGTTGCTAATGGAGACCGGGAGAGTCGACAGCTGAGTGAGGGTTTCCTCCAGCGTTTTCCCGCTCACCACCAAAGTCTTTCATCGGTCTGTGGCTTCTAGGTGTGCAGGCCTGGGGGCTGGAGTCCAAGTCAGAGACAGATTCTGTACCCGGGGGGGCTTCCATATGAATGGGAGGGGACAGGATCGGGCGCACGATGCTCCCCCAGCAGGGTCATGGCGGGGAGAAGTTGAGCCCATCTGGAAGAACTTGGGGCCACCTTCAAGCAGGAAGGCTGGAGAAGAAGCAAGCGGCCGGCAGGGTCACAGAAAGGAGATGGCAGAGGGCCCCTGGGAGCCGTTTGGGGTGTGAATGGATACAGAGCCAGTGATGTCCGGAAGAGTGGGGCTGAGGATGCGAATCCAGCCGGGAGGCGGGTTGGGGTGGGGGCGCCTGGAGGGCCCGCCGGCTGGGACCCTCACCTCATCTGAAGCCCCGAGGTCTCTGAGGCGGCATCTCTGCCCTGCGGACCCCTTGCGGCGGCACCGTGCTCCCGGACCCCCTCGCGTGTCCTCCCTGCGCTCCCGCTAGCGCAGAGCTTGGCTCACCCAGCTTCCAGGAACAGCCAGCATCTTGAGCTGCTCCTCGTTTTTCCTTTATTTTTCTAAACATGTTGATTAGTCTCCATATCCCATTGATTCATTGAAAACACAAACAAAGCTAAGTGAGGAGCGTGAAGCCCGCCAGCCCGCTGCAAGTTTTACGAGGGGAAACATGTGTAGCACGGGGAACAGCTGGGCGGCAGCGGCCGTTACCGCTGCGAGATGCCAAACCCACGCACAGATGCAGCCCGAGCGGGGCACTTGCCGCAAAGTTCCCGGCTGAGCTTGTGCTCGGGGTGTTCCCGATTTGAATTTGACCAAAATGGGGGTGTGGAAGGCCATACCGTACCTGGATCGTTGGTCTCCTTGGCTGGACATCTATGTGGAGAGGTTTGTCCACCCGCAGAAGGATCCCAGGTACTTCCTTCTCGCGTCGTTTCCGGGTCGCTCAGTTTCGTTAGCAAGCCCCAGAGAACTCACCTGGCCCTGGCTGGCCTTCCAGATGCATCAGGGCAAATAATGCACAGAGTCGTTTGTGTCAGAGCTTTGCAGACATTTGCGTGGAAAATCAGCCTTGCCTCTTACTCCCGCAGAAAGCTGGCCTCCCCTTAAGCCCTCCGAGAGTATTTGCTGCCCCACCAGAGTCAGGACTAAACTTGGCAGGATGTGACGAACGTTTTTTAGATCAAAATCGCTTATTCCTAAATAAAACGTGAAGTCTCCTGCAGTTCCAGGTCAGTTATGATCGATGCCAAAATCTCCTCCGTGTGCGAACAAATCCTTAAAAAGAATGGCCTTCCGCTCTTTCATCGAACGGCAGGTAGTTGCTACCCTGTTGGAACTTCCATAGTCACATTCCCAGCGTGGGAAAACCATGCCGGGCTCCTCAGAGGGACGTAAATGGTATTTGTAAGATATCGGATTACTTTATAAAATAAAGCGATGCATAGAACTCGTGGAGAGTCTGCAGATTGGCGGAGGCAGGGAGCCTCTGGATAAAAGTGAGCACTGAAGAACTTCTCAGTGGTTTCTGTGAAGAGGTAGCAGGCGGGTCTCTCCCTGTGTCTCCTCAGCCAGACGGGGGACGGATTGCAGACCGTTTCACCCACCATGCCCGTTGTCAGTTAGCAAGAGGGAATCCGTAGAAACAATAAGCATGATGATTGTGGAGAGAAATGGAAAAATATTTCATATATCCTAGGAAAATAAAATTTTTTTAAGATTTATTTAGTTTAGAGAGTGCACACGCATGCGTGCAAGTGTGGGGAGGGGAGGCGGACGGAGGAAGAGAGAGAATCTCCAACAACTCCCCACCGAGTGCGGAGCCGGATGCGGGGCTCGATCCCAGGACCCTAAGATCATGACCTGAGCCCAAACTAAGAGTTGGACACTCAACTGACTGAGCCACCCAGACACCCCTAAACTTTTTAATATCATGATGGTAGCTAAGCCAAAATGTTTCTCTGGATTGGCAAAGACTAGAAAGTCCTTGTCAAAACAAGAAGGACGATTATCACAGTGGCAAGATTGTGGGTAGTAGTTTTCCTTGTTTGAGATTTCTTTACTATCAGTGTTATCCTTTCAAGAGTATTTCTAAAAATCAAAGTAGTTGAGCTTTTCAGTATGTGGAATTTAGATTCGGAAAACAGAATTATTTTACGATGATGAGTATTGGTAAATCGTCAGGATGGATGCCCATAGGAGACTCCAGAATCTTCCCCAACAGAGTAGAGAATCAGTGTCTCTGAGGAGAGCTTCAGCAATGCTGCCCCAAAGGTACAGTAGTGAAGCCCCCGGTTCTAGGATTTCCCCAGGATTCTGCTTCTCTGTTCTCACCATGGCTACCACGGAATCCTTCCAAGAGGCCCCCTGGACCTAGAAAGATGCTGTCCTTGGTCATGGCTCCACGAGGCCTGTGTCGAAGGCGGCTCAGCATGGTAGAACCAGCTGCCTGCGGGAAGATCAGTCCAACCCTGGGTTGGTTGGTTCCTGAACATTGGCGAGAAGCACCCATCGTGTGAGCCTCCAGGCCTCTGAGCTGGCCTGGTGGTGAGGGTAGCCTCCCAAGTGTGGAAGGACTCTGGAAGACTGGCCTTCTGTCCACAGCCCTTCAGTGAGATAGGTATGGTCTCAGAGCAGAGAATGAGAGGGCCCAGGGTAGGGCTCTGTGCTCAGTTACCATGGCGATAAGGTGCCCACGAGTAGAGTGGCCTCACTCATCTGAACAGCAAACTGCTGACGCAAGAATCTGTTTGCCTCACTAAAGAATTCCCGTCTGCCTCTTTCTGCCCGGCGCTGTCACCCCTCAGGGTCTCTGTTTTCCTTAATGATCTGTATGTCAAGCTTGCTGATGAGTTTTACAACGAGAGAGAGACTGAATTTTGAATTACATCACCAGTTCCTTTTGGTGACCGGAACCATTCGTGAATGTTCCTTTGATGATCTGAGCGTTGGGGCGACAGCCTTGGACATTCAGGAAGGTTGATGCCCTTTTCTGCTGGTGACCTGTGCTTTTTCTTGGACGCTGTGGGGGCCTTGATGAAGAATCAGGAGAGCAGGGAGTTCCGTGCCAATCACATGAGTACCTTTAAAGGTGGGGGGGGGGCGGTTAAAGGCCAGAACTTCCGATCAGATGCTTGTTAATGTATTTCCAGGCAGTCTAGTCCTCTGCAAACATTTTTGAGTTGGCTTCTTTCAAAGTTCCCAGTGTCTTGGGGAGGGGCGTCTGCAATTCTATCCAGGGTCGTCTTTGATCGAAGATGGCAAACGTATTTAAAGGTGGAGTTGACGGGGAGGCCTTTGGGGATTGATTCTCCACGTCTTCCTTTTGTCTGTCTTCCATCCCAGGTATCAAGCATCAGCCGACCTCACACTGCTTAGCAATCGCGGGGCTCTGGGGAAGCCAAGAAAGCACTTACAGAAGGGGTGGGGCTGTGAGGCTTGTTTTCTCTGAGTGGGGCCTGCTCTCCATGCTTATCAGGCAGCAGGCTTTTTTAAAGGGAAGAAAACCTTGAGGTTCAAGGAAGGGAGTTGCGTGCGTGCATACGTATAGCTAGGTAGGTAGGTAGGTACGTAGATCAGTATGTAGATACGATCTAGTAAACCACTGGATTTTTTTTTTTTTTTCCATTTTCCTTCCCTGAAGCTCATTTCATATTCACAGTTCCTTGGTGTGATTAATCTTTTTGCCCCAAGGGAAGGAAGGAGACTAGAGACAATCTAAAAGGGGCAGAAAAAAAAGGGGGGGGGGGACAGATTTCCCTGGATGCGACGTCAGTCATTACATTACAGAGAACAAGCGCGCTCCGCTTTGTACGCGAGAGCATTTGGTTACTGTAGCTAATAAGCTTCCACCCCGGCCTCAGATGGATTATTGCAAACTGTCTAAGCGATAGGGTGGCCCAGCCTCCTCGGATTAATTCTAAAACATCCAGCTTTTTTCCCAATGTGTCAGTCAGGGACTGTGGGTTCCAAGTCTTCTCCCCCCGTGGAGAATTCCATGGCTCCGTGTCACTGTTCTCAGTCAGCAGGGCATCAGCTGCCTCTTGAGGGGACAGCTGCTGCAGTGTCTTGAACGTGGGTGGTCTCACATGTGCCCCCTCGCTGACATGATGGCCACGGGCTGGGTGCTGTACGTGGCCTCATGCACCCAGGAGAGTCCCGTGGCCACAGCCCCTGGTGAGGGACAGGCTGACATTCCTTTGTAATATGCATAATGACTCTCGTTTTGTGCCCGTGAGATGACCAGGAAAATATGTCCAGGGTTTTAGCGCTTTGAACTCAGTAATAGGATTCTCATGCAGGCATTTGGATAGCGTGTTAATAGGAAAAGGAGGGGCTAGTTGCACCCCCCAGAAGATTCCATGGCACTGTCTAAAACTCATCATCCAGCGCCTTAGACTAGACTTGATTTGATTTTTTTTTCCCTTTTTCTTTTCTTTTTTTTTTGATCTTATTTATTTATTTGAGAGAGAGAAAGAGCATGAGCGGGGGGAGGGGCAGAGGGAGAAGCCGGCTGAGCAGGGAGCCCAACATAGGGCTCAATCCCAGGACCTGCGCCAAAGGCAGACGCTTAACCGACTGAGCCACCCAAGCGCCCCCTTCTCTTCTCATCAGAATAAATCGACAATAGTAACTGCTGGTTTTCTCCAGAAAGAATTACTCTAACTCCTGAAAAGATTTGTATATAACTGACTTATACACAGCCACAGACAACAGACAGACAAAGGAGAATTCTGGAAGGCCACGTGTTAACCAGAAAGTGCCCCTCCCTGAGCCAGCGGCTGCTGCTCGTCCTTGGACATGGGACTCAGCCTTGCGCGCCCGCTCATCCTCGCCAGGATGTGGTGACACGGTGGCTTTCAGAAGACTCCGTGCATTTCTTTCTTTCTTGGTTGAAACCTCCATGAGGATGCTTTTATTATATCAAGAATGCCATAATAAAGAAATAACTGCCTCTTCTAAGGTCAGAAGAGACAGGTTTCGGGATGCAGGTGCCTCCCTTCCTGTTGTCTGTCATCGGGCAGGTGTGGGCGCAGGCCCCGCAGTGCTGACGGGCCCCAGCGAGGGGCTGGGTCGTGCCGGGCCAAGGCGCCAGGGAGGAGGACATTACAGATAGAGCTCTGCGGGCGGGAGGGTCATAGCCGGGGAAGAATGTGCATGCACGGAACCTTTGCAAAAGGTGAGAAGCCCCTTGTTGAGAGGGCTTTTTTTTTTCCTTTTAAAATGACAGCGGGGGGGGGCGCCTGGGTGGCTCAGTTGGTTGAGCGACTGCCTTCGGCTCAGGTCATGATCCTGGAGTCCCTGGATCGAGTCCCGCATCGAGCTCCCTGCTCGGCAGGGAGCCTGCTTCTCCCTCTGACCCTCCCCCCTCTCATGTGCTCTCTCTCTCTCATTCTCTCTGTCTCAAATAAATAAATAAAATCTTAAAAAAAAAAAAAAAATGACAGCAGGGGGCGCCTGGCTGGCTCAGTTGGTGGAGCATGTGATTCTTGATCTCGGGGCTGTGGGTTTGAGGCCCACGTTGGGTGTAGAAATTACTTAAAAATAAAATATTTTTTAAAATAATAATAATAGGGGCGCCTGGGTGGCTCAGTCGTTAAGCGTCTGCCTTCGGCTCAGGTCATGATCCCAGGGTCCTGGGATCGAGCCCCGCATCGGGCTCCCTGCTCGGCGGGGAGCCTGCTTCTCCCTCTACCAACCTCTCCCCCTGCTTGTGCTTTCTCTCTCTCTCCCTAATAAATAAATAAAATCTTTAAAAAAATAAATAAAATAATACCAGAGTGACGGGAGGAAAGTGGATGCTGGGGGAATTTTGTCTCTCCTGTGTGTAACTGCTATTGTCGTGCTGGCCGGAGGCTTGTGTAGTAAGAAGGAAAGTGCAGACGCGGGACGGACAGAGGCGCCTTGCTCTTTCTGGGTGACCCTGGCGACCTGCCCCTGGCGGTGTTGGGCCTGGGATGCTGGCCTGCTGCCTCTCGTCCTGAAGTGCTGCTTCCCCCGCCGGTGGCTCTTTCTCGAGAGGAGGTGGGCCTGAGGAGTGTATGCTCCAGAGCCAGCCAGGCCTGAAACCCCCAGCCCCGGCAGGCCTTAGGGAACTTCCCACCAGGGCCTAGAAAGTTCCTTGCTCACCTTGGGTGCAGTGCCGTAACTTGTTCTTCCAAGAACGAGGGGTCTCCCCGTGCCTGCCAGGATGGTCCGGGAAACTGTGCTCTGTGCGTTTCCTTCTAATTAATGTCTTTCCAAAATTGTCAACCTTATCTCGGCTAAGCTCGGGTGAGAAGGGGTTTGCTTGTACTACAGCTAATCCTTCGAGAGTGACGAGATGCAGGCTGGGGCACAGCAAGCCCACAAGGGCCTCAGGGGGGGGCCCCCTCCCAGCCGGCACGCCACAGGACAGGAGGCTGTCCTCTCACAAATTCCCTCAAAATGTGACTCGTCGGGATCACCTCCCCCTCGTGCTCGTGCCCATGCTGCTTTTCAGCTCTCGTAGCCACTGGGACTATCGTGGGATTCGTCGCGGGGGACCAGTCACGTGAAGTGGCCCTACTACAACATTAACACAGGAGGGCAGGGGAGAGTGGAGGCCCAGCCCTGCCTGCCCTCCCCTGGAGCACGCTGTACCTGAAGGCCCCGCAGAGGCCTCCCTGGGCAGCCAGCACTGAGCAGGCAGGCCACTTGGGGTTTGCTCTCAAGCAGATATCGGCCTCACCGTTCCCGGGAAAGGCTTCTCTGGCATAAAGTGGGATTTGCCACCATGCCTCTACCGAAAGAAAGAGGGGAGAGAATTAGAGTAACTCAAAATAAGAGATTTATTTGACTTTCTTAAAAATTATGATTTGTGGGGTTTTCTTGAATAAACGAAGTGCACCATGATTATAAAAAGGCAAGATTTCGAAGGGCTTACACCCTTTTTTAAAAATAAGTCAACCACCTTCCCTAATCCCCCAGGTCCCCAACCGCCCTCCCCAGAGATGATCCTGTTCCCGGTTTCCTGTAGCCTGTCCCTATATCTAGATACTGTTCCACACAGAAGGGAGCATGCAGGCCTCAAGGTCCTGTGCCTTGCTCTTCTCAACTAGCAATATATGGTAGAGACTTTCTAGGCTAGTACACAAAGAATTTCCTCCTCCTCTTTTTACAGCCATAGGAAATCCCGTATCTGGATATATACCGTATTTCATTTAACCAATCACTAGTGAGAGAGATGTAAACTATTTTTTTTTAAAGATTTTATTTATTTATTTGAGAGAGAGAGAGAATGAGAGAGAGCACATGAGAGGGGGGAGGGCCAGAGGGAGAAGCAGACTCCACGCCGAGCAGGGAGCCCGATGCGGGACTCGATCCCGGGACTCCAGGATCATGACCTGAGCCGAAGGCATTCACTTAACCAACTGAGCCACCCGGGAGCCCGAGATGTAAACTATTTTTAACATGGGGCGCCTGGGTGGCTCAGTCGGTTAAGCGCCTGCCTTCGGCTCAGGTCATGATCTCAGGGTCCTGGGATCGAGCCCCACGGGGAGTCTGCTTCTCCCTCTCCCTCTGCCCCTCCCCCCCCACTTGTGCACGCACGCTCTCTCTCTGTAATAAATAAAATCTTTTTAAAAATAAATAAATAAATTACTTTTAACAGCAAAACCTAAGAAACTATCCCACAGTCAGCAGCCTCGAGCGTCCGTGAGCAGCCCTGAGACGAGGCAGGCTCGGCGGACTGCCAAGGGCTCATCTGGCCTCTGCCAATGAGCGGTTGTGTGGCCTCAGGCGAGTGACTCCATCTCTCTGAGTGTCGGTGTCTTCTATGAAGGAGAGAAGACAGTCCCTGTCCCCTGGGCTGTTGGGAGGTTTAAACAACTTTGTGTACAGAAGCCTCTGGAACAGGCTGGCACAGAGGAGACGCTACGTGAACCTTTACTTCTGCTGCTACAGCCAGTACCATTCTACGCCGCTTCGTGTGTGCGTGGAGAGCTTCAGGGTCATACACGTGCACACCCCAATGTCAGGCCTCTGGCTTTAAACCAGGAAAGAAGTCCAGCCACTCATTCCTTGGGTGGAGCTTTGTCGAGCGCAAACGTCGCTGGGTCGCCGCTGGCTCCACGGGCCTGCCAAAGGAGGACCCGCGCACAGCTCGCCAGACTCTTGGCTTCTCTGAAATGCCATCCGTCTTCGGAAGTTGCCCGTCCATCTACCATTGTGTAAAGCTGACCCCAAATCCTGAGCTTCCAGGATAAGCCTGCAGGTTATCGCTCATGCCATCTGGAGCAAACCGTTCTGGAACCAGGCCATCTTGTCAGGATATAGGGGTGACTGTCGGCACAGGTGAGCGACAATACCATCCCCCTCCGTGCCAGCACACCCCGACTCTCCTTTCGGAGAAAGCCCTTGCAGGCCCTGGTCACGGGCCTCTGGACACGTCTGCCTTCTCTCCCCTTTAGACTTTCTTTGGAAAACAGAATTTACAGTACATTGGGCATTCAGTGCAAGAAGCAAAAGTAGGTCATAGGAGCAAACGAGGACTTGGGTTTTCAGTGGTTTGGTTCTAGGGAAGGCTGAAGAAAGCTTAAATGCCTAAACATCTTCAAGTAGTTTTAAAAAGGTGGTAGGAATAAAATGAGGAAACTCATATATTTGTGTCTCTCATGTGCTGGGCACAGTGCTAACACCTTGAATCCTTCATCAGTAAGTGGAAATGATTTCCCCCATCTTACGGATGGAGAACACCAAGGCCCAGAGATGAGAGGTGATTTGGCCCCAGTCAAGAAGATGGAAAAGGCAAGAAGATGGTCCTGAGACCAGCGGCCCAGCTTGGGTCCAGGCGAGCTGTCACTCACGCCTGAGGGCTCAGTCCCCCCTGCCATGGGGGAGGGGTTGGTCCTTGGAACTATGCTCAGAGAGAAGTCAAGGCCACATTTCAAACCAGGGAACAAAACTGGGCTCAAATTACACATTTGAACAAATAGAAAAAAGCAGATCCAAGATAGAAGACAGTAAAAAATCCGATACCTCCGTTACCCTGGGATGCATCCCTTGCATTTCAGCCAGGAGCTGGGCAAGAGAAGAGGAGAGAACCCAGGGACAAGTCAGTGGCAGAGTCAGACCCAACTCTATGAAGTTTTGCGATGGAACATATATAATCCATCCGGCCCGTGACACGGGTCCATGCTGCTTTGAAACCCTTCCCATCTACATCCAAGGAAAATACACACGGTGGCCCAGGGCCCTCTCCCTTGCTGAAGGACAGACCCGCCCTTTGGCTGTCTTGCCCTCTCCCTGCTGGCGGCCCTGAGCTGGCCCGGCCTCCCCTGGCGCCCCAGCCCCATGCACGCTGGCCCTTGGGCCACGTCAGGGTCCTCACGAGGTGTGAGGAGGGCATCTCAGAGAGCGAGCCAGGAGACTCCATCACCGGCCTCATCTTGATTTTGTGTTTTGTTCTTCCCTTTGGAAGTGGATTCCCTAAATATAGCCCGAGTCTGAATTGGCAGATGTTGGATTTGTCCTTTACAAGAGGACCAAAATTAGTCTGTCATTTGGCACCTAAATAAGGCAGCCAAACTGCCTTTGTACCAACTTTGCGGCAAGGAGGGACTGAAGTTGCAGCATTTTGTCTGACAAGGAAACTTTCTTGGAAGCTGTTCGCAGCACCTCCGAAGCCCAAAGCTGGGGGGAGAGGGAGAGAGAGGACGCCGAGTCCAGAGGGCCGTGCCTTCCTCCTGGCTAGACCTGCTCGGCCCCGAGCTTCACGGTTAGCTTTGTTCCACGTGGTTGAAATACCTCCTGAAATCGGAAGAGAGAATCAATACTCCACCGAAACAGCAACCGGAGAGAACAGCCGTGGTTCCTCTGTTTTGAGGAGGAAAAGAACAATCTGTCCAGAGTGCCTGGAGCCGGGTGAGGAGATGGGCTCCCCAGGGGCAGCAGAAAGATGTTATAATCAATTACCACATCATAACACTGATGTATGATAATTACGGAGTGTTTCTCCTGAGATAGTGCTGCGTTTGGCTGGGATACAGTTCTTTCATGGTCCACTGCCTGATTAATATGCAAATAATAGGCTGATTGCATGATGAATGCAGAAAATGAGTTCGCTGATAACGTGAGCACTGAAGCGGGAAGATGATAAATTACTTTTACTGACTGTCCTACATTAAGTACCCTTTCTCAACAATTTCATCACAAATTAAGTAAAGCAGTATGGAGAGATTAGGAGGATGTGTAAAATAACGCACCTTAATAGCTTTCCTAGTACCGTCTCGGACGGCGGAGATGTTACTGGTTCTGCCCCGCACGACCCGGTGCCGGGTCGGCTCACCCACCCGCGTCCGGATGGAAAGCCGAGGCGCAGCCCACCACACCGGCCTGTTCGGCGGCTGCCGTCAGCCCTGGATCCTCTAAGGAACATTCCGTCACAGCCCAAACATCATTACCCACACGCCAGGCTGCCTGGCGGTGTTATTGAGAGGGGACGGGCTGCTCTTGGGGCGGACGCTCGAGCCTCTGCACAGATGGGCACTCCGAAGCCTGCGGTCCCCCAGGGTGCCTGGGGGAAGGAGAGCTTCTGAGCTGCAGGCCTAGAAGGCTCAGGAACAAAACCATATTCAAAACCACCTCTTCGAAGTCTGGGAAAATTAATTCCGCTCTCAACACAGCGTGTGTGACCTGTCCGCCAGGGAACATGGCTGTCGGTGAAGGCCAGGCAGGTTTGCCCAAAGCCAGAAAGGAAGCCTGGAGAAAGAGAGAGGACACGGGCGTGCGGGCGCACACGCTCACTCACGCTCACACAGTGATTAATCTTTGATTACAGCAAAGCAATTTAACTAGAGGGTTTGTTTTTTCCCATCTCGGTAATATATATTTAGACTGTTTGTATGACATACATTTTCTCTTAATGCACAGGGACGCATTGATAAGTGTTCATACACACAGCTGGTTCAGTAATAAGGTTATTGAAGGTAATTTGAAAGCATTATTTCTAAATCAGTATGGATCTGCAGAAAAGCTGGAAACCGGGTGAGCACCGAGCTCCTGAAGCAGGGCCAAGTGTGTCGCCCAGTGCAGCTTCTGCAGCTTTGCCAGGCTGAGTTCACTACAAAAGACGAATTGTAATTTAAGGAGCGTTTTTAATTTTCAACTGAATTAAATGAACGTTGAATTCCCAAACTCGCCTTTGATGTGCGTGTGCCCTTCAGAGCTTATAAAACATGCACTAGAAATATGAGGATCCCCGAGAGAGGGCAGACGGACGCCCCAAATCTTCCAGGCAGGACGGCGCCGCCTGGGTCAGCCCAGGATTGCAGAGAACGTCTCTCCCCCCATATGCTTTCCCAGTTTGGGGAGAAAAGAGAGTGAAAAACCACCTCGAGAGTGAGGGAAGTGCCCGGTTGCACAAGATGGTGTCTGATGGGAGGAGCCGAGCATCCGTAGATCTCCAGGTGACAGAGGCAACATGTCCCGCACCCCCGGGTGCTGTGCGCCCGGCTGAGGTGACCAGCTAAGGACGGTCCTGCCGCCTCCCACCGCGGGCCCACCGCCACTCCCAGACCCAAGAACTCAACACCCCCCTCCGATGAAATGCACCCAACCTTGGACTCAGCCTTGTCTCCCCAGAACTGCTCCCTTCAGTGACTAGCACCCCGCGCCCCCCTCGCCCGTCGTCTAAGCCAAAGTCTGGCAGCCCATCTCCATCCTTCTCTTCCTCTTACGCACCCTCCCAAACACGCTCATGTCCACGCACGCACACACGCACATAGGCGCACACACAGTTTCTATTTCCTAAGTGTCTCTCGGATTCTTTTGCTTCCCAGGCCCGTGGTCCCCACCCTGGAGCATGCCTCAGAGCCTTCTTTCCAGATGGCACATCCGGCTGCCCTCCGCCCCCCCCTCCCCCCAGGCTCAGCTTCCATGTCACGGTGACACCTGCCCCCCCCAAGCGCCCCCGCCCTGCTCTCGTCTCAGGGTCTTTGTGACCATGACTTGCTTCATGACATCTGCCCGGCTCCCCACTGTGCCCCATCCCCTAGCACCCTGCCTGGCACTTAGAAGGGCCCCCCACTGAATGAAAGACACAGGCCCTCTCTTCTTCAAGTGGCTTAGAGGTCACGTTTGGGGAGGTAAGCTATACATGGCCCAAGTTAAGTAACAACCTTACTTTTATGGGGGTTTTTTCCTTTGTTAATAAGTAAAGTATTTTGGCTTCTACGTCACTATGCGAGTTTCCTTGGACAAATTTTTAAAAATGTTTTGCTCACGCACATGCACAGCCCGGTACCTACTGTGCGCCAGAGATCTTGTCTCATCTGCCTGCCTTCTGTGCTGGCAGGGGGCCGGGTATATGAGGGAGGAAGCACTGATGTGCTGTGTTCCAGAAGAAACTAGGACCGACAGTCGTTTTCCCTTTCCTGGGACAGCAGGCGGTCCCACCCAGCCCGTCGGGCCCCTCCCCAGCTCTTCCTGCCCAAAACGTTGAACAGGTTACTCCTTTCTGCCATTGGGAAAAAGAAAAAGAAAAAACAAGGGATCTGGTAGGTTTGCTGAGATGTTCAGTGGTT
The DNA here is from genome assembly GCF_011800145.1 of Mirounga leonina. Taxonomy (NCBI): domain Eukaryota; kingdom Metazoa; phylum Chordata; class Mammalia; order Carnivora; family Phocidae; genus Mirounga; species Mirounga leonina. Next base: position 8,396,163 of record NW_023270763.1, read on the forward strand.
TCAGGCAATGCCCGGACTGGCTCAGGGCCGGAGAGAGTGTTGCCAGCCCAAGGAGGGGGCAGGCAAGGCCTGGGTGTCGGTGTGGGTTGATGCTTGATTCCACCGCCCATTTGGGAATGGACCCTTCCTGCGGGTGGGGGAGACTGCCGGGGACCCTTGGGAATGGGACCTGGTGCGGCCCCTTCCCTTACTCCCCCATGGCGTCAGACTCAGGCCTCGGCCTTCGGGAAGAAGGCTGTTTTGTAGCGTGGACACGCCTTAGTATGTTATTAGGTTCCTTCTGTTCCTTTCTCAGTAGAAAATATCCAGGGGTGTAGAAAGTTCTGACATCTATTAAAGTATCCATGTATTTTGTTTCAAGCCCATGCTAATCCATCAAAAGGCTGCTCATGCTCAAAAACAAAAAACTCCACATTTTCTCTTGGCCTGGAGAAGTCGGCAGTGGTCCTAAGGGGCCGCGAGTGTCTGCTGTCTGACCCGGAGGCGGGGTTTGGGACTGAGGAGCCCGTCTAAACAGCCACCACCGCTGGGGCTGGGTTTGGCATTGGGGACATTGGTAAAGGGGTCTCACGTGACCGTGTGGGGTGGGTCTGATGGATTTCTGACAAAAATACAGGAGAGCAAATGAGCGTCACCGTGCACCTTTGAGGTGGAGAGGCTCAGGTTGGGGGGTGGGGGCTCTCCTAGAAGAAGGCAAGCGAGCCCCGACACAGCAGCTTGGGTTCAGCGGCTCCATCCCGGAACCCACATCTGAACTCCACTGAGAAGCATTGCAGACTGCTGGTCACCCTGTGGTGGCCTTCGAAGCTGTCAGCCCTGTCCACTGGGAAGGCCTCGAGCCGGGCAGGTCCTTCCAGGCCACCAGGGCTCCCGCTGGACCCAGGATGCCAGCACCAGGTGCCTCAGGACCTCTTGCACACCCTGGCCCCACCGTAGAGCCGCAGCTGGAGAGCCTGCCATCCCCCCTCTGGCTCCGTCTTCCACTCTGCCCCTCCCCCGTGCACCCCCTTTTCCTTGTCTCCTTGATTTCCTCCCTCGCTCCCATTTCCACGTGCCGGCCCCCGGCCATGCTGCTCCCCAGCCCTGTTCGGCAACCCCCCACCCCCCCAACTCCTCCCTCCTGTCTCCCATCTCCCCATACTTGTCTGTCTTTATAGTCACTTGGAATTTCCTGGCTTGGCAGGGGCTCAAAGCCTAAACTATGGACATAATGAAAAGTGGTGCATCAGACCAGCCACCAGTTAAATAATGTTTGGGTTCTTGTCAGAATGTCACAGAGTACCCTGTCATTTTGTTTCAGCAACTTGTCCTTCTGAATGCACAGTTCGCCTTATGGCATGCCAGCAGTAAAAATGTCACTTACAATAATTACTTTTTGGTGAAAATGCTTGCTGACTTCCTACCTTCAAGCTGTTTTTTACACAGTGGGGAGATAATAAGAAATGACTTTATCCTGACTGCTCAAATGAACACTAAATGGAATTTGGGTTATTATTACTGCAGATAGAGGGCCGGGTATGGAAATTTCAACGGTGGATCGGATAAACTGCAGGGAGATGTGTCTCTGGAAATTATGGCGGGTGAGCGTTTTCAACCGACTTCTGTTGAAAACTTAAGGCAGCTGTTGTTTGCCTGCTGTTTTTGGAATATAATATTTTTCATAATCCTTTTATAGTTCCTGGATGCCTCATGAATTTCGGAGGGCCTCAAGTCACTGCCTCTGCTCTCTGTATCTTACTAACCAAGCGACTCCTGTGCAAGATTCGAAGCTTTGCAAAAAAAAAAAAAAAAAAGTAATCCACATGGGTCACTTCTTAATGTAACACCTTAGTATTGCTGTCAATATCGGGTAGATGAGCTGTGTGCAGGGGCTTTCCCAGTATGCAAATTGCCCGTTTTCGATTGGCCCAGCCCTGCTGTCTGAGGGCGCCGCCAAAGCAAAATGGGTGTCTGATTTCTCTTATCCCCAGTGCCCAGCGGGCTGCATGGCACAGAGTAGGCGCTTTCAGAATGCCTGAGTGAGCGAGCGAGCAAATGAATGAATGAAGGGCAGGCACGCGGCTACTCCAGTGACTGCCAGACAAAGGGTGGGTGGAAACACGGAGGCTTTCCACTCTCAGCCTGGTTCAGATCCTTCACCCACGTGACCTGGACAAGTCATATTGCCTGTCTGTGCCTTGGTTTCCCCGCCTGGAGTGCGGAGAATCGGATGCAGCCGTGCGTAAACGCCCTCCGTTTATCACTGGGTACTACGTGCATTCTGGTTCCCTTCCCTAATCCCAGTAGTGGGTTGGCTCTTGGGTGCTGGCCATCCCGTTTTTGAGATTCATGCATGGTGACATATGGATTGTAGAGCAATCGTGTCCTGGAAGGCAGGCCCAGTCGTGCTGCCACGAATGGACACCCGGTTTCGGGCCCCACCGTACGGGTGGGCTGTTCTGAATACAGAACATCTGACTGGTTCTTGGCTGTGTCACCAGACAGGGCATCTTAAGTCTGTCAAAGGAGGGAAATGGATATACCTGCCTCACACTGAGGTCCTTGTGAGGAGCGCGGTTGGTCATTCTCGTGAGCCCTAGCCCAGGGCCTGGCATGCAGGGAGTGCATGAGAAATGGTGTTAGCTTACATAGGAGCTACTCTAACGAATGATGATAAAATAAGGCTTCTTTTTTTATTTATTTGAGAGAAGAGAGCATGAGCTGGGGGAGGAGCAGAGGGAGAGGGAGAAGCAGACTCTGCACCGAGCATGGAGCATGACGTGGGCCTTGATCTCACGACCCCGAGATCATGACCTGAGCCAAAACTAAGAGTTGGACAGTTAACCGACTGAGCCACCCAGGCGTCCCAACAAATACATTTCAATACAATTTAATAACCGCTTTTAAAAACAAAACAAACAAACCCATCAAATTCAGGTTGTGTTTCTTAGCACCAGCCATGTGGGAGGTTCAGTCCTCACTGCAACACTGTTGGCATTTTCCAGATGAGGAAGCCAGATGTCCCAAGAAGTTGTGAATGTCATTCCTGTGAACACAGCCAGCTAGTAGAGGTAGCCCCATCCCCGAGTTCATATCTTAATGCCAAGCCCAGGACTCCTGCTTTTTTTTTTTTAATTATTTTTAATTACATGGAGTGGAAGAAAGCCTTATTCCTTCACCTTCGGAAAGTATTGCTTTAGACCGAAGCCTCTGTTTACTGATACTTGGAAAACAAAACAAAAAAAAGTAATATTTCTTCTTTTTTTGGACAACATCTCTTGTTCTGTCAAGATGGCCAAGGACAGGCAACCACATGTCCTTCCTGCACCCAGGGGCGGGACCGCCTTGCGGGGGGCTCTGGAGCTTGTTTCTGGCTTGGCTTTGGTTACTGAGTTTGCTGGTTCGGGTGCTGGAGCTGGGTGCTTACTGGAAACAGCTTTCTAAAGAAATGACTCTTTCTGGGCACCTGGCTGGCTCAGCCAGTTAAGCGTCTGCCTTCGGCTCAGGTCATGATCCCGGGGTCCTGGGATCAAGCCCCACATCAGGCTCCCTGCTCAGCAGGGAGTCTGCTTCTCCCTCTCCCTCTGCCTCCCTCTCTCTGTCTCTCATGAATAAATAAATAAAAACCTTAAAAAAAAAAAAAATAGAAGTGACTCTTTCCACAGTGATGTTCTCAGCATGAGAACTCATGGGGTCTCCAATGGGGCCATTTGCTCTTGCATCTGTCCATGCCTATCCAAACATGGGGGGCCTGATTCTGCTTTCCATGAGCTGAGAGCGCAGTGGTTATCTGTGTGCACATGTGTCTGTCCGTGAATAACATCCCCCAGAAAGAGCACTCAGCTTCGACTTGTCTGTTACATTTAGACCCAGACTCAGAGCAGAGTCCAATGCACACCAGCCCGGCAGCACACGCCCGGTACCTTTCAAGGCCGAGGTGGGGTTTTGATCTTAAGGGCTTTGAGCCGGGAGCTCCATCTCGGCTGACGCCGCACAAAATGGGAAGCACCAGGGCAGTGGCTCCGTGCGGTCTGTCAGGCAGGCAGCCATGCTTTTGACCTTGCTGTGGGTTACAGGACACAAACCTGAGAAGGAATCTGTTTATCATGTGGGGATTCATACCATCCTTGACAGTCTGCAGTGAGCAAGATGGATGATCTGCCAAATCGGTCCCTCGCATGGGTGAATCAGGGCAAATTTACAGTACAATTTCTTTGCTGCTTCAGATACAAAAATAACATTTGCTGGGTTTTATATCCAGTTGTATGATGACCTGGAGGTGAGCAGAGAGAAGAAATCCGATTTGTAGGATTCATATTGCCTTAAAGATTTATATGGATCATTTCTGCTGTTTACGCCTATCTCTTTTACATCTTTCACAAACCAGTGGGTTGTGGGTTTTTTTTTAAGCCAGATTTTCGAGGTTGAGAACACAGGTTTATGTGATGGTGGAACTCTGTTCCTGCTTAGGACAATAAACAGGTTTATCGGTTGAGTTGCAGTTGTTTTATTTGGGATTTTATCTTTCTAGGTGTTTATATGAAAGAGCCCTTGTATTCGGAATACGTTTCCCATCCTCTTGAGTTCAGAGTAGGCTGTTATCCTGGATATGGTATGTCCAGGAAGGGATACCCCATGTCTGTGTCCATCTGAAATTCAGTCATCACTCAGTGTTAACATTTTGTTTCATCAGGTAGTGAGTATTTGGGGAGGGGGGCGCCCGTGTGTACTGATGTTCCGTGAGTGGCCTGCTTTCTGAAACATCATCTCTCTGGGGCCAGAGAACCCATGTGAAGACACCTGGCCTGGCCCCTCACACATGGTGCCGTGCGGTCTTACCATGTACCCTGCTTGATGGGGGGGCTGGGGAGGGGTCGGGGGAGACCATACCAGACCCCAAGCCATCGGCAGATTTTACCTCATGGGTAGGACCACGGTGCTAAATCACTCTGCACTTTCCTTCCGGACACAACCTCTCTCTGTATCTGGTAATTGGGAAATGGCCAAAGCCTTTATTCCAGACATCCCAAAACTAAAATGGATGCTGGGTTTCACGGGTGAGGCTGACAGGGAGACCAGAAGGGACCGCTCCCCAACAGAGCCCAGAGCCTGGGCACCTGCGATGGGACAGAGACCCTTCTTAAGAAGGGAGAGCATGGAGACCTGGCTGCCACCCTGGCCCCATCTCTCCCGGCAGTGGCCACAGCATGGGTGGCGTAGATAAACAGAGCTCCGCCTTCAAACTCGCGTCCTAGCGTTTGACGGGGAACAGAGTGGGTGCTCCTCTTCTGTCGGTTCCCTCCAGCTGGGTGCTATGGAGCCCTCCGGGGTCACAGCAAGAACCCACATGAAGTCCCGGGACTCAGTCCTGGGCCCCCCAGCTGGGGCCAGCCGCCGAGACCTTATGCCTCCTCTTCGAGGGTCTTCATAACCATGGTGGCCACGCCCTGTGGGCAGCCCTCATTTAAAAGAACCCACCCATTCATTTTGTTCTGGAAATTATGGACAGAATAAATCTGCAAATTATAAGTTAGCCAAGGTCCTTCTGAATTAGGGAACGAGGGGGTCCCATTGGAAGAAAATCACGACTGCGTGAGCCTGTGGTTCATAGGACAGCAGTTTCTCAACAGAATGCCCTTACATTGGGCCTTCAGAAACCTTTCGTTTAACCCCCGAGTTTTTCTTCTGTTGCCGTTACGTTTTATTCTGTAAGACAACATTAGAGGTTTCTCCCAGCCTTAGAACCATAGCTGCCATGCTGTATGCTTGCACGGGCATTTCACTGATACTTCCTAGGTAAGGAAAGTAGACGTGCGCCGTGAAAGACAGCTATTTTCAGCCCCGGATTGTCGTGTGCTTTAATTACAGAAAGCACTCCAAAGACCTCTGCCAGCTGCAGCCCTGCACCCGAGTCACCGATGAGCTCTAGCGAATCCGTCAAGAGTTTGACTGAGCTGGTCCAACAGCCCTGTCCCCCCATTGAAACGAGTAAGGATGGCAAACCACAAGAGCCCAGTGACCCACCTGCCTCAGACTCCCAGCCCACCACCCCTCTGCCTCTTTCCGGACACTCGGCCCTCAGCATCCAAGAGCTGGTAGCCATGTCTCCAGAGCTGGACACCTACGGCATCACCAAGAGAGTCAAGGAGGTGCTGACGGACAACAATCTCGGTAGGTTCCCCCCCTGGCTGCCAAGTCGGGGGTGCCAGGTTGCTTCCTGTTGGTTTCTGGAGGGATGGGTGGAGGGCACTCAGGCTGAGCCAGCCAACAGGTTTAAACGTTGATAAGCTACCTCTAAGAACATACAGTGCCCTCCGGCTGTGAACACAAGGGCTCCTGAGGGCGGTCAGTCCCGGCCTGCTCCTGCCCCCGCCCCCCCGCCACAGCGCCCCCACTGGGACCTCTTAGCGGATACCCATGCGGCTGGAGCGGACTCACGCCAGGTGCTGAGACCGCCTGACTGGGGCATGCCCGGTGGAACTCCCGGTCCTCGAGGGCACCAGCGCTGGGCCCGAGCAGCGTCAGCCCAGCCCATCCCATGGCGTGTTGGGAGAGTCCCCAGACTGGGTTCATATCCCAGTTCTTCCTCTTGCTCTGTCCGTCATCCTGAGCAAGCTACTCTCGGAGCCTCCCCTGTACCTCTGGGACAGCAGTGCCCGACTTAGGCCTGTTGAGTAGCACCCTGCCTGCAGCTAATAGTCCATTATTGTCCCCACCTCTCCTGCCTGATGATGCCGGCTCCCTTCCCCAGGCCCTCCACTGGGAGGCAGTAGAGAGCTCCTACGGAACTGAGTTCGCCACTCCTCCCTCGAGGGTTCACCGCAAACCCAGGCGGTTAGCTTCGTGCATGCCCCACCCGAGGCGGCTCTCCCCTGAGGGCTCTGTGGCACAGTCAGTAGCTGTGATGCTAGGAATATTAGAGCATTTGGTCATTTTAAACCTTTGTGCTCCTGTGGTTCAGTAGGGACCACATGGGGTTCTCCAGGCTTGGCCACCCAGAGACTGGAAACAGCCACTCCCCAAACACTTAATGTGGGCCTTGAACTCATGACCCTGAGATCAAGACCTGAGCTGAGATCAAGAGTCAGAAGCTTCACCGACTAAGCCATCCAGGCGCCCCAAGTCCCCCAAACGCTTCTGTCCTTACTTCCCAAGTGTAGATGTCAATTAAGGAGCACTGTTCTATGCGGTACATGTTATGACAACCCCGAAGAGTGGCTGGAATTTGCAGAGGGGCCTTGCATGTCTGTTTTTCCCAGGGGATAGGAAAAGAAGGGAGTAGCAGTGAAGTGAGTTTCAGGGAAGTGTGTGTGGTGACTTCACAGCTCTGAGGCTCGGCGGCCAGCTTGCCTGGTTAAGGTCCTCTGTCCCACTGCTTACGCAAAACAGAACAAGAGAAAAAGTAATGTCAACTGAGAATGTTTTTAATTAAGTTAATTCAAAGAAATAAAATTTAGCTGTTGATTTTTTTAAATGGCCGTGAAGTCCCGCATGTTCATCAATGATTGAAATACGCAGGGATTCCTAGACACAGGTCATCCCCTACCTTACAGTCTTATCACGACTCCAGAGAAGCAGGCCCGATAGATTATTGCTGCCCACTCCCTTATAGGAAGTGTTGTTTCTGTAGTCATGGGCAAGCAGCTGAAGAAAACTCCCTTTAAACCACTGAGAAGGGGCGCCTGGGTGGCTCAGTCGGCTAAGCATCTGCCTTGGGCTCAGGTCACAGTCTCAGGGTCCTGGGATCGAGCCCCGCATCGGGCTCCCCACTCAGCGGGGAGTCTGCTTCTCGCTCTCACTCTGCCTCAGTGCACTCTGTCTCTCTCTCTCTCAAATAAATAAATAAAATCTTTTTTAAAAATAGACAAATAAGCCACTGAGAAGTTGCAAGATCACAGCTGTGAGGTCATAACATTAAAATCTCATCCTTGGCCTTCCCATCCCTGTTTCCATCCTTGCTGGAGTTCTGGCTGGTGTTGGTCGTGTGCCACCACAGTAGAACCCCACTGGCCTGTCGAACTCCCATTTTCAAATGCTGTGAAGCACAAAATCAGGGGTGAAACTTTCCACCCCAGAGAGAGAGAGGACTTCCTCCTCTCGGAGCAGGAACTTCCGGAAGAGCTCCCTAGCAGTGCCACCACGGAGCTGAGAAGCACTCTCGGTGGTTGCTATAGCTGGTCTTAGCTTTTCCAGGGTGGAAGCTGCCTCCCCTGCTGGGGTCTCTCAGTGGAGTAATGGGCACGGAGGGGGCCAAGTTATAGCTGAATAATGCAGCTATAAGGCCCAGGCATCCTCTTCACTTCTGACTTGAGATCTTGACATGTTCATGGGTCATTCTCTTGAAATCATAAGCAGAGTGCACGTGTGCGCACATTTTATCGGGTAAGGGTCAGTAGCTTTCTTCAGGTTCTCAAGTAGGTCCATGACCCAAAAATGATTGAGAGTTGCTGCTATGAAACCTCTAGAAGTAATAAAAATTTCCAAGAATATTCATATGATTTCCTCTCCTCCCCCACCCCCCCCAACAAGGTGGGTCAAGCAAGTAATAACCAGCTGTTTATTACATCTATCACTTTCCTGAACATAGCGAACTCCTTGGTGGTGTTTCTTGCAGACGGAGGGCGTGAGCCTGTCTGTCATCCACGGTCACCCTGCCACGGAGGGGCAGAGCTGCTCTGGGCCCGGGGGTCATGTTCCCTACGCTTTGTGGCACCAAACACTGGCCTGTCTGATCCCAGTCTTCATTTCCACCTAATAAGTCCTATTATTCACCTTCTCCCATCTGGTCGCTCAGGTTGTCCCTGATTTCTCATTTGCGCCTTCAAAAGTGCCGGCTCCTCTTAACCTGCAGCTGAATGGCTCTCAGAGAAGAGACATTTTCTTTTTAAGCCTCTGACGAACATGGCCAACCTGGGGCCGCTCTGCTCTCCAGAGCAGAATTCCCTCTGATCAGCCTGGGGAGCAGGCTGCCCACCACGGTCTCGGAGAAAAGGCATCGAGGAAGGGGTTTTGATCCCCTTTGAGCTCCAGTCAGCAGAGGCAGCTTAGACTGCGGGAATAGACTTTAGAATTGGAAATGGCCTGCTTTTCAGAAAAACAGAGCTGAGGGGCTCTTTCTCCTTCTCTTTCCTGCTGTGACCTTGGGTCAAGTGGCCTGTTTTCTCAGCAAGACCGGATAACCTTGCTAATCGTGAAAGGAGCCAGACAGCCCTGTGGTTTGAGGTTGTATAAGAGAGGGCTCCCCGTGTGCTACTTAACCTCCCGAGCTTGGGTGAGGGATTAACCACCTCTGATAAGCGCCGCAGGTGTGTTATCCAGGCCTCAGTACATCCAAAGCCTGGAGGCTTTTTTGAGAGAAACATTGTCGTGTGCCCACAGAATGCAGGAGTAATACTGACTCCATCATCAGTGGAGTTTGTCACAAGTCTGGTTGAAGAAATGCTTTTTAAAAAAAAAAAAAAAAAAAGATTTTATTTATTAGAGAGCATGCGTGAGCAGGAGAGAGAGGGAGGAGAGAGACTCTCAAGCAGACTCCGCACCGAGTGCAGAGCCCACCATGGGGCTCCATCCCACAACCTCGAGATCACGACCTAAACCAAAACCAAGAGTCAGCCCCTTAACCAACTGAGCCACCCAGGGCGCCCCTGAAGAAATGCTTCTAGAAAGTGCTTGCTCCGAGGCAGCCCCCGGCTGGCCAGACTCCAGGGTTTCAGACCCTGTGTCTGACTTTAACGTTGGCTCATACTTGTCCTTCCAGATCCCTCGGTCTCCGTCGTAATGTCTCTCTCGGTTCTGTTTTCTCACCAGGTCAGCGCTTATTTGGGGAGACCATCTTAGGGCTCACCCAAGGCTCTGTCTCCGATCTCCTTGCTCGCCCAAAGCCCTGGCACAAGCTCAGTCTGAAGGGACGGGAGCCCTTTGTCCGTATGCAGCTATGGCTGAATGACCCCAACAACGTGGAGAAGCTGATGGACATGAAACGCATGGAAAAGAAAGGTAAGCCCCACCGCCCACTCTGGCCAGTTGCCTTCTCATCTACGAATGCGCCGTTTCTTTTGAAGCCTATGTGCAGAGCTGGTGAGAGACATTGATCTGTGGTCAGGCAGGGCAAAGGGATTTTTGACAATCATCAACTGACGAGGACCTACGAGGCCTGGGAAGATTTGTGACTTTTTCTCCCCAGCAGACTGAACCCAAAATATATTTTGGCGTTGGGGGGCACCCGGACAGTTCCTTACAGTCGCCCTGGTGGTCACTGTACCCTTTTTCTTCTTGTAAGGCCACCAAGAGGTGAACATCACAGCACTCGGTGGTGGTGGCCCATTTGTATATTGTCTTTGTCTTGGCAGGTCCATGGGGCAATTCGTCTCGTGCACGTGTTTCACGTGCCAGGGCCCTCCGTATCGTATCTTATTGGCGAGATCATTCATAAACACATTTGTAGATAAGAAAACTTGGGTTTAGAGAAGTTGGGCACCTTCATTAAGGTCACCCAGCCTGGAAAACAGAAGAGCGAATTCCTGCCAGAGCAGGTCTCTCTCGCTGTTACTTTATGGTCTGTGGGGCTCTGCAGGCCTCAGCCCCCTTGAGGGCCAAGTGCGGCTCTTCTTTCTATATGCATCTGGAGCCCTCTCGAATGCTGACCAGCCTTCTTCGGGCACCTTGGTGGTGCAAAGTAATGTCTGCTCTGTCCCCTCATTTGCACTCCTACCTGCGGCTCCTCGCTCGTGGGTCCTCCCCTCAGAGGGCACAGTGCTGTAAGCTCACGAAATGGCCGAATCAGAATCCCTTAGATGTGGAGGCGAGGCACCACGCGCCTGTGTGGCCGGGGCGTGTCTGAGCCAGGGGCTGGGCACGGAGCCCGGGCCTACATCCTCTGAGTTCACCAAGAGAGCCTGCTGCTCACGGCCGGCCTGGTGGCACGTTTGTCACCCAGCCAGGGCAAGGGCCAGAGCTCCAGGAGGAAGTGAGCATCTCTGGTGTTTCCTCCGAGAGCTCCGTGGGGTCAGGCCTCCTGTTCACCAGGTGCTGTGCTGAGACCTCACACAGTCCCCCCCCCGCCCAGCTCTGTCCAGTGTAGGCGCATTCTCCAGGAAAGATGGGGCTCTGGCGTTATGAGACTTGCCTGATATCAACCACTGGCAGAAGGAGGAAGGAGGGAGCAGGAATCCAGAATCACAGGCCGGCCGACTCTGGAGCCGGTGCTTCTGATGTGTGTTGTGCTCCCTTGTGCCCGGAGCCTGCCACCCTGGGACCAGTGGGCCCACGCAGAGGCCTTCCACTGCACGCAGGGCCCTCCGGTGGACTCCGGCCTGCCCTCCGGGGTGCAGACCAAGGCCCTGACACAGTCCACAGCCCTTTGGGCGGCCACAGATGCCTGGTGCCACATAACCCCCAAAAGTTTTTTAACTTTCTACCTTGGGAAATTTCAAACCAAAAAGCAGAATGGTACCATGAACCCAGTACATCCATTACCGAGTTTCAGCGGTTATCAGTGCCCACCCAAGCAATGTGAAAACTTTCTGCACACTGGCAAAAGGCAGTGCCTGCCTCCTTGAGCTCCCTGGGAGCCCCCCCGGCCAGCCCTCCGAGGCCACCCCCTAAGCAGCCCCCCATGGCTGCAGGCATCAGGAGAGGGACAGCCCTGGTTCTGTCACCCCCTGGTCTGTTTGTCCTTGGAGGCCACTAGAAAAGGACCCTTGCCCCCACAAGTAGATCTTTGGGGGCTTCCTAGGCCTCCGCTCCTTCAGCACGGGCTCTGGGCGCCATCTTGTGTTTCAGAAGAGTTACTGTTTCCGCCGGGCCCAGGCCCCTCCTCACATCCATCCCAAGGTCCCTAAAAGCAGCTGTGGGCCCACTGTCTTCTCCCTCCCTCTAGGAGGGATGCTCACTCGAGGAGCCTTCCCCAGACACACCAGTGGGTGAGCCAGAGCACAGCGCTGCCCGTGATGTCCGCCCGATGGGAGCGGCCAGCTGGACACACTGGGCTGGGTTCTTTCTGGCCACTGGCTGTATCCTATTCATTCTCTTTGGGGGAAGATTTGCCTTCTCCACGGTGTTCCTAGATATAATCCTAAAATGGCAAGTTAGTTAAGTCACTGCCTGGCCTAAGTTTCTGCCTCTGTAGAATGAGGCCGCTCCTGTGAACTTCTCCAGGTTGGAGCATCAGAAAGAACATGCCGAGCGTAGCAACCAGCACACATAACTGCTCAGCAAATGAGTTTTTAAAATAAGTTGGGTTCCTTTAAAATAGATGAAAGCCCATCGTGCTCCCAGTCTAGACCGCACTGGGTGATCCCACGTGCTCTCTGCTTCCTTCTCTTCCCGAACGAAAGCTTTGCGTGCTTCTCCCGTTAGCTCGAATGTTTTACTGCTCTCCTTCCTTCTTCCTTTCCTCTGAACATTTTGTGTCCACCCTGGTCTGCCTTCTGTTTTCTGTCCCTTTATGAGATGGCCCTTGAACCAACCTGTTCACACAGCCCCCGGCCCCCAGACGCACTCACGCAACGCACGCACGCACCGCCTGGGCTAGCTCGTGGGCTCCTCTGACCACCCACAGTCCTCTCCCGTGACGTTTATTTGTGACCCGAATGTGAGGGCTGCCGCAGGGCTGGGGCGCTGGCCACCATCAGGCAGGACAGAGCAGACGTGGGTCAGACGTACCAGCTGTGTGACCCTGGCCTTCGGTCTCCATCTGTACACCAGGACGGTCCTGGTCCCTCTCGCGGGGCATCCCTGGGAGGATCGCTCGACAGAGGTTGGCTTTACTGCTACAGCCGCTCTTCCTCCCCACCTGCTGCTTGAATTACGTAATGTTACGTCCCATCTTCCATCCGTTTTAAGAAGTTTTAAGGGATTTTCAGACTATATTCCAAGCTAACCCACTAGAAAGCTCACCGTGGAGGACTCATTTGCTGGAGAGGTTAGGGTTAGGGTTGGGGTCCCATGCTTTGCCCCATCATTTTGCCATCTGGTGCCCTTGCCTCCTTCCGCCAACATCCCAGACTCCTTGATCCATCACTCCAGGATGCTCTGCCATCGTCCGAGACGGACTTCTCTCTCTCCACCTTCCCATTCCCGTCCCCCTGCAAATCCCAGCCCTGGATTAGTGCTCCGCTGGCTCTCTCCACCCATCCTCCTTGGCTTCTGGGACCTGAGCATCCCAGCTCTACGTGGGTTGGAGCTGCCTCAGATTTGGGGCTCCAGCTTCAGCGGGGTCCCCTGCTCTTCTCCCCACCCCCGCCCCCCCCTTCACCCCGCTCAAGACTCCGTCCCCATCACTTCAGATCACCTCTGCTCCTGCCTCCCTCCTCCTTCAGGAGAACGCAGGCCCCCAGCTTTCCCACCTCAGTCCCTGTCAGCTTGTCTGCACCTCCAGCCCCCGCCCCCTCCCGTCCTGCCTCCCGCGGCACCTGCGGTGATTCTCTCTCTCACCTGTACCACCAGCTCTCTCCCCTCAGCTGTGGAAACACTGTCAGCTCACTCTCATCTTTAAATCCGCCCTCAGCCCTGGATTTCCCTTCTAGAAGCCATCCTGTCTCTCGCTGTTCTTTTACATTTGGGCGTCTTAACGTAAGAACTCGTGCTCACTGCCTTCACCTCCTCACCTCCCGTTGAGTACTCTGCCTACTGCCACCTGGCTTCTCCCACAGCGACACTGCACCTGTTCACCGCGGTCCCCAGTGCTGTCCTAACCGCTAAAGCCAGAGAGCCTCCTGGGGGCTCATCAGACTCTCTGCATGCTGTTGATCGGCTCTCCTCACTCATCCCTTTGCTCCCACTGTTGTCTCCTGGTTTTCCTCCCGTCTCTGGATCCCTCATACCTGCTTCTTTCCGGGGTTACCTCTGCCCGTGGGTGTGCCACAGGGTTCCATTCTCAGCCCTGGTCTTTCTCCTCGACGGCATAGACTGCAACCATAGTTTCTGTCCCAGCGGTCCAAAATTCTTCTCTCTAGCCCAGACCGTTCTTCTGAGCCGCCTACCTACCAGTCCCGCTGCCTTCAGGACATCTCCATGGGGGCAACCCAGAGACACTGGCGCCCCCCCTCATCTCGCAGCATGAGACCAGGGGGCTCCTCCACTCTCCTCTCCTCAGTCCCTCAGGAATCTGTCCCCCAGTCCGTCAGCTCTGGCCCCTACCACCTCCACGCCCTCTGCTTTCCTCCAACCCCTCCGCCACCTCCCCAGTTCCGATCTTTATCATTCTTACCTCCTAACTGAGGGCCCTCCTGCCGGTCCTCCCATCCAGTCCGTCCTCAGCTGCAGCCAGAGCAGTCTTTCCAAAACGTGTATAGCTGCTCATACCAGCCCTCTAACTAAAAAGCCTCTTCATTTCTTCCTACTGCATTTAGGGTCAAGTCCAAACTTCCGGCCTACCCAGACCCTGCCTGTCTCTCCAGCTCCTGCGTCCCCCTCCACACCCCTTGTGCACGTACGCGCGCACGCACACACACTCTGGAACTGTGCCGTCTCATGCCCCTGGGTCTTTGCACACGCTTGTCCCACTTTTTGGAACAGCCTCTTACCATCTTCTACCTCATCACCTATTTTTTCTGGTTAATCACTCCTTGGCCTTCAAGATTCTCCTGGGAAGCCTCCCTTGAGCCCTCCCCAGGTGCTCCCTTAGTGCCTCCCTCCATGATCCCCCGTGCTTGCCTCCCCCACTGCGCTCTACGGGGGCCACCTGTACACTTCCCTGCATGCCCCACGAAGCCGTTCGGCAGGGACAGCCGGCGACCTGGCAGTACAGCCGAGCGGGTCTTTGATGAGTGTGTGCTGGGTTTCCGAATGGTTCTAGTCCAAGTGTTTTGAGATGCTCCTTGGAAGAGCAGGGCAGAACAGCCAGCTACCACGATCTACACAAAAGTCACTGTGAGCCAACGGGGCTCCGTGGCGCTCTGGGGGGCCGGGGGCTTGGGCGGATCTCCCAGTGGGGCCTGCAGCTCAGTCCGATCTCTCTCCCTCCCTCAGCATACATGAAGCGACGGCACAGCTCAGTCAGCGACAGCCAGCCCTGCGAGCCCCCCTCCGTTGGCATTGACTACAGCCAGGGCGCCAGCCCCCAGCCCCAGCACCAGCTAAAGAAACCCCGAGTGGTGCTGGCTCCTGAAGAGAAAGAGGCTCTGAAACGAGCTTATCAGCAAAAGCCATACCCGTCACCAAAAACCATCGAAGAACTCGCCACCCAGCTCAACTTGAAAACCAGCACCGTCATCAACTGGTTCCACAATTACAGGTACGGTCCGGCTCTCGGCCCAGGAAATCAGGGCTCCGAGAGCGCGCACCATCAGCCCTTGCGAAGCGGCTGGTCTGTCCCACACACGGTGGCCATGAACACTGCACAGGGATGGTGGTCTGGGGACTTGGCCCTGGCCGGCTGGGGACTAAAAGCTTGGTGTTTGGTCGGTTAGTTGGCTTTTTACGTTTCATTGGAGTTATTAACTCCCAAGATGCAGGGTCACGTGGTTAGAGACACTCCACGTCTGCTGTGGCCAGGAAGACAGTTATCACTTAGTAAGAGAGAACGTAGGCATCCGTGGCTCCATAGCAGCGAAGGTTTCTTCGTGGAGACCCGAGGGGTCTTGTACAGCATTATCTTCCAAATGAGTTTGATTAGTTTTGTAGTTAAATAAATTGAGTCCAGTTAATGAAGATTTATTGAGCATCTACTAGATCTCCAGACACCGAGCCAAGTGTGTTAATCAGCACCGTCCCACTTGATCTTCACAATCATATAAGGGACAGAGTTCTACCTGCATTTTACAGGTGGAAAACCTAACACTCCGAGGGGTTAAGTAACTGACCGAGGCGGAAGGGCCTAGTGCTCTCCCATAGAATGAAGCGGACTGGAGTAAAATGTTTGGATGAGCTCATGAAAATCCACTGGGACACATAATGGCTTGTTGACCATAGCTGTAATCCAGACTTCCTCTGCTAGAAACCAGGACACCCCAGTGGCCTG
This sequence comes from Mirounga leonina, assembly GCF_011800145.1. Taxonomy (NCBI): domain Eukaryota; kingdom Metazoa; phylum Chordata; class Mammalia; order Carnivora; family Phocidae; genus Mirounga; species Mirounga leonina. The sequence continues at coordinate 8,412,103 of NW_023270763.1, forward strand.
ATGGGCATGCCTTCTTCTTTAATGCCCTGGAAGTCACCGTCAGTTGCTCGTTCTCATTAGAACGTCCTTTTCTCTAGGGCTCAACAGGACTGGGGCAGGTGCTCCTGGTCCTACCCAGGTGACAAGTACACACACGTAGCCAGTGCAGGCGGAGCCCTCCTGGTTACTTGCCTCAGACAAGTTGTGGGCAGCAGAATATCCTAGATAGCCGGGGGCCGCAGAGAGTTGTGTCTCCGACTGGACCCTGCCTTATCTGTTAGGCTCCGCTGCAGTTTCCCAAGTGGCCCGGCAACCCCACCCCCACCCCCCAGTGCTGAGCAAAGTGGGAGGTTTTAAAATATTAGATGGGACCCGAAATAATACCTTGACTGCTGATGAAAGCTAAGTTCGCATTTGTAGCTTAGTGTGAGAACAAACAGCCCTGCTGCCTGACCCCCTGGAACCAGGCAAGTTTATCCATCCCCATGCGCGGGCTGGCCCCTGTGAGGGCAAAGAAAGTACACGAGCTGAGCACCACCAGCTTATTCATCCTAAATTTACAGATGAGCTAAAACCAGAGGCAGAGCGAGGCTAGCAGATGCAATAATGGAGCTCCCTCTACAAGGAAGGAGACTTCAAGAACAGTAGTCAAGGGAAATGAAGGAGAATGAATGGGAACCTGGGCAGAGGTTCCCCAGAGCAGCCCCACCCCCGCCAGGTGTTGTGCAATCCCATTTTCACTTTCTAGACACAGAGGTGCATTTGAATATGTACTTTCGAGTCTTCTGCAGGCTGTGTCCATTTAAGTGTGGTAACTCGAGATGACTATCTGAGTAAAGTTGCTACCAATTATACAAAGCATCTCGAGAAACCATTTCCTCTGGTCCCGCTGGGGTCACCTTTTTCCCCAGATCTCATCTACAGGCCTCAACTGAATGGCGGTCACTGCCTCCTGGCCAGGGCAAGCGCTCTCCAGGTTTCTCAGCTTCTGTCAACTCATCTTGCTGACAACCATGGGAATGCCCAGCCCATCACAGGTGGTCAGCCGCTCACTGGAGAGTCCCTATGTGTGCATTTAGCATGAGCAAATTCAACCATATACAACAAAAGTAAAGAGAGAAGGGGAAGAGAAGGAGGAGGAGCAATAGAACCTCAAAACTTAGCAGAGGAGCTCAGATCCAGATCTAGAGTAGATGCTCAGTAAATGTTTTCTTTCAAAATTAACCACAACAAAGCAGGCTGGGCTAAGACAAATGGAAGAACCAAGGGCAGATTTGTTTCAGCTGCAGAGATCTGGAAAAATATCCTGGAAGAGGTGTGAGATGTACAGGGTCTTGAACAAAGAACTGAAAAGAATTTTTTTTTTTTTTTTTAAGATTTTATTTGAAAAAGAGCACAAGCAGGGAAAAGGGAGAAGCAGGCTCCCCTGCTCCCCTGATGCGGGGCTCGATCCCAGGACCCTGGGATCATGACCTGAGCCGAAGGCAGATGCTTAACCGACTGAGCCACCCAGGCGCCCCTGAAAAGAATTTTATAAACGACAAAATAGGTCAGATGAGAAGTGAACACTAGGTCATTCAGAATTGGCATAAAGCCCAAAGTATTGAAGTCCCTTGGTCACCCAGGAGGCACAATGCAGAGCAGAGAGTGAGTGCTCCCTCCATGGCTTTAGCTCTTCCAACTAAATGCTTCCGACGGAGACCAACTTAGCCTGGTAGACCCTCCAGAGCTTCATGTAAGGACTGGCACACATGCACTGAATTCCTCAGGGAGGAGAGAGTTTCTTACATTCTGTGGGAGTTAGACAGGAGAAGTAGATTTTTTTTTTTTTCTCCTGCCCCACCAGACCCCACAGGGAGTAATGGGGAAGGGGGGATCAATTTTTAGCCCCATCAAAAAAATACAATCTTACTTCCTCTTATCTTTTCACCCTCAGGGAAGTACAAGTATCTTAGGGTGACCAGGTATCTTAGGGCCTGGAATGCCAGAACAGACTACCTAGCACAGGACACCGGGTCTCCTCCTAGAACAGGTCCACCCTATAGAAACTCTTCCAAGCCCTAAATACCATGGCATCCTGCGAACCTTGTGTGACTTGTTTGAAAACCAGATCTGCTCCTGGGACCTGATCTTTCTAGATCAGAAGGTAATATTTTTCATGGACGTGGAGACAAATCTAGACTAAGAACGATGATGTCTCCTGTCGGTTGAGCATATGGTATGTGCCAGGCACTGAGCCAGGAGCATTACAGATGTGTCATCTCATTAGATCCTCGGATGAGCTGCCGAGGGTGGCAGCCAGGATGCCAGGCCCCAGGCATGAAGTTGTCCCTTCCCTCCCCCCAGCCCTTTTACCTCAGCCTTAGCACCTAACAACAGGGATTCTGTCATTCAGAAGGCAGATGGAGGGTCTGAACAGCCCTTTTTTTCTGGGTCTACTTTGTGTCCTGTATTGTACATTAATATTTTATTCTTAACATCTCTGCAAGGAAGATGCTATTCTCCACATTTTTCAGATAAGAAATCTGAAGCTCAAAACTGTTCAGGCCCTTTTTTCCAAGCTGTATAGCTAGTAAGTTTACAAAGCCAGATTTCAAACCCAGGTTGGCCTGGTTCCATAAAGCTCTGTTCTGGGCCAGTCTGCCCCTGGGACTCAGTTAGTACCTGGTAGACCTGTGGCCTGCCGGTCTAGCCTCCCACCTCCCCAGCCAGGGTGGGATGGGGATTAGGTGTTCGCCCCAACTGGCATTCTTGGCTGCCGAGGGGCTTGAAAGGCCTCAGAGTAGGCTTGCCCTCTCACAGCGGAGTGTCCAGTAGCCTACTGACAAAGGCTTGCATTTCCCAGGCCCTCATGGTAGCCCCAGAGAAGGAGGAGAGAGTCTTCTGTTACCCCAGGCAACTTCAGGGGGTGGGGGGCGCTTTAGGACCTCACCCTGTAGCTCTCGCTCAGAAACCATCCTCAGGACAAGGGACAGGGCTCAGACTGTGCAGGGAGCAAGTAACAGTGTGAACACATAACCACCCCCAAGGGTTCGGACACTCTAGACCACTTTCTCCCTGGCTTCAGCACTCCCCACATCCAACCCAAGGCCTGGCATATAGTGGGCTCTCGAAACATGTTACCTCTGTTGGGGGCTGTGTACTGCAGAAAATATTTGTAGTGCATGCCTAACCCAAGGGCTTTCGGCAGGCCCAGTTTCTGCAAGACAGTGGGCTTCGTGCCAGTTTACCTGAGGATGCCACTAACAGTTGGCACATTGATCAGAGGCTTTTCAGCTCCTTGGAATGACCATGTAGAGGGAGTTCTGACTGAGCCTAGTGCTGTGAGCAGATGGAAGGAGAAATTCTAAACAGGCTTAACAAGAGCCCTTTCTTGATGTCACCAAGGGCCCCAAAACAGGGGAGGCCTGGGCCCGTCCGTGGCTGTTTCCCTCAGACCCAACGAAGTAAGGGAGCACACGTTCCCCGCTAGGGGGAACTCTCTGCTTGATTACAACATGCTTGATGTGTCGGAGCGCGTATTTGGTCTCCTTCCTGCTTGATCAAAAGTGACCCGTCCCCGGTCTTCTCCTCTTAGGGGAGGGACTGGTTGAAACATAACTGCGTGGAACCCTGCCAGGGCCCTGACCCCTGACCTGTGGCTCAGAGCGCGACGCTGAAGTCTCTCGCTTTGGGCAATGAGTGTTGGTTCTCTCCCTCCAAGTCCTGCTGCGGAAGCGGTGGTTCGCACCCATCCTGCATTTCCAGCTGTCAGTTCAGGCAGCGTGTATGACTGTGTGCCAAGCACCGTGCCCGGCCCGGGGCGTGCAGAGAACGGGACCCCGCCATCCACAACCTGCTGGGGGCGGGGCGGGGCGGGGGTGGTGGGAGCGCGCCATTAAGCGAGTCACACTGGCGCGCCGTCCTCGTGGGGAAGAGGGGGCTGGCAGCCACCCAAGGGACGACTCAGGCAAAGGCACGGAGTCTGGGAACCGGCGGGGCTGGGGGCTGGGGGCTGGGGTGACAGGACCCCCCCGCCCCGCGGCCCCGCCCACGTCCCCCCCCCCCCCTTGTGTCTCGCAGGTCTCGGATCCGCAGAGAACTGTTCATTGAGGAGATTCAGGCCGGGAGCCAGGGCCAGGCCGGGGCCAGCGACTCCCCGTCGGCCCGAAGCAGCCGGGCGGCGCCCAGCTCGGAGGGCGACAGCTGCGACGGCGTGGAGGCCGCCGACGGCCCGGGCGCCGCGGACGCCGAGGAGTCGAGCGGCCCCGCGGCCGCCGCCAAGTCTCAGGGAGGGCCGGCCGAGGCGGCCGCGGCCCCGGAGGAGCGGGAGGAGGCGCCCAGGCCGGCGGAGAAGGCGCAGCAGCCGCCGCCCTCGGGGGCCGCAGCCCCGGACGACGCCGACGACGAGGGCCGGCCCCGGGCGCCCCCGCCGCCCCCGCCGCCGCCGCCGCCGCCCGAGGGCCCCGCCGACGGCCCGGGGCCCGTGCCAAACCCCGCCGC
>NW_023270763.1:8416963-8446569 GCF_011800145.1 Mirounga leonina
CCCCGCCGCCGCCGCCGCCGCCGCCCCCGCGGCCGGGGAGGACGCCGCTACCTCAGCCGCCCCGCCGGCGGAGGGCCCCTGCCGGGCCCGGGACGGCGCCGACAGGAGTTCCGCTTTGCCAAGCACCAGCGCGCCGGCGGCCGCCCGCAGGGCCAGCTCGCTGCAGAGCCTCTTCGGCCTCCCGGAGGCGGCGGGCGCCAGGGACTCTCGAGACAACCCCTTGAGGAAGAAGAAGGCCGCGAACTTGAACAGCATAATCCACCGCCTGGAGAAGGCCGCCAGCCGGGAGGAGCCCATCGAATGGGAGTTCTGAGAGGGCGCCGCCCGCCCGTCCCGCCGAGCCGAGCCGAGCCGGGCCGAGCCGGGCCGAGCCGGGCCGAGTCTCGCCGAGCCGGGCCGAGTCTCGCCGAGCCGGGCCGAGTTTGGGCCGAGCTGGGCCGAACCAGGCCGAGCCGAGTCTGGCCGAGCTGGGCCGAGTGCGGCCGAGCTGGGCCGAGTCCGGCCGAGCTGGGCCGAGCCGGGCCGAGCCGGGCCGAGCCGGGCCGGGCCGGGCCGGGCCGGGCCGGGCTGGGCAGAGGGGCGGGCGCCGACTCCGCGGCCTGGACCGTGTTGCGCACTTACCGCCCTGCGGGCCACAGGGCAAAATCGCCATAGGCCAAGGTGCATATAGAAAACAAAGGAGCATTAAGCCCAATCTATGTCGTGTTTTCAAGGAAGAAAACGGAAATGTGTAGTCGAGCTTTTTTGTACCCTGAAGTGTTTTTTTTATTGCCCTAAGTGATTTCCACAGGTTCTGGAATAACTCTTACAGCTTTGCCTTGCGCCCTCCTCTTTCGTGTGGGCTTTAAAAAAAAAAAAAAAATCAAACCCACATATTAAAAGGGGGCTTTTTATCTGCCATCTAATGGCTTCAGAGCGATAATACACTATTATCTTCTTAAACCAGGAAAAAAAAGGGGGGGAGGGGGGATTTTTCAGAAAAATTAAAAAAGAAAGTTTTTGTAGCTGTTCAGTTGCCACTAAGAGATTGCACAGTCAAACCGACTCTAAACACACTAGTTTGGATTCCTAAATATTTTCAAGTAAAGAATCTTCTCGTTTGAAACTTTGAATTAAAATAAAACACATTTACTCCACATATTTTTTAACAAAAAGAAAAGTCACATCAGGAAACTATCTGATTTTGTGGTAGCTGACGTAGTGTTTTCTTGTACGTGAATAGAATCCTGACATGTAGTGCACATTGATCCATAGCTTTAACTGACTCTGGGCTTTTGCTGGCCAGGGTCTGTTTAATACACTCCATTCTAGGCCAAATCAGGACAAAAAGAAAAGATCCGAATCTAGGTATTTTATAATCTGCTTTTTAACCTCTAACCGCAGAGCACGCTGATCAGACCTCATATCTCGGAGGTTTAGGAGACAAGTTAGAACTGTAGCATGTCCCCGTTCATTCTGTTTAATTTATGGTGTCTACGTCTGTGTTAGCGCGTCTGCACACGTGCGAGCGTGTAAAGCAAGGAGGAAAGAGTGGGCCGCCGCGGTGGCAGCAGGCAGTCGGGGGGCCGCAGGGGCCCGGCCCGCGTGGGCAGCAGGCTTTCCTGGGCACAGAAGGCAGCACACCGCACAGCACTCTCCCGGGCGCCTGATGGACTGAGCCCCACCAGGGGCCGCCGCTCCCCGGGCCTGGGCAGGGCTCTCGCGCACGCGCACTCTCTCTCCCGCTCTTCCCACCACAAGCACTGAGGACTGTTGACGTCGTGGGAAGCTTCCTTCCCTGCAGAAGAGAGAACGTGGCAGTCTGGGCTCTGCTCCCACCCCTGTAGAGATGGCCCACACTCACACCAAAACGTTGTTGCTCTTCACTTCCAGACCAGACCATTCATTGGCCCTTCATTCATTCTGCCTCTTGGAACAGTTCTTTTATGCAGTCTAGGGCAGTCTAAGTACAAATCAGAAGTCTAACTTGTCTCTGATTCCTCCTGTTGTCTATGTGTATATGCGTGAGAATAGAGGTGGATGAGAGTGTGCGTGTGTGCGTGTGTGCAATTTTATACGTCTGTGTATTTTCTTAAGTACCTGTGCACACATAGAGTGCATTACTGCCACCTTTTTTCAATAAGCTGTTTTATCAGTTACGGCTTCTACAAGTTTGCTAATTTAGACTCCTTTATTGCCATATCTTTAAACTAACAATAGATGATTTCGGTATATATATATATTTTTTTTTGCTTATTTATAGGTGCTGTATTTTATTATCTGATTGTTAGGAAGGGATGAAAGGGGCAAATATTCTTTAGAGGGATAGACTGCCGGCAGTATTGGGTATAATTTACAAGATGTAGTTGTCATACTGTATATTACTGATTGAAACCTTTTTGACCGTATTGTGTATCATTGAAACCTTTGTCTTAGGTCAACATCTTTGGATGGCATTTTAATGGTGCATTCATTATTTCTTAAGTTTAATTAATATTACCTTTTTTGATTTGGGGGGGGTGGGAGGGAGTTATAATTTTCAAGGTATGCTCCCGCTATTACACCTCAGTGTGCTTGTATTAATTAACTTGTAGGACTTTGACTGTAAGATGTGAAACCACATTTCTTGCATGATGTTTTAGGAATTATGTAGTTCATTTACAGTCTTTTAACCTGCAACCGCAGCACTTAGTTCAAGTTTTCACAAATTTAAGAGTCACTACACTAAAGACAATGCCTTTTCATGAATAAGAAGTTTTCAGAAGGCTCTAGGAGGCTGGGAGGCAGGCTGTTTGTCTTTTGATGGTCGTATCATCTCTGAACTTGATACCTGGTTCAGTGAGGAGAGAATTCAAAATGGAGGAGCTTAAGGGGAAACGGATTACCATCTGGCTCGATGCAGGTGCGTTAAGAAGAGCGAGTTTGCGTTAGTGACCCCCTAGGACAGTGAGTAGCAGAGCCCCTGACAGTACTGTGGTGTCCTCTCCACGAAAACCTCGAGGGAATTTTGTCATCGTGTGTGATGAATCTCTGAATATCTGATTTTCATTAGAATGAAAAGCAGGGAGTTAACCAGAAATATTAAGGGTAGTGTTTTAGTTTTAAAGGCATGACTGTTATTTACAAAGGTGTTCAATCCGAGGAAATTGAGAAAGTAGAGGTTTGGCCATCCTGGTGGCCAAATAGTAACAGTCTAAAACAGCCACTTTGGCTCTTCCAAGCGATTTAGTCCTTTTTGTTGGGTTTTGTTGGTTTGTTTGTGTTTTGTTTTGTTTTTTTAAACTAGGTTTTTGTTGATTTCCACTCTCCCTTTTTTGCCAGACTTACATCTGGGTGCTCGATACAATCAGTTGGTTAAAGTTTGCTTGCGGTTCTGTGTTTGTATTTTTTTTCTCTATTTATTTTTTTTTTTTAATTGTGATCCCAACCCGATGATCTTTTGTGTTAAGCTTTCACTGTCTGTAATACTTCTAAGAGCTGCCACTAAATAACAGAAACCTTTCAGGGGGTCGGGGGGAGCGTTCCCCCCTCCTCGTTGCACCCCTCAGTTTGAGTCTAAGGGTTGATCTTTCATCTTGATAAGCAATATTCAAGTGCCTTGAACAGCATCCTCTCCGGGGGGCTTCCCTTCAGCTGGCTGGCATTCCAAGCAGTAGCTCCCACAGGCAGCCGACCTCTTCCTCTTTATGCTCCATCAGTTTAAAAAGCTGATTTGTACCTCTCCCCTGGGGAAAACGGTTCCGTATAAAACACTAACACTTAATTACAAGCTCCATTATACCATTTTAAATGGCTTCTTTTTGTTAATTGGAGGCAGTGTTCATAACTTAAGGTTTTTGCCATTACTTAGCTGGCTAAGTGGAGGCTAGGAATAAAATCAGTGTTCACGTTCAGCCTCTTGACCCTTGGCTCCCACCCACCCTCCTTTGTGGGGTATCTGAGGTGGAAGGTGCACGGGTTCTGTCCCAGACCTGGGCCCGCTCGCTTCCACCGCCTGGCTCCCAGGTGACCGCCAACCTTGAACTTCTGGATCAGTCGGGATGTCTGTGATTTCTGTCCGCCAGCCCGCCTGTCCTTCTTTAGAAAGGATTACCACAGCCAGCTAGCTTGACTTGATTATTCTCGGGGCCGACTGCGTGAGGAGCATCACGACCCGAGGTGGCTCGTGGCCAGCAGACTGTCCCGGGATGCAGGCTTGGAGAAGTCTCCAGGAAAGGCCAGCATCTTGACTCGTATGACTACTATCAGACCGCGGCCACTCTGTCTGTAAGAGTGACTGAGGCAAAAAGATGACAGTTGTGGCCTCCCTGCCCAGTGTCCTTGCTTTTGGCATCTTTGTTTTCTCCCCATTTAAAAACCATCCTGTCCGATGCGGACATTCAGGTCCGCTGGCTGGTGGTCCAGACCCAGAGGGCTACAGAGCTTTGGGTTGAGGGTTTCTCTGCGCTCTCCGTGGCCGTGAGAGACCCTCCCCATGGACTCCCACCCCCCCGGGCCCAGACAGCCAGCTCTAGGAGGAAGGAAACCCCTCGTCTGCCTCCCTGGCCCGAGCCACGTCAGCTCAGCTCGTTGCCCTAAGATCATTGCCCCAGTCCTACCCTGAGAGGCTGGGACAAGAGTCACACCCCACCCACCCCCACCCCACCCCAGTCCAGGTACCTTCCCGGCAGGTGGACTGGGTTTCTTTGTTCCTCCGGAACTCCTGCCCTCGCTCACAGCGGTGATCAATGAACTCTATTGACATTCTATGCAATGTTTCTCCTCCCTCCCATTTTAGAAAAACCTCACTGAAGATAGCGGAGGGGCCCGGGGGGAGTAGATGCACGCCCTTCTGGGATGTGCGCAGCGTGAAACGGTGTTAGTGACTTACTCCATCTTGAGCTGGGGGACAACAGCCATTGCCTTAAATGCACTGTGACAGGCGCCTCTCGACAGGCCTGTGAACACAAAGAGTCTGCCCTTAGCCATCTCAAGCCCCCACTTGGGGAGGCCAGCAAGCCAGCTGTGCGGGGGAGATGGAGCAAGGCGAGGTTGGGGCCTGCGTGGCCAGCATGGTGGGCTGTTTGCCACGTCCCTTCAGGCAGGAGGTTTCCTTCCCTCCCTGGATGGCCTCCCTGTCAGCACCCTCCTCCCCATTTGTCCCCTTCTACCTCACTAACCTATGCTCCCAGTTGACGCCACTCCTCCCCCCATTCCCGTCAGAACCGCGAGGCACAAGTGGGCTCTGGGGGGGGTTGCGGAGAGTGCTAGAAGCGTGGCGTTCGTGAGTATGTCTGGGCCTGGTGAGCAGGCTTTCCTTCCCTCTTCTCTTTGTGAGCACAACATGGACAGGCAGCTGTGCTCCGTGAGGCACATGGAATTTTCTCTTGACTTCCACCTGTCCCTGACGCTCTGACGGCTGCTTCCCCTGCAGGCAGGGGCGGTCTCGGGCCTCAGAGGGCCTTGCTCTGTCCTGCTCAGCTGTTAAGATCTGTCCGAGCCATTTCCCTTGCCCTGGGCTGCCCCTAACTGGCCACGTGAGGACACTGCCCCAGGATTCCTACCCGGAGTTGGGGAACTCCGTCTTTGTCTCTGGCACAGGGAGGCCATGATTCAGCTCCACTGTGAGACCTGCTTTGGAAGCGTCTCGAGGCCGGGAGAGGAATTGGCGTTCTCCTGTCCGCAAACCCAGTCTTCAGTCATCTGACTCTTCCCAAGAGTAGACCAGTTTCTACGCAGTGCAGAAAACCACCCCAGCTCCCAGAGCCGCTGGTTAGATGTGGGCCTACGCTCTCTGGTGGCCGGAGTGTTCTGGTGGAAAAGAATTGGAAGTGGGAGACTAAGGATTTGTGCCGTCATCGGGCGCTTGGGCATTTGTCAGGAAAAGACCGCGGTTAGAAATCCCCCCCGCCCCCCAGTGCTTTTGTGGTTTCGTGTGGGCCTTGGTGGCAACAGGGGAGCCTTCGTGACCCCCAAGGCAGAGCTCCCGCCCCAAGTGGCAAAATGGTGGCCTGGACCTCCAATGTGACAGAGTTCCGTTTCCCGGTGCACTGAAAACGACCAGGAAACAAGTTCCCAAGGAAAGTTCCAGAAAGATCCAGCCTGTGAATCCTTAGAGATGTGCTGAAAGCAGAGGCCCAAACCCTCGGAGTGAATCAGGAAGGCAGAGGAGGGGCGAGGAGGGCAGTGAGCTGGGCAGGAAATGAGCCCCGCCCGAGTTCCCTGCCCCATCCTCCCCAGGGAAGGAGGAAATGCAGCTTCCCAGTCTCTCCCACTTGCGGGACCCGCCCGCACCTGCCCAGGCCTTGCTGCCATCCTCCCTCCACCTCCCCTCCAAAGATACTGTGACCACACTGTCGGTGGTATCTCCATTCTAATTTTTGCATGAAGTGACATTTAGCTTTAACAAGACATTTCCAAAGCGCCTAGTCTCCTCCGGAATGCTAACTTTAAAAGTTGGGCATTGTAGGCGAAGAATCCTAAAAAAGGCTAGCGAGAGAAAGGCATTAGGCTATGCATAAATGTGCACTTCCCCAACCCCCTGTTATGAACCTTTGAAAATAACTTTGAGTTGCTTTCCATGGGTCATTATAGTTTCTCCAGTGACGTTAGGTATTGTCTGTGTTACTGTCATTTCCGTAGCGTTTAGGCTTTAATTTCTACCACAAAATATGCTATATGCTATGTATCAAGCTTTCTGTGATCAGAAAGGAAAGGTGCCTTATATCCCAATGTCACGGCTACATCCCTGTGGAAAATAATCAGAAGCACAGTGTGTAAGGAAGCGTTGGGACTTCCGTTGGTGAAACCAGACACCGTTCAGCAAGATGCATTGAAAAAGTGGCACGGGGCTGCTTTTGTTTGAAAGTTCCTCTCCTTTTTCGTTTTTCCATCTTTTGCTTTGCTTGCTTTCTTTGCTTTCTTTCCTTTTTTTTTTTTTGTAGTTTGCTTTAAACAGAAAGCACTTAAGTAGATGACTATGTGTAAAAAGCTCTGTGCAATAGAAATCCTTTTTCTTCATTTTTAAGAGATAATGTATTGCACACCAAATGAACTCAAAGTAAGCTTTAGACCAGGACGATTCAGGTTGTGGATGAGTATGTTCACTGTAGTTCCGTTTGTTCATGAACTGAAGGGAAAACAGGCCTCCCCAGCCCCCCCCCCCCTTTCTCAGCCTGCCTCTTGCTGACCACCGAGCTAGGTGTGCAGGGCCCCCAGGCCCCGGGGCAGGAACCGCTGGCTGGGTGGCAGGGGGGTGGGGGCGAGTCGGGGTGGGGGGGTGACTCAGCAGCTAAGAACCCTCCCGAGGGTGAGAACACAGCCATCCCTTCCAGCACTTAACCTTTTCTTGTTGAGATGGATTGACTGCTACTGACCTGCCAGTGTGCGTGAGGATAATTATAAAAGGATGTTTCCTTGAGAAGAAAAAAAAAAAAGTTTATTTCTATCCTCTTCTATTTATTGTTAGGTTAATCATTTAAGTTCTTATCGGGAGTGTATTATTGTTTTGTGTTGTTGCTATAAATGCTTTTTGCTATCACTCCAGTGGTTACTGTCTTCGCCTTCTGCCCTCTCCCCCCCGCACACACACACACCCCAAAAGAACCGAAGGGTCTGGGGATTGGACTGGGGGGCAGAGTGGGCTTCTCCAGCAGAATCAGACCTCTGGCTCCAGAGTAGCCGCTCAAAAATTGGTCGTCTCCACACGTCCAACTTGTTAAATGAGAGAGTTGAAGAACGCTCGTGTGAGGAGCTACAGAGACTTAGAAAAGCAAAGTTCAGTTCCCCAAAGCCTCCTAGAGCCTCTGGTAAGCCTTCTGGGTTCATGAAGTTTCAGCGAGGCCTGGTCGGAGCGGGCGCAGTGGCCTGGTCGAGACCCTGGCTTCCGAGGGAGAGAGCAGTTTCTTGCAAGGCTCGCGTGGGTTGCTCTGTTTTGTTGGCTTTTCTTGTCGTTCTTGTGGTTGTTTCCCTTGCATACAAAGTTGGGTCAGAACCATCTTGGGAAGCAACGGTGTTTCCGAGTCCGGCTTGAGGACCCTCACCAGGGAGGTCGTGGGGGAGCCCCTTTCCCCCTTCATGTGGTGAAGCGTGGAGTGGGGGGAACACGTTGCTTGCTAATCAGGTGTGAAGGTGAGGTGGGGTCGGCCTTCCGGGCCCAGGAGGAGGGGGCGCCCCGCGAGGCCGAGGTCCAGGTGGGGCCACACAGCCGCCCCGTTCGCCGCCGCTCCCCGAGGGCCCCCCAACCCCCGCCTCGCTTTCCGTGCCATGACTTCTTCCCCTTCTCTGAAATCGTTGGGGGTCCTGATCTTGTTCTCGTCTCTCTGAAAGAAAGCCCTCCGATGAAATCATCGCCCCCATCCCTCCTCCCGCGCCCCCCACCAAAGGGTTTTCATTTCTCTCGAATTAGTCTATGCATTTCTCTCTCTTGAGCCGTTTTCTGCCTCTTTCCTTGAGAAAACGGGCATCTCCTGTCCCACCGAGACCCCTCAGAAAATGCTGTGCATTTTGGAGACGTGAGGATTCATGCAAAAACTCTTACAGCATTTGAGAATAACTGGTCGGAAAATAGAAGTGGGGGAAAAAAAAAAGGAAAAGTGGGTTTCCCCGCGTCCCTTTCCACTGAGACCTAGCTCTTTGCGATGTGCAATAACTACTTGCCATGAGAGCGGGTAGCCACGCTCCTGTCCAGACTACTAACGCCGCACAAGACAAGCTCGCTCGCAGAGTGGCGGACTTCTTCCGGAATACCTTTCATAAGCTCAGCCACCCCCGCCCCCGGTGTATCGTGGTGTCTTTACATTTTAGCAGTATTTTATATTTTCTGTAACGCACTAAGTCTTAGATGTTTTTAGAGCTCGTTTGTTAATACAATCACAGACTTTTTTTTTTAATCCTCACAGAGACCCAATTGACCAAAAACAAAAACAAAAAAAAACAAAAAAGAAAACCAACAAAAAAAAAAAGGCGTCATTTTTGTACAAATAGCTTCGAGAAGCCTCTGTTGTGTTGCTGTGACCCATCTCTGGTAACATTTTTTTTTTTCCTTGCTATTTGTTTTCGACATTAAGAGTCAAAAGTTGATCCAGCTGGCGTGGGGGTGGGGGAGGCACCCGTCGGCCCCTGGCGTTGTCCCTTCGGTCCTTGGTTAGCCATACGATGTTTGTTCTCAGCACTGTACAACGGTCCCTATATGATATGGAGAAGCAATATCACTGTATGAAACTCACACCATGTATTATTATTATTCACTAGCACCCTAGGTGTGATAATTGAAGTAAATATCTTTTATACAAACACAAGAACGCGTGGGTTGTTTTTATTTGAAGTGCCCCGGCCTGAGGAGAAGCAGCAAACACTCTCATTCTGGGTCCAGAGGGCACCTCAAGAGTTGCCATGCCCGAGGTAGCCATCCCTCCACCTGCTGGTGCTTCTGGTCCCGTGGGGCCGCCAGGCAGGTGGCGGCAGAGACCTGGCACGGGGTCGGGTGCGCGGGGGTCTGGGCACCGCTCTCCACCGCGTCTCCATCCGGGCCTGCGTCCCTGTTCCGCTTGCTGTCGCCGGCCTTACTGTTTGAGTAGCCTTGAAATGCTGACCCTCCTGGCATCCGCTTCCTTGTCTGAGAAATGCGAACACCATCGCTTGTCGCGCAGGCTCGCGAGGACCGGGGGTGGTGGCCGACGGTGCTGGGCGAGGCACCAGGCTGATGGTGGCAGCCCCGCTGAGTGGGGCTCGGGTGCCCGGGGGCCGCGGCCAGGTACCCCTGGAGGGCAGCCCGCACCCAGCCAGTGGCCTGGCCTAGCCTGCTCTGTGTGTGTGTGTGTGTGTTGGGGGCGGGGGGGCGGTGTGTGGCGTCTCTCACTTTGTCCCTGAATCCTGATGTCAAAGACAAGCCCAGGGTACCCGGTAACGTGAGCAAGCGTGAGTGGAAAGAGGAAGGAGGAAACGGTGTCTGCGGGTTTCTGGAATGGTCGGGCTCCTGAGAAGGGGTCTCCAGCCAGTGCTCGGGGGCTCTGCAGAGTTGGCTGTTAGGTGGTCCACATGCTCCTGACTGAGGAGGTTTCTCATTTTGAAATCTAGAAGGTTGGAGGAGAATCGCCATTCTCACCGATGTGTGACGGGGCAGGGGGAATTGGTTTGTTGCGCGGTAATTTGTAGGTTCCAGAATGTGCAGTAATTTGTAGGTTTCAGAATGTGATGCTCCCACATGTGGTACAGAAGCCTGAGCCATCCTCCCTCCAGTGGGAGAAGTCCCCGCAAGCACAGGACAGTCTCCCCAAATGTCTGCCCCCACGGGGTAGGATAAAATTAGGATAAAACCAACAGAGCTCTGTTCTGAGTCTGACTCTGCTAACATTCTACTTCTCCGCTGCCTAGTTTAGGTATGCCCCCCTCATTAAAGATCTGTTAACCAAATTAAAACATAAAATGTGAAAAAATAAAAATAAAGAACACTTGGCACAAAGCCTTCTAACCCAGAAAGTCTCCCCCGGTGCTTTTAAAGTGAGATTTAATTAAGCAAAACTATAGTCGCACGTGGTTCCGTAGGCCTGACTCTGTAAACGGCCAGCTCCCGAGGCAGGGAAGGGAGCAGGGTTTTGTGCTCCGACCAACGGGCGGGTGTCCCCGCTCCAGGCAGAGTCTCAGCCTCCCCGTGTGTGGCCTCCGTCTCCCTGAAGTTAAGTGGGTCTCAACAAAATGACCCCAGGAAATACGATTGGTGATACAGAGGCTGAGGCCACCTGATGACATGCAGTTGACCCTTGAAAAACACAGGGGTCAGGGGCGCCAACCCCCGACACAGTCGAAAATCTGCATATAACCTTTGACTCCCCGAAAACGTAACTACTAATAGCCTAGTGTTGACCCGAAGCCTTACCCATGACATAGTTGCTGAACACATATTTTGTATTTATACGTGTAATATACCGTATCCTTACAATGAAGTAAGCTAGAGGAAAAAAAGTTATTAAGAAAATCACAAGGAAAATACATTTACACTAGGGAACCATAAAAAATCCGCGTGTACATGGACCCGCGCCATTCAAACCCGTGTTGTTCAAGGGTCAACAGTAATCATCAGTGTGCGAGTCATCCGCTGGGATCCTGCCTGCTTGTGTTTTTGAAAGGGGTTCCGAGTGGCTGCCTTGGGTTGGGGTACGTTGCTGCCTCCTCCACAGTCCCTATCGCGCCGGCTTTCGGGGGCACACAGTTTGCCGGTCTCCTCTTGGACACGGCATTGGTTCCTGGGCAGGGGCGTGGGGGCCGAGCTGAGAACGCCGAGGGCTCGGGAGAGCTGTTTTGATGTTGGTGGGGCGGGGGGAGGCTTCTGGTCACCAGACCCTTGATCTGCGTCTGGGCCCCCCCCCCGCCAGGGTGGGGGGAGCCACGTTAGTGGAAGTGGGATGCGCAGCGCGTGCCCGGTGTGGGCCAGGCACTCAGAAGTGACTGCCTCCTCCAAGAAGCTTGGGCTCTCAGAAATGTCGAGAGGAAGGGCCATTTTTTTCCCTTTGTTCAAGAAGTTGGTTTGTGGACAGGTGAAAGCCTGCTCTGTTTGGGACAGCGGAGTGGGGGCCTCCGGGGAGTGAGGTTTGAGGACCCCGCTCACTTCACAGTGAGGCGTCGGGACCCTTCTGTATGGTCAAGTGGCAATGCGCTCGAGTCCCAGGGTCTTCTCTCACCGGCTGGAGGGCGACCTTGGGCAAGTCCTAGTCAATGCTCAGGAAACCCTTTCTGAGACAATGCACGAATTTAGCTTCTTTGAGCTTCCATTTCTATCTCTGTGGAGCTGATATGATAATGCCAGACTCGCAGGGCTGCCGGAGCAGGGCGGGGGGCGGGGGGAGTACCGGACGATGACACCTGTAGACTGTTCATTACAGCGCCCAAGCCCACGGCAGGCACTCAGGACCTGTTAGTGGTGGCGCTTGATGTGGCTGTTCTGTCATCAGATTGGGTGGCTGGAGCGGCTCCCTCCGTTCAAAGTCCTTTCCACCTTATGCTGGATCCAGAGGAGCCCCTACACGGGAGCGCGGGTTGGCCGGAGCTCCGGCGGCCGGGCCTGACCACCACCAGTGATGTCCAGTGATGCCCAGTGATGCCCGAGATGCACGCAGGCGCACAGCCCGGGCAGCCGAGTCCCCCACCCCCAGCAGCTCTCTCCAGCCTCTGCTAAAAATTCAGGTCTCCAGGCTGGACCCGGCCACAGACAGGAAGGAAGGCCCCCCCCGCCTGCGCCTCAGTCCTATGGAGAGGGGGACCGTGCCTCCCACAGGGGCGGGTTCCTCTTAGAGGCCCATCTGACTGAAGCATCTGGTGAGGCTGCTCCCCGCCCCGGGACCCCCAAGCCCAGGAGCCTCTCATGTTTGAGGAGAGCAGATCCTCCGGGACAGTGGTTCTCGACTGGGGGGACTTTGCCCCTCAGGACATTTGGCAGCGTCTGGAGGCATCTGGGGCTGTCGCCGCTGGGCAGGGTGGTGCCTCTGGCATCGAGGGGAGAGGACAGAGATGCTGGTAAACACCCTACAAGGCATCGGACAGCCTCCCCACGCCCAGCAAAGAAGGACGTGGCCCCAAATGTGAACAGTGCTGAGTTGAGGAGTCGGGGGCTCCTTGATGGACGTAGTCAGCAGAGAGTCACCGAGAACTGCCCTGTGCCAGGGACAACGTGCTCCAGGCTGGGAGTCCAGCAGCCTCGAGCCGCTGCCAGCCCAGAGGGGAGGCAGAGCAGTGCAGAACCACAGCCCAGGCCTTAAAATGGGAAAAGGCATTTGAGGAGGCAAGGGAAGCAGGTGCACAGTCAGCAATATAGCAAGTCAGAGGAACAGCAAGCCCCTGCGCGCGGGCAGGGCGGGCAGGTGGCAGGGGGACAGCTGATAGGCATAGAGGGCTAACCATGCCACTGATCTGCAGTGATAGCAGAGGACAAACGAGGAGCTTGCCTTTCAGTGGGGGCAGACGGTAGACCAAATAAGTAAGTAGGACCTAGTGTCTTAGACAGTGGTCAGTGTTACAGGAGAAATACAAGGTAAGGGGGACTGGAAGAGCAAGGTGAGGGGTTAAAGTTTTAAATCAGGCGGTCAGGGTAGGCCTGGCTGAGAAGATAACATGTGAACAGTCTTGACAGAGGGGAGGGGATGAACCATGCCAATGCCTGAAGTAAGAACATTCCAGGCAGAGGGGAAACAGTAAGTGCAAAGGTCCTGTGGTACAGATGTGCCTGGGAGCCAGAATAGCCGAAGCAAAGCCACCAAGGGAAAGAGTGGGAGGCAACCAGGTCAGAGAGAGGAGAGAGGGAGAGGCAGGGCAGGAGGCGGGGCCTTGTAGGCCGATGCAGAGTTTTGGCGGTTACTCTGAGGGACGTAGGGTCCATTGGAGGGTTTGGACAGAGGGTGGTCTAATCTGACTGTTGAAAGGCTCTCTCTGGCTGCGGCTTTGTGACTAGACCATAGGGGTAAGGGTGGACGAAGGCAGATCGGTGAGGAGGCTGTTGCCATAAGGACCAGAGGCTCTGATTTGCACCAGGTGGCGCAGTGGTGAAAAGTGATTGGATTCTGGATGTATTTTGAGGGTAGAGCCAAAGATAGGACTTGAGACAGATTAGATGAAAGGAGTGATAGAGAAGAGCAAGGATGGGCTTGGGGCTGAGCCACTGAACCGAGCCTGGTCTCTGCTCCCCCAGCGCTGGGGACACCACCTCCCAGGCTGTGCGGGGGGGAAGGGGGGGGACGTCCCACTGGGGTAAAGCAGGCTTGAGGGGTGGGGATCAGGCTTCAGTTTGGACCGGTTTGGACTCCACGCAGTGAGCTCAGGGAGAAGAGTGGCCTGGAGGCCACGCTGGAGAGTTACCAGATTTCAGTGGCATGCAAGGTGGCCAGAGTGAAGGACAGGAGAGCGGCGTGTGGGGACAGCTCCCGGGTCCCGCAGCGCTAAGAGCTTAGCAGGGACAAGGAGCAGCAAAGGAAAGAGAGGGCGCAGCCAACCGGGCAGGAGGCCCGAGAGGCCGCAGTGACCTGGGCACAGCGGTGTGCGGGGTCATCGGCCACCTTGGCAAGGACAGTGGGTATATGGGCGTCCAAGTCTGAGGGGAAAGTTTTAAGGATGTGGACACTTGAGAACAGGTTAACTTCTTCAGGGAGTTTTGCAGGAGGGGAAGTAGAGTCGAGAGGAGTGTGTGTGTG
This sequence comes from Mirounga leonina, assembly GCF_011800145.1. Classification (NCBI taxonomy): domain Eukaryota; kingdom Metazoa; phylum Chordata; class Mammalia; order Carnivora; family Phocidae; genus Mirounga; species Mirounga leonina. The sequence goes on from NW_023270763.1 coordinate 8,431,099, forward strand.
TGTGTGTGTGTGTGCGTGCGTGTGTCTCAGATGGCAGCCCAACACACTCATGCGCTTGTGGAATGCCGGGGGCTTGTCTCTGGCCACCTGGGGGGACAGACAGGTGCAGAGACGGTGGGTGATGAGCAGGTCCAGTGCTCCCACCTGGTGTGCAGGTGGCTGATTGAATAAGGCAGAGTCCCCCGCCCACGGGAAAGCCGTGAGCACGACACCCCCAGGCCTGCCATCCAGTTGTGCTAAGTTTCTGCATTTAATCGATCCGCAGTCAGAAATCGTGCCTTGGGGCGCCTGGGTGGCTGGGTCAGTTAAGCGTCTGCCTTCGGCTCAGGTCATGATCCCGGGGTCCTTGGATGGAGCCCCGCATCGGGCTCCCTGCTCAGTGGGGAGCCTGCTTCTCCCTCGGCCTGCTGCTCCCCCTGCTTGTGGCCACTCTCCCCCTCTCTCACAAACAAATAAATAAAATCTTAAAAAAAAAAAAAAAGAAGAAGAAGGTGGCAATCATGCCTTGACCTTAAGTCATAGCCAGGCTCCTTAAGTCTTGACCTTGACATTGCTTTGATTTCTTTCTCCCCTCTGTGAAATGCACCCCCTAGGAAGCCTTCCCAGATTCTCCCCAAAGGACGAGGTCCCATGAACTTTCACGGGGGGAGCTGTCTGGCCCGTCTCACATGGGCCACCTTGCAGAGGCGAGGGGTCCTCTCCCTCTCCCACTAGCGTTCATCTGTCAGTCACTCCCGCCCCGACACCTGCCCCTACCCGGCCTCTCCCTCTCACAGGCTTTACCCTCACTGTTAGATACTGCGTTCTGCATGCTCCCTCCTCCCGAGCACGCCGCCCCGCACCAGGCTCTGCCCACCGCACTGCGCCATCTGGCATCTGTCCAGAGTGGGCTTGTCCCCAGGTCCCTCCACATCCCTGCCGCCCCACCTCCCCCGGTTCCACCAGCACCTTGACCAGAGGCTTCCCCCCATCTCCTTGTTCAGCCTTTCTTGAGACCCCAGTGACCCCTCCGAGTTACTCACCGACTGCCCCTATTCAACTTGGCACTTTGATACACTTTCTCCTGATTTCCTCCTGATTTCCCCCTGCTTCCTGCCACCCCCTGCCTGTGTCTTTTCTGGGACACCCCTGAAGGTTCTGGCCATTCTTACTGCAGGCTGTCTCTGGGCTTCCATGTTCGCTGCCTTGGGGGGTGGAGTCGAGGGAGGGGGTGCCCTGAGCTCTCCCCAGCCTGCATCTCTGGCCTCGGGCCATGGGTCCCGCTCCCCCATCCCCACGACCCCTTAGCCACTCCACTAGCACCTCCTACTCACCGAAGCCAAACCACTGCTGCTCACCCCCTTCCCCATTTGGGGAACCAGCTCCAGGCACAGGCCTCACCTCCTGGGTTCTGTATGACAAAGGGGTCACATCTCTCTCTCCAGTACCTTCTTCTGCCTTGCCCCAGGGCCAGAATTCAAGCCCAGTTCTGCCAGAGTCCAGCTCAGGACCTCCCTTGACACCAACTGACCACCTGAAGAGATGCCCCCCGCCCCGACTTCTTCGGGTTGGCTTCGTCTGGCTGTCCTTCCCCCGGCAGAGGAAAGCATGGGGGTGGCAGCCAGGGGACCCTGACGGAGCAGATCTAAGTGGCTCAGGGACAGGGTCTCCGAGCAGGGTCTGTAAGTGAGGCCCCTCCTTTGGGGTGGATGCCCACACGGGCGGTTGCCTGGCCTTCTTGTCCCCCCAGCGTGGAGCGACAGCTCACTACTAGGCTCCTGGCCCTGCCTCTGCAGCCTCCGCTCTCCCACCACACCCTGGGCCTGCCTTCAGCCTCACCCCATCACCTCTGCTGCCCCACCTCGCCCAGCCCCTTCCCTGTGTCTCACGGGCAGCCAAGCTCCGTGTCTGCTGGGAGTGCAGGCCGGCCAGGCCTCAGTTCTGCCCAGAGCCACCTCTTCGGGGGCAGCCACCCCCGACACTCAGCTTTGCTCCCCCCAGAGAGCCCTTCGACAGCAAACCCCGTGTCTGGGGGCAGGGGCAGCAGCGTTTGGGGCAGGCCCTCCAGGCCAGCTCAGCAAAGCGGCCCGGCACCCGCCGGCAGGGGCAGCCCAGAACAATGTGCAGGCAGGGGCACGAATGCACAGGAAACCCGGGGCTGGGCACCCCTCTGACCCCAGGCGCCTGACCAAGACCGTGCCCAATAAAATAGCAGTGCAAGCAATCATCTTGCTGGCACCTCGTCTACCCCTCACGCGGCGCTCGGTGCCCTCGGCACCACACTGCGTGCACATCTCCGGAGATGAGGGCTCCCTCTGACTAGACCTCGGGGCCCCCCCCACCATAGGCTCCTGAACCTCCATCCCGTCCCTTCTATCCCCACAGCCTACAGCCTGAAGGCCGGACCCCCACCCTGCCACCACCCCATCCCCGTCCTCCTCCATGACCTGACCCTGCCCTCACGTCCAGCCTCTTCCCCAAACCCCACCTCGGGTCCCTCACTTCCACCAACACCTGCCAGGTACCAGTGTCTGAGGGAACAAGTCCACTCAGGCCCGGAACCAGTGCAGACCCAGCTGCGGGGGGAGGGCTCGGACATGGCCTTGGGTTTGGTCCCGGACCAAGAGGTCTCCGTTCTTCATCTGTAAAACGGGGATCACCTTTTCAGACTGATTGGATTGTCGCGAGATGTGTAAAGAGCTTGGCGTGCAGCGGGCACCCAGGAGATGGAGCAGGTGGGGGTGAGGTCAGCGGCCCCCCACCCTGGCTCAGGACGCTGAGCGCTGCCAAGGCCGGGTTGGCAGGCAGGTCCGCAGGCCGCGCGGCGATGGGCAAATCCCTGGGACAGGGAGGGTACAGGGCCATCCTCCTGACTCGGCCCCTAGCCCGGAGCCTTTGGGCATTTCTGGTGCCACAGTGCCCCCTGGTGGCCATGCAGCCTGCCGCGAAGGACAGCGCCTCCACCGCCTTCTCTGTGGCCCTGAGCAAGACTCAGTTGTTGGCGCCATTTAGAAACGAGACCCGGGCTGCTCCCAGGCACCCACTGTCCTCCCTGCTCCCGGCTGCTGTTGGCACCCCACCCCCCAGGCCTGGACTGGGAGACTTTCCCAACATCTCCCACCCTCCAAAAGGACAGGAAGGTCTCCATACAGAATTATTTTGGATTGGCTTTTGCCGCAAAGACAACACCTGGCACTTCCGTGGGGGAGGTAGAGACTGTAGGTCAGGGGATTCCTGGTGGGGGAGCACCCCCTCCCCCTCACTGGGCTGGAGGCTGTTGTGGGAGACTCCAAGCGAGTCTGGTGTCAGCTCCAGAGGCAGGACCCCTCCCTCCCCCACGTCCTGCTGGATCTAAAGCCGGCCCCCCCCCCCCCCCCGACTGTACCTCCTTTCTCCCCCACTCCGACCCCTGAGGCCTCCCTCTGGTCATTATCCCAGGGCACAGCCCTGGAAGAAACTTGGCGTTTGCTGGGTTCCACATCCCTGCCTTGCTTGACACAGGCAAAGTGAGGCCTCGAGAGGGCAAGGGGCCAGCCAGGCTCCCGGCTGGTCATGGCAGAACCAGGGTGGACCCGCTCCTCCTGAATCCCCCTGCCCTGGGCAACTGTGACTACCTCAGGGATTTCAGGAGCGTACTGAGTTCGTAGGGCCAGGAGTGCCCCTGCTGGCTGGCCTCACGGCCATCCCTTAGACTACGGGTTGGAGAGGCGGAGTGGGGAAGGCGCCACGGGCCACACCAGGCTCCCTCTGACGGCCACATCTTCCTTTGACGCAGGGCGCTGCGCAGAGCTGCAGGTCCACATCACCGAGGCCACGGCCACAGCAGCCGAGCAGAGGGAGTTGATCGCGCGCTTGGAGCAGGACCTTAGTACCATCCAGTCCATCCAGCGGCCGGACGCCGAGGTGAGCCTGCCCCCTCACCACCCGCCCCGAGCCTTGAGCCCTTACCCAATAAAACTTCACGGGTTAACCGGCGCCAGCTCCTCAGGCGGCTGGTGTCCACCTGCCCCCACAGGGCCCACAGGGCTGTCACCCACAGCCCGAGTGTTGCCTGCACACTTCACCACAAAGGCCCAGGTCGGGACACCAGGCCACAGGGCACAGGGCCAGGCTTGGAACTCCGCCCTGGGAGCTGTGGGCCGACGCCGGGCAGGATGACCCACCCATCCCACAGCTAGAGGACCTGAGGCCCGGGGGTCACGGAAGGCTGGAGCCCACGGAGCCCTTGGAGGTCACTCTGTCACCCGCCGCATTTTCTAGATGCAGAAATGGGGCTCGGAGAGAGCAGCTGGGCCGGCCCGGCAAGGCCCGGTGGCCCCATGATGGCACACCGCTGAGCTCCCGCCTCGGGGTCAACCCAAGGCCCAGCCTTCCCTTCGGGGGCCCACGGGAGGCATCCTCCAGGCCCCTTGTGGCCGCTGGGGTGCCCAGTGCCTCCACCAGACCACCCCACCTGTCCCTTGCCCCCCACTTGTTTGGCATCCCGAAAGGCTGCGTTCGGTGGCACATAGGGAGCAGCTACCCCTTCCTCCCACCTGCAGGGCGCAGCTGAGCACGGCCTGGAGAAGGTCCCAGAGCCCATCAAGGAGGCCACCGCCCTGTTCTATGGTAAGGAGGGGCTGGCCCCTCTCGGAGCCAGCGATGGGCAGGGCGGGGGCAGGGAAAGCAGAAAGGAGGCGCTATCGTCAGCCCTGATCCCTCAAGAGCACTCCCCGCCCTCCAAGAAGGTCAGGGCCCCCCGCCCCAGCAACGCAGCACCAACCGAAGAGAGGGGGCTGGGTCTGCCACTTGCCCTTCTATGCCTTAGCTTGACACCCCCGCCCAGGACCCTGGCCCCCTTTGCCCTGCCAATGGCCTGTGGGCGGCTGATGGCTGGTGGTGAGCTCCCCAGGGAGGCCTCAGCACAGAGATGCAGCCAGAGAGCTCCCAGCGCCGCTGGGGAGGTGGCCTGCTCGGGTACCAGTATGGAGGAGGAACCTGGGCTGATGGGCCAGGACGTTGGAGGGAGGCTCTCACGGCTTCCCAGTGTCCTTGCACTTCCCCAGGAGCGAGCGGAGGGGAGGGGGGTCTTCCGACAGATGCAGGGGTCTCAGACCCAAGGACTGAGGAGTGGGGGCCTGGGGCCCTCCCCTTCTAGGATCCCTATTCCCCTGGACATCCCTTCCCTCCCCTGGCCTCTCAGCACCTGTGCTCAGAACCTGGGTGTTCTACCTCATGGTCCTTGGCCAGAGCTCCCTCTGGGCTGGGGCTGCCCGACCTGAGGGCCCACTGGTGAGTTCTGCCTCCCGCCACCCCAAGCCGCTCTCCTCCACCTCCTAGGACCCTCGGCACTGGCCAGTGGCACCCTCCCCGAGGGCCAGGTGGACTCTCTGCTCTCCATCATTTCCAGCCAGAGGGAGCGTTTCCGTGCCCGGAACCAGGAGCTGGAGGCTGTGAGTCACATTCTTCCCTCCCTTATGCCCTTGGACCTGAGGACACAGTGGGGGACCCACAGGCTTCGGGCCAGAGAGTTGTGTCACAGACCATAAACCACAGAGGGGTTAGATTTGTTCTGTGCAGTCAGGGAGGGCTTCCTGGAGGAGGTTCTGCCACGCTGGGCTTTGAAAGAAGACTTAGACACTCAAAGTAGAGGAGACTAGGTGAGCAGAGACAGGGGGCCAACAAGCCCGAAAGGCTGTGCCAGGGCTGCAGGAATAAGACCCAGAGGGCCCTACTGCCGGGCTGGGGTGCTACCCAAGGATTTAAGCAAGGGAGTGACACCGGCAGAATGGAGGGTAAGAAGGGTCACTCGGCAGCCAATTCAGGACAGAACCTGGCCTGGGAAGACGACTGGAGAGTGGTCACCATCGTCCAAAAAGAAACATCTAAATCAGGTGGGGGACTGAAGACAAGGGCAGGGCAGAGAGAGGAAGGGCCTTGAGCCCTATAAGGAGGAGCAACCGGGAAACGTTGAGGAGCCCCGTGGGACTGGGAGAGCACCCGGCTGGGGGCCTTCCTGGAGGGGCGCCACAAGAAAGGGGTGGTCTGCGAAGGTGACCTGTAATGTGAGGTGCCTCCCTGGGGTGACTGCGGTGCCAGCAGGGTGGCTGGGGTCCCGAAACGGGGGACAGGATACAAGAGAGGGGGTCAGGGAGGAAGTGAAGGGAGCATGAGCAAGGGATGTCCAGGACACAAAGGCCAGGCCAGGGCGTGCCCACAGAGGGAGTGAGCGCTGGATCCGGATTGCAGAGGGCCTGGTGACAGACCAGAGGAGTACCTGGAGGGGGCGCTGTCCCGGCCTTGGGGACTCCGCAGACTCCCCATCCCCCAGAGCCAGGCCAGGTCATCCCTGAGCTCTCCCAGTGTGAGCAGGAGCCCGGAAGGTTTCCATCCTTCTCCAAGAGTCACTGCTTGAGCTGATGATGGAATTTCTAGACCCTTCCTCTCCAAACCCACAGCTGTGCCCGTGGGATTTCCAGGCTGGGGCCAGGGAGAGGCTGACATTCACTGGGTGCCCACAGCGGGCCAGGCCTGCTGCTGGTCCAGTGGCAAGGGTGGGCCAGCTCCAGAGGGACCTCCTGTGACCTGGGCTCCGGGGCAAGAGGTTTCAAACGGGGGCATGGCCAGGCCTGCTCACGCTCACGCTCACACTCCCCTCGGGGACTAGGGACAGCCATGCGACGGGATGCCAGGCAGCCCTTAAAAGGAGGCCTTCAAAATAGATTAAGTGGAAGGAAAAGTGTTTTACAGTATTCTACCTTTTGCTTTAAAAAATCTAGGGTTTTTTTAATCAGGTACTGACTTTTTAAAAATTGTAGTAAAACACACATAACATAAAATTCACCATCTTAACCATCTTGAAGTGTACAGTTTGGGGACATTAAGTACGTTCACGTTGTTGTACAGACATCCGCACCATCCAAGTCCAGAGCTTTTTTCATCTTCCCAAACTGAGACTCTGTCCCCACCAAACACTAACTCCACGCCGCGCCCCCCCAGCCCATCCCCAGCTCACTACGCTTCTACCCTCTGTCTCTGTCACTTGACTACACTAGGGACCTCGTGTAAGTGGAATCATACGGTATTTGCCTTTGTGTGGCTGGTGTATTTCGCTGAGCAGAATGTCCTCAAGTTTCACCCATGTTGTAGCAGGTGACAGAATGTCCTTCCTTTTTAAGGCTGAGCAATATTCCGTTGTGCCGTATACCAAGTTGTGTTTATCCATTCATCCATCAAGGGACCCTTGGTTTGCTCCCATCTGTTGGCTGCTGTGAACCGTGCTGCCATGAACATGGGATGTGCAGATATTTCTTGGAGTCCCTGCTTTCAGTTCTTTCGGGTAGCTACCCAGAAGTAGAATATCTGGATCATGGGATAATTCTACGCTTCATTGTTTGAGGAATGTGTACTCTTTAGTCCTGTTTGAATCTTTTTGACAGTATGAAGAAAACACCTACTTAAGCATTTGGATAAGCTGAAAACTGAGGTCCTTTTTCATTTGCTCCTGGATTAGCAAACATTAAAACCGCATAGCGTCTGATTCCATTTATATGAAATGTCCAGAAGAGGCAAATCAAAAGAGACAGAAAGATTAGTGGTTGCCAGGGGGTAGGAGAAGAGGGAAGGACTGATGGGTTTGGGGTTTCCTTTGGGGGTAACAAACATATTGTGGAATGAAATCGTTGGGATGGTTCACCATATTTACTGCGAATATACTAAAAAAAAGAATCATACACCTAAAGACAGTGATGTTTGTTATATGAATTACATCTCGATAGTTCTTTCAAAGGTTGATGATACCATAAACAAACAAAGAAGACATGAAGGAGCCTGACCCCAAATCTGTCTTTTGCTTGGGGTGGGGTCACGGGAGGAGAAGGGGACTTGCCAGAATCTAGAAGGTCAGAGAGATGGCCACAGGCAAAGAAGGGGCTCTAGGTAGATGAGCAGGACCTGTGTCAGCCTGGAAGCCTCCCCACCCCCCCCCCGCCCCCCCGGGCCCTGCCGGCCCGCCCACCTGCCCACCTGCCCCCAGGAGAACCGTCTGGCCCAGCACACCATCCAGGCCCTGCAGAGCGAGCTGGACAGCCTGCGTGCAGACAACATCAAGCTCTTTGAGAAGATCAAGTTCCTGCAGAGCTACCCGGGCCGTGTAAGTGCCTTCCCCTGTTTCGGCCCCAGGTGTACCAGGCAAGGAGAGAGGGCTACCAGGCCCCCCAAGGCAAGAGGGTTGGGGGCAGTGACCTGCTGGGCAGCACTGGGGGCCATCCAGCCCGCCCTGCCTGCCAGCTATCCTCCCTGAGCTGGGGAGAGTCCCCCACAGTGTGGCCTTTGTGCAGTTCATTTGTCAGAACAGCCAGGAGGTGATGAGGTTCAGCAAGAGGCAGGGCTCACAGGCTCCAGGCCCATTGGCCCCGGTGTCCCCTCTATGAAATGGGAGTGATCCACTAGCAGATCCTAGGATCCTAGGGTTTAACTCCAGGGCTGTTGAGCATGCAGGATAGGCCCTGGGGAATCCATATGTTCTAAACTTAAATTCTTTAAAAAAACAAAACAAAACAGACTTTGGTCCAATATCCCCCAAACCAATCAAGAAAACAGAATAAAAACCCACTCACTCCATTCTGGGCCTCGGAGGGCCCTCCCTGGCTTCTCTCAGCCCCCAGGCCTCACAGGGGAACCCCTCGTGGGAGGAAACCCTTCTGTGACTGTGGGGAGACAGGGTGGCCTGTAGAAGCTCAGGGAGCAGTGACACTCAGGGTGGGGGCCTCCAGAGGCCAAGACCTTCCGCCCCATCCCCCACTCCACCTGTTGGAACTGCACTCAGGCCACCAGAGGGCGCCAGACTCCGCGTAAACTAGTACACGGTACCCAGTGCCGCGCTGGGGTGGGGGTGCCCGGCTCCCGGCTCTGGTGCCCCACAGCCACCCTGCACGCTCCCTGTGAACCCCTCCCAGACCCACTGGCCCGCACTGGCCCAGCCCTGTCTGATGTACACTCAGGCCCCAGACTGGGCTTCAGTTCCCTCTCCCTGCCCTGAGTCACCGTGGCCCAGAGCCTGGTGGGAAGTCTCCGAACTTGGGCAATGCTCCTGCACGTGTGGCCCTGGCCACATTCAAGCTGTCACCCGGCCCTCTCCCAGCTCTAGGGCGTGGGGCCCCTCCCCCACCTCCACTGTGCTGATGGGGAAACTGAGGCTGCCCCGTGATCCTGCCAGCCTCAGGATGCCTCATCCCTGCCTTATTCCTGTTGGGCCCTCAGTGACTGGGTCTCTCTCCTCCTTATGCAGAGCGGAGGCAGTGACGACACGGAGCTGCGGTACTCCTCCCAGTACGAGGAGCGCCTGGACCCCTTCTCCTCCTTCAGCAAGCGGGTGCGTGAGCCCACAGAGGCTGCTCACTGGCGGGGCTGTGGGGAAGCCTGCAGGACCCACCAGCTCGCCAGGCCTCAGCCTGCCCTATGCCTTCATGCCAGCAGCCCTGCCCAGCCTCACCCTGCTCCCCGCCACACTGCCCCCCACACACCCCCCAGACCAGCAGGGCAGCCTCCATGGAGGCCCAGGGTGCACCCCGGGCGGGCCAAGGGTGCCAGGAATACCTGGTGGCTACGTGAGGGTGTGTGATAGGGAGTGGGCTAACCCCATGCGCCTGCTCGGGGGTCGGGCAGACAAGCGAAGGGCCCCCGGTGTCATGTGGCCTCCGAGAGGGCAGAGGGAGGCAGCTGTCCCGGGAGCCGCTCACAGACGTTGGGCGAGCCTAGGGTGTCACGCTGAGTGGAAGGGGACACCGGGGAGGCCCCCAGCAGCCCGCTGGCGTCCCTCTCTGCAGCAAGCTGGGGCCTATGGGGCCCTTGGGGTCCTCCCCTCACCCTCCCTCCCTCTTCAGGAGCGGCAGCGGAGGTACCTGAGCCTGAGCCCTTGGGACAAGGCCACGCTCAGCATGGTGAGTTCCCTCCTCTGTGCTCAGCTGGGACACGCCGGGACCTCTGACTCTGGGCCTCCAAAGACATCTGCCCTCGGTCCCATCTGGAGAAGTCCCAGGGACCCCACTCACCCCTCACAGACGCTGCCAGGAGTGGCCATGGGACCTAGAACAAGGGTCCCTTCCCCTCCAGGACAGCTCGTCCGGTAGTACCATTCCTGGAGGGTTCTGGAATTGTGCTGCAGGGGGAGCCATTCCCTAGAATTCCTGTGGCCCAGGTTCCCAGCCCATACAGTGGGAGACCACAGCGGGCTGTCCCTCCTCTTGCGGCCCCGGGTCCTTCACTGCAGGAACCTGGGGCAGCCCTTCAGGGGTGGGTGAGGCCTGCCCCACCCCCAGGCCACGCCTTGTTGCTCCCCAGGGGCGACTGGTTCTCTCCAATAAGATGGCACGCACCATTGGCTTCTTCTACACGCTATTCCTGCACTGCTTGGTCTTCCTGGTGAGTATCCAGGCAGGCGGCCAGGGATCCTTCACCACGCTTCCCGGACCTCCAAGGGCAGCAGGGTCAGTCTTGTGGCCTGGCACCCTGGGCCAACCCCGGGCCACACTGTGCTCCTGGCCACCTCTCTCCCCTTCAAGGGGACGAGCCCACCCATCAGGCCCTCTGGCTGGGGCAGCAGCTCGGCCACTGTGTGGAAACGGCCTGGCTGACTCCATCCACGGCCCCGTCCTGGAGGGGCGTCGGGGGAGGGCATGGCCACTGTGGGAGCCCGAGGCCGGCAGGGAAGCGGGTCTGACTGACTCTACTAAGGGACAGCCAGGTGGGCTGCACAGGCAGGGATATTTTTTTTTTTTTAAAGATTTTATTTATTTATTTGAGAGAGAGAATGAGATAGAGAGAGAGCATGAGGGGGGGAGGGTCAGAAGGAGAAGCAGACCCCCTGCCGAGCAGGGAGCCCAATGCGGGTCTCGATCCCGGGACTCCAGGATCATGACCTGAGCCGAAGGCAGTCGCTCAACCAACTGAGCCACCCAGGCGCCTGAGAAGGAATATTCTTTAAAATTTCTTTTTAAGATTTTATTTTTAAGTTACCTCTACACCCAGTGTGGGGCTCTAACTTAAAATGATCAAGAGTCAGCCAGGCGCCCCTAATTTTTTGTTTGTTTTGTTTTGAGAAGGAATATTTTGAATTTGGGGATGCTGTTATTTTTTTTTTTAAAGACTTTATTTGAGGAAAGAGCATGAGAGAGAGAGAGAGCTGAGCAGGAGGGAGGGGTAGAGGGAGAGCAGACTCCCTGCTGAACAGGAGCCCCATATGGGACTCTGCCCCAGGACCCTGGGATCATGACCTGAGCCGAAGGCAGACGCTTAACCAACTGAGCCACCCAGGCGCCCCACAGGCAGGGATATCTTGAGCTGAATCTCCTCAAGTACAGACTGACCGTCCTGGGGCAAGTCTGCCGTCCACTGAGTCAGGGAATCGGAGAGGGTAGGGCACCCGTGAAGGCTGCAGCCTCGGGGACTCCCGTCCCCAGCGAGGCCACAGGCAAGATGGCCCCTCCGTGGTTAGCCGGGGCTCCAACCCTGACCCCAGGGCCCAACAGATCCCGGCCTGCCAGTGTCACCCACAGCAGTGTCAGGGACAGTCCCCTCACGGCGAGGCCTGCCTGACCGTGTGTGAAACAGGCGGGGACACAGGGACATCTCTGAGGCCCTCCTGCCCGGGGCCCAGCCCAGGAGAAGCGTCCTGTGCGGCCGGGAGGCCAGGCCCGGGGGCTAGAGGTGGGCTGCAGGAGGGGCAGTGCGTGGGGACGGACAGCTCACTGTGTCTCTGCCTGGCCAGGTGCTCTACAAGCTGGCGTGGAGCGAGAGCATGGAGAGGGACTGTGCCACCTTTTGCGCTAAGAAGTGAGGACAGCACCCGAGTCCCACCATACCCCTGCGCTGAGCCCCGCCGCACCACCGAGCTCCTCCTGTGCCCCCCACCCCCAGCCCTCCACCACTGCCGCCCTCTCTGGCCCGCCCCCAGCTCCCCAGCACCCACCCTGTCACGGGGTGCACGCCCCCTGGGGATCCCCGCGCCCCCCCACACACGTGCGCGCACGCGCGTGTACACACACACACACACACACACACACTTCCCTCCTTTTTACCTTTGGTCTAAGCAAAGGTTTCTATCCCCAACAGGTTCGCCGATCACCTGCACAAGTTCCATGAGAATGACAACGGGGCGGCAGCCGGTGACTTGTGGCAGTGATGTCCTCGGGCCTCCCCAACACGACAGTGATGGCTGCACCCCCCACCCCTTGCTTGTTCAGCTGCTTCTAATGACTTAGACTTCCCTGAAGAGTTCCCCACAGAAACTGCCCTTGCCCTCCACCCACCCGTGCCAGAGGCCCCAGGTCCCCCTGGGCCCCCTTAAGGGAACGTCAGCCACGTCAGGCCCCCTAGATCCAAAAAGGCCCCGAGGCCCAGCCAGGCTGAGTCAGCGGGGCCCCTTCAGCCCCATCTTAGGCTGGGGACCTGGCTTGGGCCCCGCCCACAGCCTGACCACTAGCCCTGGTGGCAGTCACTTCCCATGGCCAGCTGTGATGCTGATTTGTGTCCCTGCTGATTCTGGCCATGGTTCACCCAGTTGGGATCCCCTGGGCCTCTCTGTGCCAGGTCTGAGATCCCCTAGGGCTCCCCTACGATCTACCACCACCACCTCCCCCCAAGAGATAGAGGGCCCTTCCTCACAGGCCAGCAGGCTTTGAGTCCTGCCTTTGTCACCACCCCCACCCCACCCTGAGAAGAGGGGAAGCCCCAGAGGGCGTGGGATCATTTCTGTTACCTCCTCCCTGCCCCCAGACCCGTTGTGAGTTTTGCTTTCTTCTTTAGCAAGATATTTTGGCTTCTAGGCAAGGAGGGATCTCCAGTGAGCCCCTGTGCCCCAGGCTTTTCAGACCCAAGGACTGGCCTGAGGGGCCCAGGTGCCTCTCAGCCAGGGCAGAACGGGCCGTGGACCACCCTAGCATGGCCACCTTGAGGCCACTGGCTGATCTTCCTAAGTTAGATTTGCACTTGCGCGTTCAGCTTTGCACATTTCGAATAAACACATGGTTGCAGCTACGCTGGTGCCCATGCTCTGCGACTCCGGGGGGCCAGGTAGCCCGTGGGTGCCTGCAGCGACCCGCCTGGGAGCTGGGACTGGACCTTTCAGCTGCTCTGCTGATATGACGCATGACCCCCAGCACACGGGAGCTCTCTTCCTTTTCCCATCCCCCAGGAATTCCGGGAGTGGGTCCAGACCTTTGCTGGAACCCAGACCCACCATGTCTGAGTTCTCTTGAGCAGATAAGCAACCCGATCAAAAAGAGAAATCTATTCCTTTAAAAAAAAAAAAAAACCTATCAGGCCGCATTTGGATGTGTGCTGCGTGTCGGAGTGTGGTGTCAGCTCCTGGGGAATCCCTCCTTCCCTTTCTGGGTGCCCTGGAGGCATGCACTCTGTGCCCCTGTCCCTTGGGTCCCTGCTTGCCAGGCACTGCAGAGCCCATGCCCACCAAGCCCCCTGAGTGTCGGGTTTGCACCGAGCCACCGGTCAGCCCTAGCCCAGCTCCACTCACGTGGGTCTCTTCCCACCCAGACCGAGGGGCTCCTTCTTGGTCTGTGGTGGCTGGCGTTACCCCACTGGCCATGTGGCCCTTGAAGCTGGCTCCACACCCAACTCCCACCCCACAGTGCACCGGGCCAGCGTCCCCTGTCCTAGCCCTGTCTCAGTTCTAGTCCTGAACACTCTAGAGCTTATACATCCAGGGGCACCTCTTTGGAGTCCCATCCTCAGCACCCCCCACCATCTGCCCCATCAGGGACCCCAGATGAACCCATTTTCCCTGACTCTCATTCCCGTCACCATGACAAAGCTGGTCTTGGCCAATCACTGGCACCCTCCACCCTCCACCACTTCCACATCTCCCACCAGTTCCTCCTTGTGGGTCCGAGTCACAAACAGCTGGCTCCTCCTCACTTCCTCCTCCCTGGGGATCAGAGCTATTGTCCTGCCCAGGACCCTCCCTGGCCAATGACAGCCCACCGGCACAGCTCAACCCACTACCCAGAACCAGGTTAGTGGGTGGGTGGGGGGGGCAGGCTCTCCCATCTCCCAGAAGGGTGGGGTCCACAGCCAGGCCACCCACACACACTCCCAGCTCTCCCGGCTTCATTCATAGACCTCCTGGTTCTCAGCCAGCAGTCGAGGCCTCTGCGCGGCTCCAGTCGATAGCCGGTCCACGTCTAAGCTTTCATTAATCGTCTGCTGGCCGGGTCCCGCTGAGAGGGCAGTTCATGTGTGTGTGGAAGGGAAGAGACTAGGTACCAGGACCTCCGACGAGACCCGCCTTGCTTCAGCACCCTGGAAGAGGGCAGCCCAGGGCTGGGGGGCAGGAAGCGAGGGCTCCAGGCCAGTCTCCACCTTCACCAACCCACTGCTCCTCTCTAGGCCCACCCTTTGCATCTCCGAGATTGGGATAAAAACCCTTCTTTGCCTGTCCTGCTTCCTGGGAAATCAGAGGTGACAGGGCTTTGTGAAAGGTTAAAGGGCTCTCCACAAAGGTCAGGGATCACTCTGGGAGGAAGAGGGCAACAGATGGAGGCACTCTCAGCTAGCAGCTGCAGAAGGCTAAGTAAGGGCAGGGAGAACTGATCTGACCACCTGTGGGGGCTGAGGGCTTGGGGCAGGAGGCAAAGGAGAGGACGGGAGCAGGAGCTCCGGCGCCCTGCCCCCTCTCCCCAGGAGCAAGCAATAGGTCTGATGTCTGAGCTGCCCTCCCACTCCTCCCGGACCCCTTTCTGGCCTCCTGGAGGCCCCAGCTTGCCAGGGGTCAGTCCACAATTGCTCTGCAAAGACCAGCAGGAGTCTGTTTTCTTAGCCAGAGTGGTCTCTGCCCTAACCTATGCCTTGGGTTTTGGGGCTACAGAACCCAGCGATGGTGAAGGAGCCAGGGCTGTGTCTGCCCCCCATCAGCCCCGTTTGACCTCTGAAGATCTCTTCGGGTGGCGCCCGTCTCCCCGACACTGTGAAGGTGCGTAGATGGGGCAGTGCTCGGGTCTTCCCCGCCCTGTAGCCCTTGGGCTATTTCCGGCAGGGGGAGCGCCGAAAGGAGAGGGCGTGGTGCTCGCCCTCGGGATTTATGAGAACCAGACGTCGACTTCCCCTGTTGCGACATCTGGGCCTCCTCGAGGCTCCCTTTGTTCCCGCGGCGTAAGGTCCAGGACAGCGGCGGCCTCCGCCTGGCGCCCATCCCAAAGGGGCGCCCACGCCCCCATACACCCCACTATTCGGGCCACCCACCCGGCCCCCACCCACCGCGCTCCCGGGGCACGCTTCCGCGCAGGGGGGATGACTCTCGCCCCAAAGGGGGCGGCTGCAGCCAACTCCTAACCCCCTGAGCCCCAGGGCTCGGCCGCCGCAGCCGCAGCCCCAAGGAAGCTAGCTAGCACCAGCCGCGGGCGCGGTTCAGGCTCGGCGGAGGCCTGGGGGCGCGCCGGGGGCGGGGCCGGCGCGGCCCAAGGCGGGCGGGGGGCGGGGCCCGCGCCGGGGGCGGGGCCG
>NW_023270763.1:8446969-8599501 GCF_011800145.1 Mirounga leonina
GCCTGGGTTGTGGGGAATTAGGGTTTTAGGTGCCATGGGTCTCCTGGCTACTGTGTCCATGGGGTTCTTGGAGCCTGCCTCGCTTCCTGCTCCTCATTGTCCACATGGGACCGAGGGGCGGTGGCATCCTTGGAGCCTTGGGGAAGTTTCTCTTCCCCCTCAACCTGTTTAGGTCTGTTTTCAGACCTTCCTCTATCTAGAGGAGGTTATAGCCCACACCTCTTTGGGCAGATCAAGGCAGGGCATCAGTGTGTAGGATTATAGCATCTTTTGACTCCTCTGGATGATGCAGGGTTTGGGCTCCATTCTCCAGATACTTCGGACCCTCTGTGGATAGGGCCTACTTGGGGGTGGGTATAACACCTGCTGGGGGGTCATGGTCTGATGCTATTGTAGAGGGGCAGGAGAGTGAGGGTGGAGGCGGAGGGTGGAGGCGGGTACAGGACAAAGGGGGTGTTCCCAAGGCCTCCATCAGCTCAGGGGCCTGGCAGCTGTTGGGGCAGAGGAGTGGGAGCAGGTGGGGCAATGCCGGGCTGGGTGCTGAGACTCCAAGCAGAGAGCAAGCAGGGGTTGGAGGAAGAGGATGTAATAGAACTCGGAAGTGGTGAGTTTGAGGTGCCTGGAGATCAGCCAGGGTGGGAGTTCAGTTGTTCAGAGAAAGACCCAAGGAAGCTTTATAAGCACCTGTTAGTACCCAGAGGTCTGGGATACTCAGAACTGAGGGGGGGTATTGGAGGTCTCAGGAGTCACTGGTATGGATGTCATGGAAAAGTCAGAAGGCAGACTGGTGGGCTGGGTAGTAGGACTTGAGGGGGGTGTCTTGCAGGTATCAGGGGCTGGGCCAGAGAGGTCTGGGAAGGGTATGAATCCAGGCCTAGGTGAGATCCAAGGCACTGGGAGAGACTTAGAGGTTGGAGAGGGGGTGCCTCTGCTCTATACCCAGGGAGGGCAGGGCAAGTGCAGCTGGAGCCATCCCAGCCTGCACTCCACCTACAGCTGTCCAGGAACTGTCCAGCACCAGGTGCTCCTGAAGGAGGATGGGCTTCTCTCCTAAGCCCCCAGGCCCCGGCATAGCTCATTGTCCTGGGCCCCACTGCCTGCTCATCTGACTTCTATTTCCTCCAGGGCCCAGCTCTGGACTCCCCGGCCCTCCAGCCTGTCAGCATGCCCCTTCTCAGTTTGGGCATCTCCTTTCCTTTTCCTGAGGTGGGGCCTGGGTGCCCCCCCCCACCCGAATGCTCTCAGAGGAGAGCTCCCCAGGGACAGGGCCCTGTTTTGAGTAGCGCATGCTGCAGAAAGGGACAGATGTGAACTCGGCTCCACCCTTCCCTCTCGCCCATTCTATGGCGCTGAACCCCCCAGCATGTCTCCTGGCACACAGTGGGAAGCCAGTGCAAATCCAGTGAATGATAGGTCAGTCACTGCCCTTGCCAGGACCCTCTTTACTCATCTGTACAATGGGCAAATCCTCTCTTGGCAGGGAAGATGTGAGGGGAGAAGGGTCTGAAACAGGGACATAGCTCAACTGGATGTGGGTTCTCGGAAAAGACCTTGGCCACACTGTGGAGCCTGGATTTGTTGGGGGTTGGCGGGGACAGTGGGAAACAGGGAGGCCAGGGAGGAGCCATCTGCTCAGAGCAGTGAGAGAACAAGAGGAATGGAGGCAGAACATTCATGAAATAGAAGCAAAGCTTTGATTCCTTAACCAATTACCTAAGGACTTTTGTTTGTTTGTTTAAGATTTTATTTGTGCGCAGTCTCTACACCTAACATGGGGCTCAGACCCGCAACCCCGAGATCTAGAGTTGCAGGCTCTTCTGACTGAGCCAGCCAGGCGCCCCGCGGTCTCAGGCTGTTAACCTTCTCCACCGTCCCACATGTCAAATGACCAGATGTGCAGGTGGGAGCACAGGCAGGCAGTGGGGCCTCTGGGATGGGAGCAGCTGTGGGGCCCCCAAGGACCGGGGGTCTGCAGGTCCCAGAGCCAGCAGGGCTTGTCCAGATCGGGGGCATCCGTGAAAGCCCAGGGGCTCACCAGAAGGGCTTCCGCCCTCCCTCAGTTGGCACAGGCTGGCTGTGTGTGAAAGGCATGGGGGGGGGGGCCCTGAGCCCAGAGCTGCTCCAGCTCTTGATGGCCGCCCCCCAACGCTGCTCCTCAGCATGGGCCTCGGACCATGAAGCAGTCCGTGTGGGAGGCAGGACGGTCCCCTTCCCTGCTAGAGACACTGCTGGTCCAAAAGGCCGGGCCCACCTGAGCCCCCTTCCCCCCAACCCCCTGCGACCCATACAGGGCAGGAGCCCCCAGGGCTCTTACTCTGCACCTGTCCCTGTCACCAGCCAGAGCGCCCTCCTCCCACACCCACTCGGCAGCAAAGTCCTAGCAGGTTCAAGGTTGTTAAGACCAGAAATGATGCCCACTTGGGCCTCCTCCGGGGTCATGGGGTGAGCACAGATATTGTGTGTGGGAGGCTTGGGGAATTCCAGCCACACCTCACTCGCGGGAGGCCTTGGTTCAGAGCCTGCCCTGGGGGGACGCGCTGGGGGCGGGTACTAGACTAGAGAGCCAACACCCAAGTACCCAACAGCGACACAGGGAACGTGCGCTGTGTACTCTGTGTCTCCATCCGCGGGGGAAACTCCGGCAGCCAGCCTGTAGGCGGAAGGCACTCCTGGAGGAAGGACTAGCCCAGATGTGGTCTGTGTCCTGTGGGGGCTGGAGGGGACCACCCCACAGAGGACAGAAGGAGCGTTCGTGGTCAAGGGTGGGGTTGGGTTGGCCAGGCCAGGTCCATCCTGAGAAGCCTGGAGGACAGGACGTCGGTGGGCATGGTTGAGGCTGAGGGAGGCCTTGTCTTCTCTTCTTGTGTTGGGGGCCCTAGGCAGAGACCACAGTTTCCCCATCATGAATGGTTCTTGGGGGGTCACTGCCCACCCCAGCACAGAACAGAGCACCCTCAGTTCTGACCCTCACCAGCCCTTTTGGCTCTTGGCTGTCTGGGTGTTCCCCTGAGCACGGAGCTGAGTGAGGGGGCAGGAGAAGGGTCAAGGTCCTTGGTGCTGGATGAGCTTACCCAGGGGCAGCCCCCCAGGACAGCTTTTTGGGGTGCTGAGTGGCTAGCTTGCCCTGCAGGGCCTCCTTCCCTTCCCTGGGGGCAGATCGTCTCCTGTGGTGGTAGAAGCTCCCGCTGGGGTTCCCGCACACAAGGCCCCGAGGCCCCTGCAGGCTGTGGGCCAGGCTGGTGCCTCCTGCCCCCCCAGGCCTCTGCCCACTGCGGGTTGGATCGATGGGTCGTCGGCCCATTAGCGGGGGAGGCTAGGCTGCCTCATCAATATTTTAAGGAATGACCTGGCCGTGGGGTCCGGAACTGCCTGTGGCAGGGGCTGATGATTGGCCTTCTTTTTTGTATTCCAGTTGCAAGTGCTATTTTTACCACCAGAAGGCCAGCCGCCCCCTCTCCCAGGCCTCTAACCGGGTGTGTGTGTGGGGGGTGGTCTCCCATCTGGGTTCCTGGCCGCGGGGTTAGGAGAATCCTTGGCTTGGAAAGGTGACAGGCAAGGACTTGATTAGGCTTCCCCCATCTCGCCTCCCGGACGCTCCCTCCCATCATGCGCCGGCCCTGGTGAAATGGGAACAAAAAAAAACAGGAGCCAGGTAGGCCAGCGGAGCCTCGAAACCCGCGGGGTGATGCATCAGGGGAGGGCGGTCTGTCCACGTGGGCACCGTTTGTCTCCCACCCCTGTCTTCACAGAAGAAGCCTGAAGATGAGAGACAACCCCTGCCCGTCCCTGGTCCCAGGGGGGTGACAGTGGGGCCCCAGTCGTCAGCGTCCAAGGGCCATGACAGCCCCAGGCCTTGGAGGCCACTGCTCAGCACCCCGTTTCACTGATGGGGAGCCAAGGCCTGAGGAGACGCAGGGCCTGGCCTGAGACGGCGAGCCCACTGTTGCCCAGTCTGGCGCCATCCCGCACTGACTCAGCAAGTCTCTTCTGGCTCCCCGGGGCCATAGGCGGAGGAACTGGGACCCTGCCCACAGAAGCAAGAGGGCCAAGGACCACTGGGGCCATGGGAGCTCAGGGAGGGAGGGCCAGTGTAGGGGGGCTTCCTGGAAGAAAAGGTTTTACGCAGTCTAAGTGCCAAGGAGAATTTGAGTAGTCAGTAGAGTGAGGACGGCCATCCGGGCAGAGCCAAAGACCTAGGGGGGTCCCCAAGGCGCCGCTGGAGGATTCATCCATGAACCTTCCAGGCCAACCAGACGGCAGGGGCCGGGGTGAATTCGGCCGCCCTGCTCCTAGTACCTCTGGGATCCCCTCCGCCCTGAGGTTCTGCTTTTCCCACATCTGGGTCTGGTCACCTGCAGAATGGGGGAGGGCCCTGTCTCATTAATTGGGTAACACACCGGCTGGTCCCTAGAGAGGGCTGGAAAAGCCTCCTGGCTTCACCACCCAGAGGTTGGTGGGGGGGCCCGGCTCTGCCCGTGGCCGCACATGGATTATAACTGTGCTGTCCTTCCAGGGAGGAGTAGCCCTCCTCACTATTTTAAAGTGAGGAAGCAGGCTCAGAGGTGGGAGTTGTGGTCAGCGTCACTCACCCAGAGGGTAGTGGGGCTGTCGGGCCTTGAACCCAGGTCAGCCCAGATCCCTGCACTTGGTCTCATTCCCAGTTTTGGCTCCAAGGGCAGTTGGGTTGGGGCTGAGCCCTCTTCTGTGGCCGGCGGCCTCCCCTTCACAGAAAGTCACTTTCTGTGCAGGGCTCCCTGCTGGCCCTGCTGCTTTAACTTTGACCTCTGGAGGCTCAACCCCTGTCCTTTCCGTGTAGCCCCTCCAGCTAGACCCAGGGGACACTGAGGGCTGCTGGGCTTCAGGCCTACTAGGTTCCTGGCCAGCCAGCAAGGGTGGGTAGGGGAAGTCAAGGCAGGCCTAACCTCCCAGTGCCTCCCAGGCCAGCCCCTACCCAGGGCATGGCCATAACCACCATATCCGTGGCAAGTTCTCTGAGTCCCACCCCTAGCTCCTGTGAGGACTAGCTGGGACGCACGCTGTGAGAGCCTCCCCCCAGGGCCCTGTCCCTCTGCTCTGCCCCTTCATCCCGCAGGAAGAATGAGGAGGACCAGGCATTGATGTGCAAATATGCCCACTGGGACTGCTTTCCTCCCCGCCTGCCCCCGCACCTCCTCCCAGCCCCAGGTGGGGCAGATGGGTGTTCACACTGGGAGTTGGCTTCCCAGGCTGCTGTGTCACCCAGTCCGAGCCTCCTGGCGGAACGGGGAGGAAAGGAACTGGCTTAGCTGCAGGGCTTTCTCCCCACTCCCACCGCCAAAATGTGCCCCCTCAGCAAGTCAGGACAAGGCCTTGGCTCTCCACCTTCCCTAGAGGCCTCGGTGGTGGTGGTGGCAGGTGCATTCCCACCTCCACCCTCATTCCTGGCATACGCCTCGTGCCTGCCTTCTGCCCCCAAGGAGTGTCTATGCCACATGGGGAGACAGACATGGGAACAGACACCTGGAGCACCCGGTAATTGGCACCTTGCTAGAGGGGCTTCTGGGAGGGGACTGTTGGAGCTTGGAGGAGACACTCATGCCACATAGTGGGGGGAGGCAGGGGGGAGGTCAGGGAAGGCTTCCTAGAGGAAGTGGCCCCTGGATTCATTATTGAAGGATGAGTAGGAGTTAGCCAGATGAAGGAAGGAAGACGAGCAGGCCCCATTCTCCCCCAATCCCACCCACTATGTCCTGAAAGTCTGCCTCCCAGTTACCGTTCATCCCTGCAGTAAGGTCAGTCTTCGTCCGCTTCCCTCTTCACTGTCATAAAGGCCAACGCAGAGCCCCCCTCCTCCAGGAAACCTTCCTAACTCCCAGCCACCCTCTTTCTCAGGCCCGGATAGGAGTCTCTGAGCCGGTTTGGGAAAACTGTCCTCTGTGCTAAGTAGCCTCATCAAGTGGCCTGTTTCCTGCCTGGGGCTGTCCTGTGGTTATTGACTACAGATCAATGGCCGAGGTTGCCCCGAGGTGAGCGGGAATTCCCACGGTGCTGTATGGCCCAGAGGCCCCGCAGATGATCTCGTAGAAGTGGGACAGCTATTTTTTACCAGGCATTTAATTACAGAGTTTGGATCCCAGAGGAGAGATGAGCTGGTGCTCCCAGGAGCTCTGAGGGAAGGGCCATGCTGGGAAATGTGGGGATCCTGGGAGGACAGGTGAGGGCATGACCTTCTGTCTCAGTTCCCCTAACACCAGGCTGACCCCCTCAGACAGGGACTCCCCAAGGCAGGGCAGGACCTCATCACCCCACTGGTAATTTTCACCCTGGCCTAGGGACAGGGGTGGAATATATAAACACAGCGGGCTGGACCTGTGCCCCCAGGAGTGGTGGCCACCTTGGGGGACAAGGAGGCAAGGCCCCCAAATGCCTGGGCACACCAGTAGTTTGGCGAGCCAGAGTAATATAGGCTGGATGGACCTGGGAACAGGAGCGAGCTGGAGTCCCTACATCGGGACCTCTTCAGGAAAGCCAGGTTTGGATGGGAGCTCGGAGGGAACGGCATTCCAGAAGGTGGGAAGAGTGCAGACCATGGGGACGGAAAGAGGTCTGAGAATGCAGTGCTTTCAGTGCCAGTATGAAAAACGGGTCCTACTTGGTCCACACTGGAAGGTGAGCCCTGGGGTCCTGGAGTCAGGGGGAGGATCCCAGGCCCGTCACTAACGAGCTGCGTGTTCTCGGGCCCCGTGTGAGGGCTTAGGCAGTGACAGCTGTGACATGCCTGACACATCCATGTGTGAACGTGTGCTGGACACATCCATTTGTTCATTCAGTGTTTTATTATTTTTTTTAGTAATCTCTGTACCTGACATGGGGCTTGAACTCACAACCCTGAGATCGAGAGTCGTATGCTCTACCGACTGAGCCAGCCAGGCGCCCCCATTCATTCAGTGTTTACCATGCCTACCATGTGCCCAGCACTGGGGACATAGCCCACTTAAAACACTGCATTCTCAGGGAAAGGGTGTGGTGGGGAGTGGGGGGTAGGACAACACAACCAAGCAAGGGAACAAATGGTATGTCAGATGGGGATAAGCACCACAGAGAAAAGTAAGCAATCCAAGGGCATGCAGACACCAGCGCTGGGTGGAACAGGAGCATTCCTTACTCTCAGTAGAGTGGGGGCCAGGGAAGGCTATTGGACAAGATGGTAGATGAGCAGAAACCTGAAGGAGGTGAGGGAGTGTGGGGGAAAGAACGTTCCAGGCAAGTGCAAGAGAGAATTGCAGGTGCAAAGGCCCTGGGGTGGGCCCCAGCAGCAGCCAGAGCAGAGTGGGTGGGAAGAGTGGCAGGAGATAGGCTCAGGGAGGTAAGTGGAGGCAGATCATGTGACAGCTTGGGTGTTATGGGTGGGACTTCTACTTTTACTCTGAGTGGAATGGGAGCCAATGCAGGATTATGAGCAAAGGAGGGACCTAATCTGTCTTGTTTTAGGAGTGATGACTCTGTTCCTGGGTGGAGAACAGACTGGGGGAGGGGGGGGAGGGGATGAGTTGAAGTTCTGGGGGCCAGTGAAGAGGCTGCTAAAGTACCGCAGGGGAGAGAACAGGCCATGTGGGCCCCTGGAGGGCAGCCCGGATGATGAGTGGAGGAAAGGTTGAGTTCTTGGCATATTTCAAAGGCAGAGCCGGGAGGAGTGCACACGACTCCTTCCTGTCCACCCACCTTTAGGGCCCCTCAGAAGAGATCTGCTTGGGAAGCTAGGTAACAGGAGGCTCGTGGGGACCCCAAATCAAGGCACCTGGGACCGCAGCCTCCGCCAGCCCCAGAAATGACCTCGAGAATGCCGTTTGAAGAGTGTGGGGGGGGGGAACGACCCCCCTCCTGCAGATGCTGCCGTCCTTCCCTGCTCTGAATGGCTGCATGATGTCGCACCCCACCCCAACACACACACAGCCCCAGGGAGCCCCGGGGGGAGAGGGGCCGGGTGGGCGCTGAGGTCCCAGAGTCACCCCGCGCTCTTGTCGCCCACAGCCGCAGGGGGCTGCGATGGGACGGGAGCCATGAATGGTGCCGCCCCCGGCCCCGCCGCCGCCGCCGCCCCCGCCCCGGTCCCCGACTGGCGGCAGTTCTGCGAGCTGCACGCGCAGGCGGCCGCCGTGGACTTCGCGCACAAGTTCTGCCGCTTTCTGCGGGACAACCCGGCCTACGACACGCCCGACGCCGGGGCCTCCTTCTCCCGCCACTTCGCCGCCAACTTCCTGGACGTCTTCGGGGAGGAGGTGCGCCGCGTGCTGGTGGCCGGGCCGGCGCCTCGGGGGGCAGCTGAGCCCCCCGACGCCATGGAGCCCGAGATGTCGGGGCCCACGGCACTCAAGGCGGCGGCCTACGGCCACTCGCGGAGCTCGGAGGACGTGTCCGCGCAGGCGGCGGCCAAGGCCCGCGTCCGCAAGGGCTTCTCGCTGCGCAACATGAGCCTGTGCGTGGTGGACGGCGTGCGCGACATGTGGCACCGGCGCGCCTCGCCCGAGCCCGACGCGGGCACCGCCCCGCGGGCCGCCGAGCCCCCCGCCGAGCCGCGCGACAAGTGGACGCGGCGCCTGCGGCTGTCGCGGACGCTGGCGGCCAAGGTGGAGCTGGTGGACATCCAGCGCGAGGGCGCGCTGCGCTTCATGGTGGCCGATGACGCGGCCGCGGGCCCGGGCGGCACGGCCCAGTGGCAGAAGTGTCGCCTGCTCCTGCGCAGGGCGGTGGCCGGCGAGCGCTTCCGGCTCGAGTTCTTCGTGCCACCCAAGGTGAGCGCCCGGCCCAGCGTGGGGGGCAACGGAGGGTGCCAGGGCGGCCTGCCCTCCTCCATCCTTCATCCAGGGCTCCTGGGTGGCTGGAGCCTCCCAAACAGGGAGGGCGCCTGAAATGTGTCGGTCCCCGGTGCAGCTCCCAGGCTGCAGCCCAGCCCCTGGTGGGTGGCCCTTACCTGGCCCAGGTTTTGAAAGCTAAGCTTCTAGCTATCTCCAGCTCTGCTGCTCACCTGAGTGCACCATGCCCCCTCCCCAGCTTGGGGGCTCGCCATCGGAGCCCTGGGGGCGGCTATGGGCCTTCTCCCCGGTGGCACACCTGCCCTGTTGGGAAAGTGGGAATAATTGTAACAATAGTGCCCATTTTCTGAGGGCACACCGCATACCGAGCCCTAAGCCTGGTGCATAATCTCATCCCCCCAGGCCCCCTACAGGGTGGGCATCACAATCCCCAGGTCACGGAAGAGAGAACAAAGGAATACTCAGAGAGGTGTGGCCTGCCCAGAGTCACAGAGCTGGTGGGTGGCAGAGCCGGGCTAATTATACCCACCACCCTGGTGGTCCTGAGAATGGAGGAGCGTGGAGGTGGGAGCTACTTGTGTGCTGGGAGGTTCGGAAAGGTGGGAGGTTGTGCTGGTGCGGCAGTTGGCAGCACCCCAAGAACCACCCAGCCCTCCCTCGCCCCCCCCGGCCCTCCCTACTCCCCGGCACCTTTAGTCACCCTGATCCTCTCGCCTCTCTCCATCTCCCAGGCTGTCAGACTCTGGGTGCACCTCCTTGCCTCTCTCTCCACTGGAGGGGCAGGGTGTAGGCTCCCCAAGCCTGGGTGCCCATGAGCTGCGTGGACTCTGGAGAGATGATTTCCCGGGGACACACTTATTCCCTTGAGTCATAGGACCCCGACTTCCCAAGGGATTTTTGCCTGCCAGGCCCCCACCGTTAGGCCCCTGAGAGAAATCCTAGACCATTAAGCCCAGCTCCACCACTTGTCAGAGACCGAGGCCCGGTGAGTAGGGCAGGCGGGGTGGGGCTGGCCCAGAGTCGCCCAAAGGGCAAGGACAGAGGCCCAGGGCTCAATGCCTCTGGGCCTGAGTGGCAGTTACAGCTGCCCGGCTGTAAATAGCGTCCGCTGCCCTTGGGGGAAGGGGTGCAGCAGCTGGGGCCTCTCTTTTAAAAAGTCTCGCCCGTCCTACCATTCACCACTCGTGCCTCTGCTCTGGAGGGGCGGCACCGCCTGCCGGCCCTGGCCAGGGAATGGGAAGGATGAAGTGTGGCTGGATAGGGTCAGAGGCCACTCACTGAGCTCGGACAGCCACATCTCGAAGGCCGGGCGCAGGAATCGGCCCCTCCGGCCAGCGGGAGCCCAGCTAAAGCCCCCAGACCAGGCCGGCACCGTCCATCTGTGTCTGTTCTCCCTACTCCGGGACCCTGAGCCCCGGCCCCACTGGCCAGCAGGATGGCCTGCCCTGGTCCACCGAGGCCCTCAGTCCCTGCTCCAAGCCCAGCCCTGCCCCCACTGGCTGGCGGCCAGTGCTACCAGGAATTCCCATCAGCCTGCCCACCCAGCGTGCGGCCCTTCCCTTTTCCTCCAGAGAAAGTCCCTGTTCTGGAGCCCAAGCCCTGCCGGGAAGCTCAATCTCAAGCCAGCCCTGGGGGACTTTAGGGCCGTGGCCAGGAGCCCTGGAGCAGAGTGGGGAGGGCCTAACACAGAGCGGCCCTCCCTGGGAGCCCTGACAGCTCACCTTGGTTCAACCCCACACGGGTCCCTTTTCCTCCACCCGGGGACACAGCCTTGCCCCTCTCCAGGAGTCCTGTTCTAAGTCAGGGACCCCAGAGCCATGCTCTGGAAAGTCTGCTCTAAAGGGGGAGGGCAGCATTTTTTTTTTCTCAAATGAACTAGGATGGACTAGAAATTCGCTTACTCCATCACACACCGGATAAATATTGTCTGGTGAGACGTTTCAGAGACCTTCTTAACTAAGTACATATGTAGTGGGTCACGATGTCAAATCTGTCGCATCTGGGTCGGGGTCAAAAATGTGAAAACTACAGACATGGTAGGTACGCAGGGCAGGAGGGCAGCCCGGGTGGAATTTTCCCCTCAGGGCTCAGAGGTGGGAGACTCAGAATTGGGTTCCAGCTCTGTCTGTGACGTGACTGTGTGGGGAGGTCCCGTTGTTTCCCAGAAACTCCCTCAACTTACTCACCTGTGAGCAAGAGCCAGGGCTGCTTTGGTGTTCCAAGCTGAGGGCGGCTCTGACCTCTGAGGGGTGGGAGGGTGCAGAGGCTTTCAGAAGACCCTGGGTGACTCTCTCACTGCCCCTTCCTCTGGCCTCCCAGGCCTCCAGGCCCAAGGTCAGCATCCCTCTCTCGGCCATCATCGAGGTCCGCACGACGATGCCCCTGGAGATGCCAGAAAAAGACAATACGTTTGTGCTCAAGGTGAGCCCCACCCCCGGCCCCACAAATCCCCCAGCCGCCCCAGGCCACCTCCGCCTTGGGCAGCACAGCCAGAGGCTACCGCGGCGGGAGAGAGGGCGAGGAGCCTGCCACAGGGCCCAGGACCGGCCGCAGATGCCTGGCACACAGCTAGGCCTTGAATCCGGGCCTGGGGCTATAGCGCCGCGGGCTCTGGGTGTCACCCACCATTTGGGGCCCCCCGTTCCCATTTCCCCCTGGCCCAGTGAAGCTCCTCTGAGTTTCACTTCCTTGCCTCCCTTCCCCAACTGGAACCAGCATATACCCACCCCACAGCCCGCAGCACTTATGCAAATGCCCCCGTCCCTGGGCACTGGAGTGTGGGAACCTGCCTGGTCCCACGGAGGGCACAAAGGCAATGGAGGGTGGGCGGGGAGGCACCCCGGTGGGTCTGGGGGCAGCTCTCTTCCTTTTCCCAGGCTCCACCTCGCCAGGGTGGCCTGCTTGGGTTGCTGAGGACACGGCTCCAGGCTGCCAGGGCTGTGGCCCTGGGCCTCCTCGAAGCATTGGGTTTTGGTAAAGCCAAGGCCCCAAGGAGGCCTGGTTCCACCCACCCCAAGAGGCGTGAAGCCCCCACCCTCCTCTTCAGGCTCCTCGTTGGGTTTATGTTTTACTCATCCTTGTTTATTTAGCCACAAAACTCCCTTATTCATTTAACAAACATTTGCCAACCTCGTACCCTGAGTCACCCCAGGCCCCCGGGGGCTGAGGACATAGTCCCTCCCTGCCTGGCTTTCTTGTCTGCTGGGTGAGGCAGGCCCAGAGCCTCGTCCCCGACAGCCGATTGGCCACCGTGCTGCCCACGGCACCCAGGAGCCCCGAGGCAGAGGGGCTCACCTGCCAGCCCCACTCTGGGCCTCAGTTTCCCCATCTAGTCAGACAGGGGTGGAAGGTGGTCTCTGAGGCCCCTCCCAGCTCTGAGCTGCTGGGAGGCAGCAACTGCATTTTCACCGGAGACACACCCAAAGCTGAGAGCCCGGGGCCTTGGCATCACGGAGATCTGGGTTCAGGTCCCGGCGCTGCCCCTGAGTGCGGGTGTGAGCAAGTCACCCGACCTCTCTGACCCTCAGTCTTCTCCTCTGTAAAGTGGGGAAAACCTACCGCCTCCCTCACACGGCCGTTGGGAAGAGGTCATCAGATATGGGCGGGGTGACGCTCTGGGCACTGCCTGTCCCAGTGGCATGGGGCACAGAGGTAGAGTTCCAGGCACTAAGGTGTGGGAGCCCCTCAGCTCCGTGTGCTAGGCCAGCCGGCCCTTCTTGGACTTGAGGGTTGTGATGCTCTTTCACCCCATCTCCGGGGTACCAGGCCAGCATGGCTTCCTCAGAGGCTGCATCTCCAGGGCCTGAGGACCTGAGCTCAGTGGGGCTGGACATCATCCCCCATGATCCCCACTGCTGGGCCCAGGAGGGAGGGGCTGCTGAAAGTGCGGCCAAGGCTCTGCCCCGGGGACCCTGGCCTGGGCTTGGGGTGGTGCCCGATGGTGACCACACTGTCTTCCCTGCTGCCCGCACCGGTGAGCTCCCATGGTGGAGGGGTGGGATGAGCCATTTGCCCTGGAGTCTGCAGCCCTGTGCTGAGGGCTGGACTCCCGGCCACCCCCTCCCCAGGTCGAGAATGGAGCTGAGTATATCCTGGAGACCATTGACTCACTGCAGAAGCACTCATGGGTGGCTGATATCCAGGGCTGCGTGGACCCCGGGTGAGTGCCCAGGTGGCCCCAGGATGGGTGGATGGGGTGGGAGTCCGGCCGGGTAGTGCCCCGTGGTCCCCCCGCCCTTACAGGGTGAGGTTTCTGGTGAGGGCGGGAGCTGAGCTTGGGAGATGGGTTTTCTCATGGCAGCCCTGGCCAGGCTCATCCGGACCCCCAGCCCCAATCGGCTCTTTGGAGCCTGCTCCACAGGGCCAGGGCCTAGGGAGCTGGAAGAAAGTCAGACTGGGACTTGTCCTTACTCCAGAGGAATCTGAGAGCACTAGGACATGGGCAGTGGCAGGGCGAGCCCAAAGGGCCAGAGGTGGCAGAACAGAGGCAAGGCCCTGAATCCGACCCTGGGGCTCAGAGAAGGTATACTGGTAGAGGTGCTCCCCTCCTCCTCCGGCCTGAGCCAGGCAGAGGGGACCGCCCAGCCAAGGTTGGGAGGGGAGCAGGGCATGTCCAGACCTTTGGGCAGCTAGGCATAGAGCTGAAGAGGGGCGCTGTGATGAGAGCCTGGGAAGCTGGTAGGTCGGGGGCAATGGGGAGCCATGGCTAGTAATAAGCAGAGGGCAGTATTGGGCAGCTGTGTGAGGAGGAGCAGCGGGGAGCCTGGCTTCATGATCCAGGAGCGATCCCGAGGCCGGGAGTAGGAGGGGCAGGCCGGCCAACAGCCGAGCATTTGGCTCTTCTGGCTAATGGGGTGAGCCAGGCCCAGGGGGAGGGGCTGCTGCTTTCTAATTAACAGCTTCATTTGAGGAAGTGCAATTAAAGGCCTGAGTGCCTTCCAGGCCCCCCTTCCCTGGCCCATCCCCCAAATGGCTGTGATCCGTCCCCTGCCACTGCCCCCCAGCCATCTACACTGCAAATTCTTCCCCCAGCCCCTGTGAAGGTGAACCTCACTTTGCAGTCTTTTGGAACTGGCTGGGTCCCAGGCACCTCGTGTCACAGACAGGGAGGCAAAGGCCATGGCAGGGCAGGGAGCTGCCCTGCCATCATTTGAGGGACACCCCCTGGGGTCCCAGGAGGAGGCCAGCCCCTCGTGGGTCAGTGGGAAGGACTCATATGGCCTCAAGGAGGACTGCACCCACTCGGAGACCTCTCCTTATGGCCCAGGCATGTCCCTGGTGGCCACAGAGCAAGCTGATGGCTTGGGACAGAGGGACGTGGAGGCAGAGGGACCCAGACGAGCAGGAGAGGGCTGCCATGGGGACTGTCAGCCACCACTGGGGGCTCCGCGAGCAGCCCGTGCTTGGGGTCTGAGTCCCATGGCGGGACACAGTCGTGCCTTCCTGCCTTCGCAGGGACAGTGAGGAAGACACTGAGCTGTCCTGCACCCGGGGAGGCTGCCTGGCCAGCCGAGTGGCCTCCTGCAGCTGTGAGCTGCTGACGGATGGTAGGTGGGGGCGGAGCTGGCCGGGGGACGGGGAGGGCAGGGTTAGAGGGGGTGCTGGTGCCCGGATGGCCCGACAGACGGATGCGCTTCCCCCCCACCCCACCGCCTCGTCTCCAGCAGGGGACCTGCCGCGGCCCCCAGAGACAACAGCAGCCGTGGTGACAGCTCCACACAGCAGAGCCCGAGATGGCGTCGGGGAGTCCCTGGTCCATGTCCCGCTGGAGACCTTCCTGGAGACACTGGAGTCCTCGGGTGGCGGCGGCCAGGACAGCAATAATACAGGTGTGCGCACAGTCTTCTCTCCCTGGGCCTCCTTCCTGCCCCCCCACCCCCCTCCCCCAGGCCACAGGGGCCCTCCTGAGCCTCAGAAGCCATGATGTCCCATCGCACCGGGAACACTGCACGGCAGCTCAGTGGTTCTGGCTTTTGTGGGCGAGTCCGGGAAGGTGATCCCTCCCACAGGCCCTCGAGTCCATGGAAAAAGAAGGAGTGGAGGGTAAAGGGTTGGAACCAGGGGTTGGGGACAAGGAGACTTGACTTGTTCCCAGGTTTCCTGCTGACTGGAGAGTGACTCCAGGACAGTCGGTCTCTCTGTGCCTCAGTTTACCTGATACGCTGAACTAGTGAGTTGGGTTGGTTCCCTGACTCGTTCTAAGAATAGTCATACAGCATTTTACATGCAAATACCCAAGAAGCTGTGGCATCTCTTCTCTCGTTGACTCACCCCTTCCGCTCCCCCACGCCCCTCACACTCCCGTCCCTCTGCAGGGGAGGAGGGAGCGGAGCCGGAGCCGGAGGCTGAGCCTGAGCTGGAGCTCTCCGACTACCCCTGGTTCCACGGGACGTTGTCACGGGTCAGGGCAGCTCAGCTGGTGCTAGCCGGCGGGCCCCGGAGCCACGGCCTCTTCGTGATCCGCCAGAGTGAGACTCGGCCTGGGGAGTACGTGCTGACCTTCAACTTCCAGGGCAAGGCCAAGGCAAGTCAGCCGGGGCGTGGAGAGGGGGAGGCGGCAGTGGGGGGGAGGCGGGGCACACGGGGGCAGTGTGGCCAGCCCTGAGGTGGTCCTGGTCCTGTGCTCCAGGAGCAGGCATGACTTCCCACAGGCGTGCCCTCACCCCACCTGCATCCCCCCCCAACACCTCCCTGAGGGGTGCGGTCAGCCCTAGATGTGGCTTCTTAATTATCCAGATGGGGAAGTCACCCACTGGTGGCTGAGCGCACAGGAGGCCGGGCCCTTCTGGGGGTTTCACTTTGACCCTATGCACTGGGGATCACTTAACACTAAGGCTTCTGAGGGTCTCTGCCCACAGCCACGCTGGTGCAGGGCCAAGGTCAACCAAGGCCCTCCTGCCCCACCCACACGCAGCTAGCCCGTCTCCTTCCCTGCTCAGGTCGGTTCACCAACCCTTCCTGAGCCCCAGCTCTGAGCTAGGCCCGTGGCAGCCCCAGGGTCACAGAAGTACACACAGGCAGGCCTCAAGAGCTGGGCAGGAGAGGAGGAGGCAGACTGGGCCACAGGGCCACCGTGCAGGGTCTGCAGGGGAAGCGGTTCTCCTGACCCCACCAGCCAGAATAAGGGGTCAGTGACCTGAGGTGTGCAGTGGATGGAGAATCCTCGAGGTGAAGAAGGGAGATCCAGACAGGGCACAGCAAGGGGGGAGCAGTGTGCCCAGATGGGGGGCTCTCGAGGAAGGACATTGTGTGCTAATAATAATAAGGTGCAAAGGAAAATAAGACAGAAAAGTCAATGATGTCGGGGGAGGGGGTTGTGGTTACAATGAGACCAGAACGGGCAGGAACCTCAACCCCGCTCCCCCCACCAACCCAAATTTCCGGTAAGGCAACAGACCCGGCCCCGGCTCCTCCCAGGACACGGTTCCGGTCCGTCCCTGCTGGAGGAGGGGGCACCCCAGGACTCCTGCTCCAGCCCTGCCCTGGCGGTCAGTGTCCCAACCCCCGGCTGGCCTGGCCCAGGCCCTCCCCCGGCTCCCCGGGCATCTCTCCTCGGCAGCGTGGAAGACGCAGCACCTCCCCCGGGGCGCCTCCTTGGGAAGCAGCTGCCCTTACCAGCTCGCTCCTCTGGCAACGGGGCATGTGGCGCTGTCCCTGGCAGCCCGAAGTTTCCTTCTGGGCCAGCACCTCCTCATGTGGCCTCCCGGGAGCGCCTGGATCTGACTCGTGCCCAAGCCAGAGGCTAGGATGGTGCCCAGCCCTCTACGGGGGCATGGCGGGAGGGGGAGTGGGGGGTGGTGGAGCAGGGTGGGAGGCTCCTCTCCTTCCTAGGGCATGACCCAGCCTGGAACTCGCCCCAGCTGCTGCCCTCTCAGAGCTGGGTGACTGTCCAGGGTTTGACAAGTTAGTCGTGGGGTAGAGCGGGACCTCCAGCCTACTGCGTGCACACCTCCTAGGCAGCGCCTTTCACCTTCGG
Source organism: Mirounga leonina (assembly GCF_011800145.1). Lineage (NCBI taxonomy): Eukaryota > Metazoa > Chordata > Mammalia > Carnivora > Phocidae > Mirounga > Mirounga leonina. The sequence continues at coordinate 8,463,737 of NW_023270763.1, forward strand.
ATAATAAGAGTCTGGAAGGTTTTCCCGAAAATTGAGTTGCACCTTCCCCCTGAGCCCCAAGTCTGCCTAGGCCTATGCCCACAAAGGCCCTACCCAGACTTGAGGCTGTGGTCGGACCCCACTAGGCTGTTCCTCTCCAGCTGAGCCCTTGCCCTGGGCTGCCAGGAATGCTCCCTGGGTTCGCCACACCGTTCTGGCAATTTCTGGCCCTGCTGAGCGGCAGAACTCACTCATGGGGCTACCTTCCACCCCCAGGGCTTCTCTGTCCTTTATGCAGGTGGCCAGGCCAGCTTCCCCCCAGAGACAGCCACTCTTCCTCCTGCGGAACACACATTGAGCAAAACAGGGCTGAAGCCAGAGACCTGTGACTCACCACTAGAGACCACAGGCTTGTGGCTCCTCTCCCTGGGGCACTTGTCACATGCAGGCCCTGGAGACCCACGGAGGAACCAGCCCTGTTCCCTGTGCTCCAGGTGCTCCCGCTGCAGCACCATTAAGAGGGACATGTGGTTGCTCCTCCCCAGCTAGACTCAGGGTCTTTACTGCCCCCCGGACCCTGGGCCTTAGCTCTGCAGGAACAGCAGGCAGACTCCTAGCCTGCCAGGGTGGGAGAATCACACAAATGAGTTTTCTTCCTAGCTCTGTGACTGTGGGTGACTCCCTCCCTCCCTATGCCTCAGTTTCCCCATCGCTAACATGGGGACTACAATCTCTACCTTCTGGGGCTATTGGAGACTAGAGATGGGGGTGCAAAGGGCATGATGCATGCGCTCCTAGCATGGGGACTAAATGCACGGCTCCCTTCAGTCCCCAGCCTGGCTGTTACCCTCCTTCCCCATCCTCACTACCGGAGTGACCCCCTAAGAGGGGGCTCAATGTGTGAGGTGCCCCCGCTCTGACACAGCCCCATATGGTCTCTGTGAGACTTGGTAATGACCCTCAAAGGCGCTTGCAAAGCAGTTGGCCAGCCCGGGCCCCCACCACTGACCACCCCGTCCTGTGCCCACAGCACCTGCGCCTGTCCTTGAATAGCCACGGGCAATGCCACGTACAGCACCTGTGGTTCCAGTCCGTGCTCGACATGCTGCGCCACTTCCACACCCACCCGATCCCACTGGAGTCCGGGGGCTCTGCAGATATCACCCTCCGCAGCTACGTGCGGGCCCAGGGCCCCCCACCCGGTAAGACTCCCCCCAGCTGGCCTATGTGATGGCTCAAGAGGACAGGCAGGTGGGCCCTACGGGGAGGGCGTCACCCACAGGCTGCTGCCCAGCACCGCTAGCCCCCGTGGGATGAACACCAGGTCTTGGGCGGTTGTAAGCAATCCGGGCCATCAGGGTTGGAGGGAGAGTGGCCGCGCAGGGACCGGGTCCGGGTCCTGAGTGACTGGGGGCAGGCGGAAGGTGGTCGCTCAGAGGCAGCGCTGAGGGATTCCCTAGACCCCTGCAGAGCTGCTGAAGGAAGTGTTGGGGCGCGGGGAAGGGGGTCCGGCACGCGTGGGTTTGTGTGTGCCCTGTCGCCCGTCCCCGTGACATCAGGTATCCAGGGAGGGGGGCTGGAACCCGGAGAGCCAGGCCACCCCGTTCCTGCGGGTCTGCGCGTCCGCGTGTGACGCGCCGGGGCTGGGGACAGCGGGGGCGACGGGCCCGGCTGGGCCCTGACGCGCCCGCGCTCTCCCGCCACAGCCCCGGGGCCCTCGGCCAGCGCCGCGCCCGCGCCCCCCGCCTGCTGGAGCGAGCCGGCCGGCCAGCACTACTTCTCCAGCCTGGCGGCGGCCGCCTGCCCGCCCGCCTCGCCGTCGGAGGCGGGCGGCGCCTCGTCCTCGTCCGCCTCGTCGTCCTCGGCCGCGTCCGCGCCCGCCGCCCCGCGCCCCGCCGACGGCCCGCTGAGCGCGCGCAGCCGCAGCAACAGCGCCGAGCGCCTCCTGGAGGCGGGGGGCGGCGGCGCCGACGAGCCCCCGGAGGCCGCGCCGGCCGAGGGAGCGCGGGGCCACACGCGCGCCGTCGAGAACCAGTATTCCTTCTACTAGCCCCGCGCGGCGGCGCCAAGGGCCTGGGGCCACCCGGCCCCGCCGCCCCGTGCCCGTCCATCCGGCCGTCCAGCGGACCCGGCCGGCCCCAGCCCGGCGCTGGGTGAGAAAAGCGAAGCTCTTCAGTGAAGACATAAATGTTATTAAAGAGCCTGTTTTAGGGACTGCACTCGGCTCTCCTGTCATCCTTTCTCCTGCCCTGGTCTCGGGGACTGCGGGGAAGGAGCGGGGGTACCACACATGGCATCCCCAACTCCCCCCCCCATTGAGCCCACAGTGGCCTGGCGCCTGCCCGGCCCCCACCCAGCTCTGTCTTTAAGGGGACCCAGCTCCCCGTCCAGCAGGGAGAGGTCCAGGGGGGAGACAACCGGCAGTACCTGAGGAAGGCATAGAGCTAAAGCGCTAGGCCCCACAGCAGGGCTCAGGGGAACTGCCCACAGGGAAGGGAGGGGGGAGGGGGCTTTAATGGAACTAGAGTGAGGGGTGACCTGAGCAGACGCTTGGGGGCAAGAATGCAGGGTGGCAGAGGGTAGGGGAAAGAGGAGAAGGAAGAGGTCTCTTGATGCAAGGACACGGTGAAGGCGGGGCGGGGAGCAAGTCATGGGGGCCTTGAATGCCAAGAGGAGCTGGTCCCTGGCTGCTGGCTAAGAGAGAGTAAGGTGTTCCCGTGGGGGACTGCAGGTCAGTGGCTGGTGGGGCAGGTTTCCTCCACATTAGCCTTTGGGGGATTGGGCAGTGGGAGAGGCTGGTTGACTCAAACTTGGAAGAGGTCTGAGGGCCCTCTCACCCTCCCCTCCTGCAGCCTCAGCCCATGCTCCCCTGCAGGCAGAAGTCCAGCGGGGGCTCCTGTGTCCCCGGGCACTGGAGACACAACCTCAAGGTCACAGCACCCCAGCCCTTGGGCACTACTCCCCCTGAGGAGGATCTCCTTCCCGCTGAGCTAAAGAGCATCCCCCTCCCCCAGTCCAAACACCTGGGGCCACAGACCCAAGGTTCCCCCCACCCAGGAGTGCCCTTGCAGGGCCTGCGTCCATATGTGTCAGACCCCCAGGTCAACCCCATCCTCCTGGGTCTGCAGCCGCAGCACCCACCGCCCTTCCCCACATGAGGGGCATGAGCACCCCCACTGGGCTCCCAGGGCTTTGCTGCCCAGTCCCGGTTCACAAAAATGACCCGGGAGTGACTGAGCATTGCTCCTGCTGCGCCCTGGAGAGGGAGGAGGACAAGGCCGGTGCTCCGGAGAGCTGCCTATGCCCCAGCATCTCCATCCATGTGCCTGGAGCCTCTTTGTGCTCTTGCCCCCGTGCCCTGGTGCTTGGGGTCTGTCCCGACAGTTCCAGAGCGGGTCTGGGGTGAGGCTCAAGCTGGGCTCAAGCTGGTGAGAACTCTGGCTGCTTTCTGCCTCTCAGTCATCTGGAGGCCCAGAACATTCCTCCCCTCCAGCAAGACGCCGAGCCACAGACATCATCCCAAGCCTGGGGCTCCATCCCTGCTCCCTCAGTGGATTGCCCCTTGGAAGTGTTCAGAGCGGCCTCAGAGGCGGGCGTAAGCCTTGAACACAAAGTGCGTGGTCCTGACGCAGCGGGCCACCGCGGAGTGTCCCGAGCGGGAATCTGGGCATGGAAGTAGGGCAAAGTAGGGCACTGAAGCCTGTCGCCTTTGCTGAACTGGGGGCAATGAGAAAGTGGGAGAGGGTCTGCACCCACCCCGAGGATGGTCATCAGGCACTGTGCCTGAGGTGTTCCCAGGGTAAAGTGAATTTGGGGGAGAACGGCAGAGAATGGGGACCACCGTGGGCTCTCTAAGGCACGCAAGGGCCCAGCAACAGGAGGTCAAGGGGAAAGGAGGCTCTCTCCACAGCCTGGCCCCCACGGCGAGACCCTCGGGCCTACTACTCAAAGCAGTGCTTCCAGAAAGCCCAGACTCCATGGGACCCCGGGGAAGCCACGGCCATGGCCCACGGCAGCGGCATCTCTGGGGGCGGGGGGGAGCGCTTCAGGTGCCCGCTGTGTGCAGGTCGGGCCCTCAGGGTGGCAGGGGACAGCCAGGGAGGCCCACTGCAGCGTGATGGGCAGCCACAGAGGGCTGGTCCATGCACTGTAGCCACGTGGCCGACGTGCCCGGGCTGCCTGTCGGGGGCACTGACGGGGCTGGGGACCGCAGGTGCAATGGGCAGGGAGTGGTACATGAGACCAGCCAGGATGAGGAGGCCTTGAATGCCAGCCAGACCCGAACGGCACTGGGGATCCAGAACCAGTTTGAGACGGGAGCGGAGATGGTCTGTTTTGTGTTTTGGACAGATCACCCTGGGGCCGGAGGGTCAGGAGGAGGATGGAGTGGAAGGGGTAAAAGAGAGGGCAGGGGGCCAGGGAGGCTGCTGCAGGTGTGGGGAGGGGCGATGAGCGGGGCCGGGGCAGAGAGGAGGAGGAGGAGGAGGAAGAAAGATCATCCGCAGACTGACGGGAGGGGGCGGGGGATCTCTGGCTTGAGGCTCGGAGGCCAGTTGGACCCACCTGGAGAGCTCCACCCGAGAAGTGGAGAACTCAGAATCCAATCCCCACACCTAGGAGAGAAGGAAGAAATCTTGTCCGTCTCCAGCAGGGGGCCCCAGGGACTATCTGGCTCTCTCCAGCCGGGGACCACACCATCCAACCCTTGCTGTCAGATCTCCCAGCTCTCCCTTTAGGTAAGAGATGGGGTTAGAGCCGTGGAGAGGCGAACCACTGCCATTGATAGGCTCTCTTGGGAGGGGCCGTCAGCCCAGAGGCAGGTACGCTGTGAGGCTAAGTGTGGGCCCGTGCACAGGACCGAGATGACCTGGTCTCAGAGCGCTCTGGGCTAAACCAGGGGTGCAGGGTCTCTCTGGGAGGGCACCCAGGCCTGACTGTGGGAGGTGGGTTTTCCCTTACTCAGCCACCCACCAGCCAGACCACGACGTGGGAAAATGCTCTCCCATCCTGCCTGCAGACGTGAAACTGAACTCGCTCCAAGGAGGAGCAGGGGGAATGGAGGCACGTGTGCTGGGGGGGGGGGGGGGGAGCAGAGGGTCCACACCTCCGCCTGCTCCCTCAACACACAAAGCCAGTATTTTATGGCCCTGGTGGTGAAAATACTTTCAGAAATAGAAGTGGAGTACCAGCAATGATTCAAATAAACAGCCTCCTCGGGTAGGTGCTCCTAACAGCCAAGTTGGGGCCCTTTTGGAATAGAAGACATAAAATTCCTGGGACCGGAGGGGTTCTCATATGGTCAGTATTAAGAGACATCAAAACAGCGCTCTAATGCAAATATTGAGTAATAAGTCTCATTCTCCCCAAATCCTTTAAAAAAGTAAAAAAGAGGGGCGCCTGGGTGGCTCAGTTGGTTAAGCAGTCTGACTGGCTCAGGTCATGATCTCAGGGTCCTGGGGTCCATGCCGGCTTCACCTTCGGGCTCCGTGCTCAACAGGGAGTCTGCTTCTCCCTCTGCCCCTCCCCCTGCTCGTGCTCTCTCTCCCTCTCAAATAACTAAAATCTTTTTTTTTTTTTAAGTGAAAAAGGGGGCGCCTGGGTAGCTCGGTTGGTTAAATGTCCAACACCTGATCTCTGCTCAGATCCTGATCTCTGCTCAGATCATGATCTCAGGGTCATGAGTTCAAGCCCCGTGTTAGGCTTCACGCTGGGCGTAGAGCCTACCTAAAAAAATAAAATAAAAAAGTTTCATCTGACCCAAATTGCCATCCTGCAGGTAGGAAAGGGCAAGGGTCCTTAATCTCTTTTGTGCCTCAGATCTCGTGGCAGTCTGATGAAGCTCAGAATAATGTTTTAAAACTCATGAAGCAAATGCATAGACTTGCAAAGAAAACAAATTATACTGGAATTCTGCCCAAGTATTAACTGTAAGAAAAAATTCAAATAAAATTTTGAACTTGTGATATGGTAATATACATGCTTCTTTATTAACACTTCAAATAGCAAACTCTAGCAGCGGCTCTAATAATCACCATTATTCCAAAGAATGACTCGTGTAATTCACACTTCAAAGTTTCTGCAACAACCGAGTTCCGATATGAAAATATCCCTGACTTCTAGCGTGGCAAAGCGGCAGGTGCTGCGAATACTGGTGTGGTTTCTCCTTAAATTAAAGAACTGTAACTCTTAGAGGTCAAAGACATAATTTTACCCCCATTCAAGGTCATGGACTTACGGAATGATTTATGCACGAGCCATCGCAGGCCCTCAGATGAACAACCCTGCTTTGAAGAGTGAAGACAGGGGCGCCTGGCTGGCTCAGTCATTAAGCGTCTGCCTTCGGCTCAGGTCATGATCCCAGGGTCCTGGGATCGAGCCCCGCATCGGGCTCCCTGCTCGGCGGAGAGCCTGCTTCTCCTTCTCCCACTCCCCCTGCTTGTGTTCCCTCTCTCGCTGTCTCTCTCTGCCAAATAAATAAATAAAATCTTTAAAAAAAAAAAAATAAAGAGTGAAGACAGGGGCGCCTGGCTGGCTCAGCTGGTGGAGCATGTGACTCCTGATCTCAGGGTCCTGAGTTCAAGCCCCACGATGAGTATAGAGCTTACACTAAAAAAAAAAAAAAAAAGAGCAAAGACAAATTACATGTATTTGAAATAGAATGTTCAGAAGTGGCAGGGGAACAATGACACCGTAAGAACTCCAATACCTCCTATCCAAAAGGCCCTCCGCTGGTCCCCCTGTCCGCTTGCGGCATAAATCAACCTCCCTTGAGCATGATCAAGAATTCTGATCTTGCAAAACAAACCGGACAAGGACCCAGGCCTCAGAGGTGAAAGGAGTCTTGTGTGGTCTTGGAAAATGTTCTCTCACTGACCTTATTCTCCCTGTTTTAGACTGGTTGGAGAGAGCTAATTAAAGTAGAACTATGAAAGGTTTTCTGCCCATGTAGATTTATGCACTATAACTTTCAACTTGGAGCTTTGTAAATTGGAAGATTATTATTATTTTTTAAGCTGGCTCCATGCCCAGCGTGGAGCCCAAAGCGGGGCTTGAACTCATGACCCTGAGATCAAGAGCTGAGCTGAGATCAAGAGTTGGATGCTCAACTGGCTGAGCCACCCAGGCGCCCCTGGAAGATTATTTTATGACTTAATTGAGATTAAAATGTGGTGCTCAGGAGCTTTAAAAGATACCAGCAAATCCATAAAGACAGAAAGTAGATTAAGGGTTACCGACGACTGTGGGAGAGGGGAAGTTATTGCTTAATGCGTACAAAATTTCCATGTGGAGTGACATAAAAGTTTTGGACATAGACATGGTAATAGTTGCACAACATTGTGAATATAATTAATGCCACTGAATTGTACACTTAAAAATAACTAAAATGAAAAAAAATATGGCTAAAATGGTAGATTGGATGTGATTTATATATTTTTTAATTCTTTTTTAAAAAGATTTTATTTGTCAGAGAGAGAGAAAGAGCACAAGCAGGGGAGGGGCAGAGGGAGAGGAAGAAGCAGACTCCCCGCTGAGCAGGGAGCCCGATGATGCAAGGCTCGATCCCAGGACCCTGCTGAAAGCAGACGCTTAACCGACTGAGCCATCTAGGCGCCCATATATATATTTTTTTAAGATTTATTTATTTTGGGGGCACTTGGGTGGTTCAGATGGTTGAGCATCTGCCTTCAGCTCAGGTCATGATCCCGGGGTCCTGGGATCGAGCCCCGCATCAGGCTCTCTGCTCAGCGGGGAGCCTGCTTCTCCCTCTCCCTCTGCCTGCCGCTCCCCCTGCTTGTACTCTCTCTCTCTCTCTAATAAAAAATAAAAAATCTTAAAAAAAAAAAAGATTTATTTATTTTTCATTTTTTTAGAGAGAGAGAGAGAGCATTGTGGGGAGGGGCAGAGAGAGAGAGGGAGAAAGAACCCCAAGCATGGAGCCCAACGCGGGGCCCAATCCCACAATCCCGAGATCGTGACCCAAGCCAAAACCAACAGATGGACGCACAACCAACTGAGCCACCCAGGCACCCCAGTGGGATTTATATTTTAACACACACACACACACAAATAAATTACCATTTACACACAACAGATTGGCAAAGACTAAAGTCATTCAGTACGCTCCATGACCAGAATTGGATCAATGAGAATTTTTGGTTGAGTGGGAGAGGTATAAAGTGGTATGGCCACTTGGAAAAGCTTTTTGGCTGGGCGCCTGGGTGGCTCAATCAGTTAAGCATCTGCCTTCAGCTCAGGTCATGATCCCAAGGTCCTGAGATTGAGCCCCGCACTGGGCTCCCTGCTCAGTGGCAAGTCTGCTTCTCCCTCTTCCTCTGCCCCTCTCCCTACTTGTACTCTCTCTTTTTTCTCTCTCTCTCTCTCAAATAAGTAAATAAAATCTTAAGAAAAAGAAAAAAAGAAAAGCTTTTTGGCATTATGCAGTAATGTTGAAGAGATGCATACCCTTAACTCAGAAGTTCCACTCTTAAGCTTGTGTCCTAAAGAAATTCTTTTAACATGCCCAACGACTTCTACAAGAATGTTCACAGAAGTACTATTTATACACCAAAACCCTGGAAATTACTGAACTATCTACTGATAGGAGAAAGGATAAGTACATAATGGAACATTCATATGATGGATTCATAGTTAGAGCTATGAAAATGAATGAGCCACTGCAACATCCGTTACCATGGATAAATCTCTCAAAATATTGATCAAAGGAACAAGTTGCAAAAAGCTCTGCACAGGGGCGCCTGGGTGGCTCAGTCGTTAAGCGTCTGCCTTCGGCTCGGGTCATGATCCCAGGATCCTGGGATCGAGCCCCGCATCGGGCTCCCTGCTCCGCAGGAAGCCTGCTTCTCCCTCTCCTGCTCCCCCTGCTTGTGTTCCCTTCTCTCTCTGTGTCAAATAAATAAATAAAATCTTTAAAAAAAAAAAAGCTCTGCATATAATATTCCACTTACATGAAGTTCAAAAACATTCAAAACTAAATGTATTAGAGGCATATATATATACAATAAAACTAAAAAGGAAAAAACTTGACAAACACAAAAAGGTCAGTATTGTGGTTTTCCCTAGTGGGAATGGGTAGGGTTGCAATGTATGGAAGGTACAGACTGGGGGACTGGGGAAAATGGTACTGTAATAATCTGTTTCTTTCTTTTTTTTTTTTTTAAAGATTTTATTTATTTATTTATTTGAGAGAGAGAGAGAGAGAGAGAAACAGCATGAGAGGGGAGAGGGTCAGAGGGAGAAGCAGGCTCCCCGCAGAGCAGGGAGCCCAATGCGGGGCTCAATCCCAGGACTCCGGGATCATGACCTGAGCCGAAGGCAGTCGCTTAACCAACTGAGCCACCCAGGCGCCCAGTAATAATCTGTTTCTTAAGCTCGGTGGTAAGTACATGGATGGTCATTTTATTTTTTTCTTAATCCTTTTGCATTATATATATTCTGTCTGGATATGGAATATTTTATAATTTTTTTTTAAAGATTTTATTTATTTATTTGAGAGAAAGAATGAGAGACAGAGAGCAAGAGAGGGAAGAGGGTCAGAGGGAGAAGCAGACCCCCTGCTGAGCAGGGAGCCCAATGCGGGACTCGATCCCGGGACTCCAGGATCATGACCTGAGCCGAAGGCAGTCGCTTAACCAACTGAGCCACCAAGGCGCCCTATTTTATAATTTTTTAAATGAAGTATGTATAATCATTAAACCGATTTTTTAATTTTTTAATTTTTTAATTTTTTATTTATTTTTTTTAAAAGATTTTATTTATTTATTTGACAGAGAGACACACAGCGAGAGAGGGAACACAAGCAGGGGGAGTAGGAGAGGGAGAAGCAGGCTTCCCGCGGAGCAGGGAGCCTGATGTGGGGCTCGATCCCAGGACCCTGGGATCACGACCCGAGCCGAAGGCAGACGCTTAACGACTGAGCCACCCAGGCGCCCCGATTTTTTAATTTGTTTTAAGATTTTATTTATTTGAGAGAGGATGAGAACAAGTGGTGGGGAGGGGCAGAGGGAGAGAGAGAGAGAAGCAGACTCCCTGCTGAGCAGGAAGCCCATGTGGGGCTCAATTCCAGGACCCGAAGATCATGACCTGAGCCGAAGGCAGGCGCTTAACTGACTTAGCCACCGCAGTGGCTAACTGATCTTTTTGAAGATTTAATTTATTTATTTATTTGAGAGAGAGAGAGCACGAGCAGGGGGAGGGGCAGAGAAGCAGAAGCAGACTCCCTGATGAGCGCAGAGCCAGACATGGGGCTTGATCCCAGGACCCAGAGATCACAACCTCAGCCAAAGTCAGATACTTAACTGACTGAACCACCCAGGCACCCCTAAACTAACTGTTTTCTTTTTTAAGTGAAAAGACAACCCACAGAATGGGAGAAAATATTTGTGAATCATCTATCTGATAATGGACTTATCCAGGATATATAAAGAACTCTTAAAACTCAAGGGGCGCCTGGGTGGTTCAGTTGTTGGGCGTCTGCCTTTGGCTCAGGTCATGATCCCAGGGTCCTGGGATCGAGCCCCGCATCGGGCTCCCTGCTCCGCGGGAAGCCTGCTTCTCCCTCCCCCACTCCCCCTGCTTGTGTTCCCTCTCTTGCTGTGTCTCTCTCTGTCAAAATAAATAAATAAAATCTTAAAAAAAAAAAAAAAAGAACCCTTACAACTCAACAACAAAAAGGCAAACAACTCAAATTAAAAAATGTGTACAGAAATAGACATTTCTTCCAAGAACATTTGTAAGTGGCCAGTAACTCATGAAAAGATGTTCAACATCATTAGTCTTAGGGAAATGCAAATCAAAACCACAATGAGATACCATTTTACACCCACTAGGGTGGCTATAATCAAAAAACTGGAAAACAGTGTGTGTTGGCAAGGATGTATAGAAACTGAAACTTTTCATATATTGCTTGGAAAGCAAAATGCCATGGCCATTTTGGAAAACAGTTTAGCAGTTCAGAAAGTTAAACAGAGTTAGTTACCAAGTAGCACAGCTGTTCTGTTCCTAGGTAGATACCCAAGAGAATTCAAAGTATATGTTCACACAAAAACACATACATGAATGTTCAAAGCAGCATTATTCATAATCGCCAAAGAGTGATGACACCCAAAATATCTATCAGTGGATGAATGGATAAATAAAATGTGTTCTAGCCATACAACGGAATACTCTTCAGCCATAAAAAGGAAGAAGTACAGATATAGGTTGCAACATGAATGAACCCAGGGAATTGTATTTAAAGAAATACAGGTTTTGAAATCCAGTGAATTAAAATTAAACTTTATTTTTGTTGCTAAGTGAAAGAAGTTGGACACAAAACGCCGCACATTATAATGAGTCCATTTATCTGAAATGTCCAGAGTAAGCAAATCCACAGAGACAGAAAGTAGATTAGTGGCTGCCTGCAGTTAGGAGAGAAAGGGGAATAGCAGGGGTCACTAGTGAGTACAGGATTTCTTTTTTTTTTTTTTTTAAGATTTTATTTATTTATTTGACAGAGAGAGAGAGGGAACACAAGTAGGGGGAGTGGGAGAGGGAGAAGCAGGCTTCCCGCGGAGCAGGGAGCCCGATGTGGGGCTCGATCCCAGGACCCTGGGACCATGACCTGAGCCGAAGGCAGACGCTTAATGACTGAGCCACCCAGGCGCCCGAGTACAGGATTTCTTTTGCGGGTGATGAAAATGTTCTAGAGTCAGATAATGGTGATGGTTGCACAGCTTGGTGAATATACTGATAACCACTGATTTGGTTACAGTTTAAAAGGGTGAATTTTATGTAGATGCAAATATATGAATTATATGTCAATAAGGCTACTACTGAGATAAATAATTTACAAATAAAGTTGTTAAAGAAAACTTCTCACAAATCTCAAAAATAATTCTATGCTTGGAAAACGGGACTTTTTTGTATAAAATTTCAAACATTTTTAAACCTCCATATATATATTATATTTAAACTTCTATTTTTCATTTTTGTGTTTTAAAAAATAAGTGGGGTGCCTGGGTGGCTCAGTCACTTGAGCATCTAAATCTTGATTTCGGCTTGGGTCATGATCTCTGGGCCGTAGGGGTCAGGCTCGGCGCTCAATGGGGAGTCTGCTTGGGATTCTCTCTCTCCCTCTACCCCTCGCCCCCATGCTCTCCCTTTCTCTCTCTCTCGAATGAATGAATAAATAAATCTTAAAAAATAAGTGTGTGATGGTGCCCTGTCAAGGCAAAATATTTAAATATTAATATGTAAATATGTAAAAAGTTAAAAGCGTTCATCATTTCTAAGATAATCCATAGATCCCAATATTCAAAATTAGTAAGGCTTTGTAAGACCCCAATAAAGTATAACCATACCTTGGGTTGGTTTATCAATTGCTAATCTTTATGTGTCAGGAATGATTTATTTGTGGAAAGAGACAGCCTTACTGAGGTGGGGTTACACTGAGATAAACGAGAAGTACAAGATCCCCAAAACAATGATCAGCAGCAAGTTCTCCTCTACAGCTGAGGTCAGATGGGGAGTGGGAAGGTTTCTTTTCGAGTTACTTCAAAATCCTGCCTGGAGGTCATGCATTTAGATTTAGATTTTTGCAACAAAGTTAAGATAGCCTATGATGTCTGTTCTCATGACTGTTGCCATATAATAAATCACCTCAAAACTTACCGGCTTAAAGCAACAGCAATCATTTCATTATCTCTCATGGTTGCTGTGGGTCAGAAATTCAGGAAGGGCTTGGCTGGGAGGTTCTGGCTCAGGTATCTTACACAGCTGCAAGCAAATTGTGTTTGGTGCAGGGCAATTAGGACTGGCCGGCCATTTCCCACTCTTCGAGTAGCCTCGGGCTTCCTTCCAACATGGCGGCCTTAGGGGCTGTTAGATTGCTTCCACAGTGGCTGAGGGCCTCAAGAGGAAGTATTCTAGCAAGAAAGAAACTGAACTGCATTTTATGACCTAAGCTTGAAAATCATGCTTCTGCACAGTTGGTTACGAGCCTACCCAGAATTCAAAGGGAAGGGACTCAGAAGCATCTCTTAGTAGTAAAAGTGGTAAACTTCTCAAAGAGCGTATGAGATGGGAGATATTTTTTTAAGATTTTTTTTTTAAGATTTATTTATTTTAGAGAGAGTAGGTAAGTGGGGGGAGGGGCAGAGGGACAGAATCTCAAGCAGACGCGGGGCTCAGCCTCAGGACCTGGAGATCATGACCTAAGCTGAAACCAAGATTCAGACACTCAACTGACAGAGCCAGCTGGGCGCCCCAAGTTGGAAGATATTCTCATAACATCGTTGGAAGATAGTGTCCATGGCTGTAACTCTCATTTTTCTCTGCTATGTCTTAATAAACTCTAAAGTATACTACCAACCAAATTGATATTAGAGAGTTTATAAATAAAATATAAGGATGGATTGACAACTAAAATGTATAATAATCCAAGTGTGCTGGTAGAATCTTTTTATAAATCTTCTTGAGGAACTCAGTTGACAGTGTAAACATTTCATGGACTTATGTAAGTTGTTTCAAGTAAACTTTCTCGATACAGTTTTTTATTTTTTGATAAGATATGTATAACAAAATTTACCATTTTAACCCTTTTTGAGGATATAGTTCAGTGAACTTGTCCATCCCCCCAAACTCAAACTCTACACCCAGTAAACAGCAATCCCCTATTCTCCCCTTGCCCCAGCCTTGACATAGTTTTTTAAATGTCGTATTTGACATGTTTCTCTGGTACTTACTATTAATTTTACTCAACATTAGAGCAATTGAATTTTCTGACTGCTGTTTAAGCTTTTGTAAATTTGTATCTGCATTTAACTAAGGCCATGAAAACATTACCTGTAAACAATCAAAGTACCTGTGATTAAAAAAATTAAAAAAAAAAAACACACAGCAAAATGGAAATTAAAAAAAAAAAAAAAAAAGGATGGGGGCGCCTGGATGGCTCAGTCAGTTAAGTGTCCAACTCTTGGTTTTGGCTCAGGTCATGATCTCAGGGTTGTGAGGCTGAGCCCCACATCAGGTTCCATGCTGGGCGTGGAGCCTGCTTAAGATTCTCTCCCTCTGTATGTGCTATGGTGAGCACTGTGAATTGTGTAAGATTGATGAATCACAAATCTGTACCTGTGAAACAAATAATGTATTATATGTTAATTTAAGAAAAAAAAAAAGATTCTCTCCCTCTCCCCTCCCCTGCTCATGTGCTGTCTCTCTCTAAAAAAAGGCAAAAACAGAAAGAAAGGATGATTTAAACATACCTCAAAAATTTACACTTTGTTCTTAATCATTATTCTTGCTTTTGTTACTTTATTACTAAAGCAAGTACATTCTACTTTATTATTTGGGCATCTAATTAGGTGCCCTATACCTTCCAATGTCCCAGTGACATTGGAAAACTAGACTCCTTTTTCTTTTCAAATAACAAACCTATAGACTTAAATGCTGTAAACCTTGTTCCAGAGTATTTAGGCTAAAAATAAAATCCATCCATACACACACATGCATCGGCTGTATTCAACCCACATATTAGATTGCTTTAGTTCTTCTAAAGTTTATAATGAAATGGTGATTAATGGAAGGGCAAAGCTGAGGTTCTAGTCTTCTGCCTCAGTCAGGATGGGGTAGCATGGACCAAAAACACTCTCCATCGTCAAACAATACCACTCAAAACATTGGACGTTGGGCAGTGAACAGTAATATCTGGAAGATGGGAGGCCAATGAGCTGAGCCCTGCAATGGTCCCAGCTTACTGGAAAAAGTTTCCAGGCTGTGGTGCAGGGACGGGGAAGCCAGGAAGAGCCCAGCAGTCACTCCAAGCTGAGTGCTCAGAGGCAGAAATCTGGGAAGTGAGACTAGTTCAAGTCTGCAGGGCAAGTAGCAGAGTGAGCTACCTGGTGAGAGAATTGTGGAGACCTCTGGAGGACCCTTCCTGTGTATTCAGTTGAGAATACTGAATGCACATTCAGCACGTGATGTGAAGAAACTACCAAAGGCCAAGAAGAGAACCACCTGCAAGGATCAGAGGGAACAGTGCCCCATGTCCAGATAGGCCAACAACAGGGCGTGATTCCAACAGCCAGAGTGGGAAACCTCCAGCTCCAGAGAACACTGGAGCACAAGGAAGGGTCTTGCTCAAGGAAAGAATTAACCCTGGAAAAAACAGCTCTGCTTCCACTTCAAGTTTAAAAGCAAGAACCGAGGGGAGCCTGGCTGGCTCAGTGGGTGGAGCATGCGATTCTTTGTCTTGGGGTCATGGATGTGAGCCCCACTTTGGGTGTACAGATTGCTTAAAAATAAAATCTTTTTTTTTTTAAAGATTTTATTTATTTGATAGAGAGAGACACAGCAAGAGAGGGAACACAAGCAGGGGGAGTGGGAGAGGGAGAAGCAGGCTCCCAAGGAGCAGAGAGCCCGATGCGGGGCTCGATCCCAGGACCCTGGGATCATGACCTGAGCCGAAGGCAGACGCTTAACCGACTGAGCCACCCAGGCGCCCCAAAATAAAATCTTTTAAAGAAATAAATTAATTCAGGGCGCCTGGGTGGCTCAGATGGTTAAGCGTCTGCCTTCGGCTCAGGTCATGATCCCAGGGTCCTGGGATCGAGCCCCGCATCGGGCTCTCTGCTCCTTGGGAGCCTGCTTCTCCCTCTGCCTCTCTCTCTCTCTGTCTCTCATGAATAAATAAATAAAAATCTTAAAAAAAAAAAAAAAAAAGAAAGAAAGAAATTAATTCAAAGCAAGACCTGAGAGGAATAAACGGTCTCCAAGTAACTGAACTGTGTCCCAGAACCAAACTCAAGGATATTTAGAAGAACATAAAAATACCCAGCATCCAACAAGGCTCAGGTCATGATCTCAGGGTTGTGAGACTGAGCCCCAAGGTCTGGCATCCAAGTAAAAATTACCAGGCATGTGAAGAAAAAAGAAAATATAACCCACAACGAGGAAGAAAATCAACCAAAAGTGACCCAGAAATGACACCAATGGTAGATTAGGAGACAAGGACATTAAAACGGTTCTTAAAATGAGATTCTACATGTTCTAAAAGCTATACAAAATAGTGAATTCGTGGGCGCCTGGGTGGCTCAGATGGTTAAGCGGCTGCCTTCGACTTGGGTCATGATCTCAGGGTCCTGGGATCGTGTCCCATGTCAGGCTCCCTGCTCATCAGGGAGCCTGCTTCTCCCTCTGCCTCTGCCCCTCCCCCGTTTATGCTCTCTCTCGCTCGCTCTCTCAGATAAATAAATAAAATCTCAAAAAAAATTTTAAAAATTGGGTAAATCCGTAATAAAGAGAAAATCCTAAAAGCAGCCCAAGGACAAAAGACTAATCAGGCAAATGGGCAAAAAATGAGGTGGAGACAACCTGATCGCTCATGTTACACTGTCATCTTTGTTCTTGATGTCATCCTGAACAAGGACACGGGTTTTTGACACCTTCACGGATCTTGCTTTTGCTCTCTATGTAAATGATCAACTCTCCGAATCTAAAAAGGTCTTGTTGTTTCTTTACTGGCCCAATCTGTCAGCCCTGCTTGATACCCCTCAGTGAGTTTGAGGTTGAGTCATAACTTGGCCTGAACTGGTACAGTGTTTTGTGACTTACAGTGACCAGAGGACCTTTGAGGAGCAAGCAGAAGGGACCAATAGCACCAGCCCAAGTTTCTGGCCATGACAAGGCAACGATTACCCACTGGCTAAGGTGTTTTTTTTTTCTAATCATTCCCCATCTCTGCTCTCAGATCGACTAGATGTCCCCTTTGAAATATAAAAATGATGTTAAATGTTTCAGCAAGTGTGTTTTGCTCACATGAAGCACGGGAGTTTTGTTTTCTGTTTTGCACAATAATTTTGATTCAACATTGTGTTTGGGCTGAGACTAAGTTCTCTGGAACTCCAACAACCACCCCTACTGCCCATCTCAGAGAACCTTGTCTCTAGCGTTTGAACTCTTGGGCGAGAGTCCTTCCTTTGTGGAGTATGGTCCAGGCACTAGTTACCAGAAGAAACTGAGTGCTATCCGTGGGAATCATGGTCTGTGCGACTGGAGTGGCCATCTTGAGCTGCATAGCCTTAGATCCACCGGGTCATGAGGCTGGGTGGACACAATGCAATCGTTGAAAGGTGGAAATGGTGCATTTGGGATCGGATTTGATCAGGTCCAGAGGACACAAGGAAAAGAAGCAAATAGGAGGCTTACTTCTCTTCTGGTGCATTACACTGCTTTGTGTTCACCTTTGTTGGAAGGTATGGGCAGTATCCAGAACTTGCTCATCTTTGCAAATTGAAACTCTGTCCCCATTAAACACTAGCTCCCCATTGCCTTCCCCCAGCCCCTGAAAGGTGATTCTACTCTGTTTCTCTAAATTTGACTACTCTTAGGACCTCATACAAGGAGAATCATGCAGCACTTGTCTTTTGTGTCTACCTCATTTCACTTAGCATAGTTTCTTTAAGGTTTACCCATGTGTCTGAATTTCTTTCCTTCTTGGGGCACCTGGGTGGCTCGGTCAGGTAAGCATCCGGCTCTTGGTTTCGGCTCGGGTCATGATCCCGGGGTCAGGGGATTGAGTCCCCCATCGAGCTCTGTGCTCAGCACACGGGCCTGCTTGGGATGCTCTCCCCCACCTTCTGCTTCTCCCCTGCCTGCTCTCACACGCAGGCATTCTCTCTCTCTCTCATATAAATAAGTAAACCAAATCTAAAAAAAAAAAAAAAAATTCCCTCTTTCTTAAGCCTGAATAATATTCCACTGGGTGCGGATATACCACATTTGCTTATGTATTCATCTGCCGGTGGACATTTCCATCATTTCCACCTTTGGGTTATTGTGAGTAATAGCTGCTATGAACATTGATGTTCAAATATCTGTCCAAGTCCCTGCTTTCAATTTTTTAAGGTGTATACCCAGAAGTCGAATTGCTGGATCATTTGGTAATTCTATGTTTAATTTTTTTTTGAGCATCTGCCATGCTATTTTCCATATCTTTTTAATTGTTTCCATCTATTTACCCATTCTATATTTCTTCTTTCCTTCCTGCAGACACAAGCTAGCATTTGGGATTATTTTCCTTCACTGGGCG
Source organism: Mirounga leonina (assembly GCF_011800145.1). NCBI lineage: Eukaryota > Metazoa > Chordata > Mammalia > Carnivora > Phocidae > Mirounga > Mirounga leonina. The sequence goes on from NW_023270763.1 coordinate 8,481,801, forward strand.
TAGATCACTAGATTAGCAGGACTTTCTCCTTTGGGTACTTTCAAGATATCATGCCATTTCCTCTGGTTTATATAATTACTCTTAAGAAGTAAGCCATTATTCTTATTGTTCCTCTGAATTTAAAGTGTCTTTCTTCCTCTGGCTGTTTAAGAATTTTCCCTTTATATCTTTAGTGTAGTGAAGTTTGACTCTGGTCTGCTTGGGATGGTTTTCTCTGTATTTATCCTGCTAGGGTTTACTGAGCTTCTCGAATACATGGATTCATATCTTTCATCAATTTTAGAAAGTTCTCAGCCAATAACTCTTCAATTAGGACTCTGGTGTCTTTTGTCAATCTTCTCCTGCTGGCTCTGATTTTCAGCATTGGCGATGAGAGTCTCTTTTAGCATTGCCATGTAGATACTCTCCCTGTGCTGGTTCCATTGGCTGTCCTGAGCTTGTTATTTTGTTCTTTCAAGTTTTCTAGGGCAGTGAAGAAAAGCCAGCCAACTCCACAATCCATATGATTGCCATTGACCCCACATCCTTCAGGATCTAAGGGTGCAACATACGTGGGTTCTTACCAATACACCACAGGTGAGATTCTTAGCAACTGTCATGCTACATCCAGAGGAGCAGAGAGTCGCGGGCAATTGGGGGTATATGGTAAACCCAAAGGTAGGCCAAAGAGATGTGGGTTGTAGCTTCAGCAGGCTTATCTCTACAGGATAACCAGATGGGCAATGAAGGAAGCTCTATAGAGAAAAAGACCAGCTAATAAATGCATAAGGAATGATACAATTAGAAATTCAACGTCTTGTAGCACCCAGTGAAATAATGGATCCAGGAACAACCACTACAGGCTGTGAAAACCATTAGATCGGTTTTTGGAACTTTATTATAGACAGATTAGCCTGCCAACTTCTAACCCCCAATCAATCCTATCATGACTAAAAGCAAAACAACCAGTCTCAACAGGGATCCTGAGGTGAGATGGTGGAAAGAACACAGAACTTATCATGAATCAAACAAAGAAGCAAAAAAAAAAACCAAAAAAAAAACCCCTGAATTCAATCAAGTCTCTAGATCTAACTACAAGTTTATAAAATAAATTATATTATTAATAAGGGGATAGATGAACATATCAAAGGGCGCTTTAAAAAAATGCATTTAGCCTAATCTAGAACTGAGAAATTCTGTAGGAAAAAATACTCTGTTTCTTCAACAAGTAATTGTAGTGGGAAAGAAAGAAGGGAGGGGAACTGACATAGATAAGATGTAGAAATTAAATGTAATCATCCAACTGTTAAAAAAAAACATTTTTGAGACAATTGGGAATATTAAAACATTGGGTATTAAATGATATAAAGGAATTACTGTTAATTTTGTTAGGTGTGATAGTGGTATTATGGATTTTTTAAAGGTTCTTATTTGTTAGGGATACATCCAGAAGTATTTACAGATAAAACAACATGGTATGAAATTTGCTTTACAATATACCCTGGGGTGCACCAGGGGCAGAAATCAAAGTATGGATAGGTGCTGAAGCTAGGTGATAAGTATGTGGGAATCACTTTGTATTCTGTCTTCTCAGGACTATTTTTTTAAAAGATTTTATTTATTTATTTGACAGAGAGAGACACAGCGAGAGAGAGCACAAGCAGGGGGAGTGGGAGAGGGAGAAGCAGGCTTCCCGCCGAGCAAGGAGCCCGATGTGGGGCTCGATCCCAGGAATCATAACCTGAGCCGAAAGCAGACGCTTAATGACTGAGCCACCCAGGCGCCTCTCAGGACTATTTTTTATATCCACAATTAAACTTTAAAAAAAAGATTTTGTTTATTTTGAGGGCACAATGGGGGCAGGGTAGAGGGAGAGAGAGAATCTCAAGCAGACTCCGCACTGAGCGCAGAGCCCAACGTGGGGCTTGATCTCACAACCCTGAGATCAGGACCTGAGCTGAAATCAAGAGATACTCAACCGACTGAGCCACCCAGCCGCCCCCACAATTCAACTTTTTAAAAAGACACAAGTTTGATAATGAAGAGAAGAACACTTGCAGAGGGACATCGAGTCTGGGGAGAGGGAGCATGTTTATTTGCTGATGAACAGACTAAGAATAACAGAAGAACTCCCTGGTGCAGCCAGTTCTGGAGGGTCATGGGAAATAGGATGCCAAGCCCAGGTGGCAGACCTGAACTTGACAAGGGTGGCAGTTATATTCCAGCCTCCATTACCTGAATTCCAGCTAGTGTCCTAGCCACACATTCGATCTTAATTGACCCTTACAACCATCCCATGAGGTAGTGTCATTATGCCCATTTTAGAGGTCAGGAATTGAGGCTCAGAAAGATTAGTGACTCCCTGAGGGTCAGATAACCTGCTCATGGCAGATCCTGCGTTGAAACCAAAGTTGCTGGGCTTCCAAAGCTTGTCGCTGTGAGACGGGATGAATGAAGGTGGAGGGGGGACAGCAGAGGCAGGCTTTGTGACTGGTGGCCTCCCTTCCTTGCAAAGCTGGATGGAAGCTGTTAAGGACAGGGTGCCCGGCCCTGCTGATCACCCTGGGGCTGCCAGGGAGCTAAAGAGCAGTGAGTCACGCCCCTGGTCCAAGATGATCTGGGCCAGCCAGTGAGACAGAGGTGTCCCCAGAAGGAAATTCAGCAGGGAGAATTATCAGGTGCCTCATGTGTCCCCCTCCCCTTCTGCAGCAGCTTCAAGAGACATGGGTGTAAATACAAAGTGTGAGTTGACCTGAGCTGCATATGAGTCAGCAAAGGGTGGAAGTCTTCCAAGTAAAACTCATGCAAATGCAGCTGCAACCAAGAGCGCCAGGAAGGGGAGGCCTCCCAGGACATGGGAGGCCACCTGCATGTCACCATGCTCTGAACTTCACCATCGCACTTGAACTTCTATTTTCTGTGTAGTTCTGACCTGCCCCTGAGTAGAGGCCCGTTTCTGGGCCAATTGCACCATCACTGGAGTGGCTTAAGACAGAGGCTGAATGACCTGCATTAGACAAGCCATCTTGTCTACCTGGTGTTGCTGACCACCTTGGTTGCCTTCTGACTTTCATACCATGTCCTGAGTTCATGGTTGGCTAACCCGAGCCTGCGTTTTCTTCTTTCAACCCTTCTGAAGCAGGTCACAGAAAACAGGCAACAGCACAATTCTTACTTTCCATTGCTCCTAGGTCTCTCAATGGCCATCAGGGCAGATAAGCTAATGCAGCGCCTTCTACCTGAATCTCAGCTCCATCTGTCACAGGAGAAAGCATGAGTGATCACGCTGCAATTGCCTGCCAGGGGTGATCACCATCCCACTGACCCCTAGCACGGGGATCCCTACTGCAGCCTGCCCAGTGCACAATCCAATCCCATAATCCCATCCTGAGGTGCTGCTTTCTTGAGTCACTTCTAGTACCAACTGTCTTAGCCTGGGTTCCCTTCAGAAGTGTGAGTCATTTATTTTGGGAAGCGATCCCAGGGTGACAGAACATAGGAGACAAGGAAAATGGAAACAGAGAAGAGAAAAAGCCAATCCAAGAGAGCTGCTCCCTGCTGTGGGCGTTCCAGAGCTCAAGCCAACTTGGACCCTCTGAGAAGCCATATAGAGCACAGTTCAGAACTTTCCACCCAGGGAGTGGAAGAGAGAAGCATTAATCACCAGTTCCTGTCCCCATTGGTCAAGCATTCCACATGGAACGTTAACTCCCCTTGCAAGTCCGGCTCTGGATCTGTGAGAGTACCCAGTGGGCTCAAGGGCTTGAAGCAAGAGCTGTGCTGTGCCCTGGGAGGGTAAGGGGGGGTGGGGGGCAAGGCCCCGAATAAAAGGTTGGGAAGATCTGCAACGAGGAACAAGAGCAGTGAAGAAAGGCAATTCTTTCAGTTAGTGATTCTGGGGAAACTGGATATTGGTATGTGGAAAAAAATGAAATTAGCTCTTGACTTTACATCAACCCCCCAAAACAGTTTTAGGTAAATGGCAGATCCAAATGGGAAAGACAAGCCCATAGAGTGCTAATAGATAACATAGGGCAGTTTCTTCGTAACCTTGCGGTAAGAACAGATTTTTACAAATAGGCACAAAAAGCCTAAACAGAGGAAATGGTGATAAACTTGACTATATTCGAATGAAGAGGTCCTTTTTACAACTGATGCTAGTAAGCAAGAAAACAGGTGAGCACGGGGGGCAGGAGGATGCATTCTGATTGATTCCAAGTGTGCAGAGTTCCAGAAACAGGACCAACCACATGAGTTTTAGAGATGTATAGTTAGGTGGTGAAAATATAAAAATATAAAGAAAGGGCAGAAAGCAATTACCATTCAAGCCAGGAGAGTGATTACCTCGGGGTGGTGGGGGAGTCGTGATTTGGAGGAGCAGGAGTGGCTTGCGGTCCATGTTCTAGATCTTGATGGGAATGGAGTCACACGGGTGTTTGCTTTGTGATTGTCCATTGAGCTGTGTTTTGTCTTTGTACATTTTTTTTCTGTGTGTATGTTTCATTTCATGATATAGAAGTTTAAAAAGAGTGTCTATCTCAGAAGGTTTTTGTGAGAATTAAATGAGATAGTGCATAGGACCCCATCCCAAAGAGCCTGGCATATGGGCAAGTGTCTACCAAGGTGAGCGACTCTAATTATCATCGGATTGGGGAGATTTTGAATGTGACCTACCCTTGCGTGTGGAACTCAACAGAAGATTTGTGGGTGGTCCACATATTCATGGGCGGCCACCCAGGGAAGGAGTGTGGGGCACAGGAGGGGTAGACCATGTCAGGAATTGAGAGATCATGGGTCAGCCTCAACAGGGCAATGTATCTCCTATCGGGTGATGTCCCCTAACCTGGGGGGGGGGGCAAGTTCAGGAATAGGAAGATATTTTAGTAAGTCAGACTGGGAGGTCTGGAGAACGGGGTTGTACCAGAGGCAGCTCTAAGCACCTCCTACCATTGCTCAGCATGACCTGGGTCAGAAGGAGCCCCTACCTGTGGTGCTGACCTGCCTGTGGGTGTGTGGGGCCCAGAGACAGAAGCATATGGGCTTCATCCACATTGGCCTCTGGGCTTCGGAAAGACTATTTCTGCCACCCAACCCCTTAGTGCCCTACTGGACGAGGCAGAGCAGGGCAGATTTATAGGGTATGTGCTGCCTCAGGTGGTCAAAGTGGGCTCAAAGCTGGTAATGCTCCCCAAAGCCTCCCGGACAATAGGAGGTTGGCACCTTGGCAACCTGGCAAGGTGACTTTTGTTTATTATGTATTGAAGTATCATTTTCATGCCATTAAATTCACCCTTTTTTTTTTTAAGATTTTATTTATTTTTTAGAGAGCAAGCGAGAGAGAAACAGCATGAGAGGGGAGAGGGTCAGAGGGAGAAGCAGGCTCCCCGCTGAGCCGGGAGCCCGATGCAGGACTCGATCCTGGGACTCCAGGATCATGACCTGAGCCGAAGGCAGTCGCTTAACCAACTGAGCCACCCAGGCGCCCCTTATCTTTTTTTTTAAAGATTTCTTTATTTATTTTAGAGAGAGAGAGTGAACATGCGTGAGCTGGGGGCGGGGCAGAGGGAGAGAGAGAGAATCCTCAAGTAGACTCTTCATTAGCTGAGCATGGAGCCCAACGTGGGGCTCGATCTCCGACCCCAAGATCATGATCTGACCCGAAACCAAGAGTCGGACACTCAACCGACTGAGTCACCCAGGCACCCCTGTATGTTTATCTTTTTTTTTTTTTTTAAGATTTTTATTTATTTATTTGAGAGAGAATGAGAGACAGAGAGCACGAGAGGGAAGAGGGTCAGAGGGAGAAGCAGACTCCCTGCTGAGCAGAGAGCCCGATGCGGGACTCGATCCCGGGACTCCAGGATCATGACCTGAGCCGAAGGCAGTCGCTCAACCGACTGAGCCACCCAGGCACCCCTGTATGTTTATCTTTATAGGAAATTGACAAACTCTTTTGCCAAGTGGATGTATTTCATCTCAGTTTTGATTTTCCTTGTTGAAACTGTTCTTTTGTCATCGACAGCAGGACCATCGTGGCAAGACCACTGACTCACTAATTCCGTGAGAAACTTAAATTATGGAATAGTTGTAAACACTTTTGCTGTTTTAGTTCTTTATGCAGCAACCACAACTCAAAGGATTAAAGGAGGAGTGCCCACCCTTCTAGGGTGACTAGCTGTTCCAGTTTGCCCAAGATTCTCCTGCTTTTAACACTGAAAGTCCTGCATCCTGAGAAACTCCTCAGTCCTGGGCCCAAACTGGGATATGTGGTCACCCTACTGTTGAGTATCAGGGCACTAAACAGCGGTCACTTTATTTTATTCACAAGCAAGTGTCAAGGTGGGTTTGTTTGCCCCCTACTTATGCATAAAGAAACAGCCTTCAAGAGGTTGAGTTGCTTCCCCAGCCCACAGTCCAGAATTGGTGGAGCCAATCTTTGGCACCAGGTCTGCCAGACTCCAAAGCACCGTGGTCCTGGGCCCCCAGGGCACAGGCCAGCAGGGGCACCTGGGTGGAGCGCTGCTGCCCTCTGGTGGCAGAGGAGGTGGTGCTCTGGGTCTGAGTCCACACTTGGGGCACCCATCAGTGGGAGCCGCGGAGCAGAACCTCAATACTGGCCTCAGCCCTAGAAGGGGGCCACATGGAGGGACCCCACCAAGGCCTGCTGGGAGCCATGGTCTTCCAATTCTTTTTTTTTTTTTTTTTAAGATTTTATTTATTTATTTGAGAGAGAGAGAGAGCAGAAGAGGGGGGAGCGGGAGAGGGAGAAGCAGACTCCCTGCTGAGCAGGGAGCCCGATGCGGGACTCGATCCCGGGACTCCAGGATCATGACCTGAGCCGAAGGCAGTTGCTTAACCAACTGAGCCACCCAGGCGCCCATGGTCTTCCAATTCTTAAGACTCGTGATCAATTAGACCCTCACAGACCTGGGCCCAGAGGGCTGGGTTTGAGTCTGTGTGACCCTGAGCCAGTCCCTCACACCTCTGGGCCTCAGTTCCTTACCTGTAAATCAGGATGATAAACATGTCGACACACTTAGACTAGGCTTGGACACTAAGGTTGTTATTACCAGCTCCATCGCACCCACATGCCCCCCACCCTTGTGCGCTCAGTCACTTCATTCATTCATTTCACTTCCGTCCAGCAGCTGTGTGCCAAACACCAGCTCTATGCCAGACCCGGAGGTGGGGGGTGATGGGGAGATGGCTGCTCTCCGGCTCTTTACTCTCTGCTGATCCACTATCTCGCATGTTCATTCATTCATCTGTCCCCTGGTTATTGCGTTTCCACATTCATTCATTCATTCTTTCTTTTTTGGGGGCAGTTGTTGACTTCCTTCTTTCCTCCTTCCCCAATTCCTCTGTTTTGCAAGCATTCTGGAAGCACCACTCTACTCTAGGCCAGGATTAGATGCTGGGATTCCAGCTCAACCCTCCTCCCAGACTTGTGGGTAGGCAGATGGTGAGGACACGCTCTGCTAACTACCATATGCCAACCATCGGGACCCAGAGCAGGGAGAGCACCAAGAAGAGAGCAACCGACTGCCTGGAGAAGGGAATGGGGACAGGGGAAGAGGGTAATCAGAGAAGGCTTCATGGAGGAGGTAGCATTTAAGCAAAGCTAAGAAGGGTGTGTGGGAGTTCTCCAGAAAAGGAAAGAGACTCCAGGTAAAGTCTTTGTGTGTGTGTGTGGCACATTGGGGGGAAAGTGAGGCACCTGGGTGGTTGGAGTGTATGATGTAGGGTCATGTGTCCATGACCACACCCAAGCCAAGCCCTCCAGAGGTTCCAGTCACAGACCTGGGCCAGTCGAAGACTTCTCCTAATTCATTGCCCTTGGTCACTGGAAAATCACCTACCATCAGGGGGCCAGGAATGGCGTTAGGACACTAACACAACACCCTGTCACAGGGGTCACCTGGCTGGCAGGGGACATTCAGTGGGAGAGCTGTCCTGGGCTGAGCAGGCGTGCAGGCAACAGCAACAGTCGTACCTGAGGTGCCTGGCCCCCAACATCCCATCGTCATCCAGCAAAAGCTAATTGGGTACTTTGCTGCGAGCCAGGCCTTGCCGTAGATATCAGAATACAGCAGTGAACAGAATGTCCACTCTTTAGTGGGTGACAAATAATAAATGAGAAAACAAGCAAGTGTGAAGACCACCAGAAATACACCTGTAGTTGAAAAATTGCTTCTGTTGCCTCTTTCGAGGAGGAAGCCTGCACTTACTTCAAGAAGGGGGTATGAAAGGGGACTTATTATAGGATTTGGGTTTGCGTGAAGTGACCTGGGGGAGGGTTCAAGCAAGTGGGTTTAATTCTGGATTAGAAGCGACACAATTCCATGACTGGCTCTCTTCATAAATATTTAAAGTGAGGGGCGCCTGGGTGGCTCAGTTGTTAAGCGACTGCGCTGGGCTCAGGTGATGATCCCAGGGTCCTGGGATCCAGCCCCGCATCAAGCTCCCTGCTCAGCAGGGAGCCTGCTTCTCCTTCTTCCCCTACCCCTCTCTCGCTGTGTCTCTTTCTGTGAAATAAATAAATAAAATCTTTAAAAAAAAAAAAAAAGTAAAGTGAACTGAAGCTAATGCTTTAAAGAAGATAGCAGTTACTCCTAAGAGCCAGAATGAGGAAAACGTTTGGTCTTTTTGTGGTCCCAACAATATTCCTGTTTTCATCTATATTCAAACATGATTACAGAGCAGTCTGGTTTATGCCTCACTCCATCACGGTGACAGAATGGCCTTGTGCGCTGTTGGTGTTCTGGGAAATTGTTTATGTCCAGGAGGAGGACATCAAGGCCTAGCTGTGCGGCCAGGCTAGCTCCCAAATGGGAGGGGCCCTTTTCTCTTTCTCATAAGAAAGGCTCTCATTCATTCGACCCTTGTAGATTTTCTGGGTGTCAGGTGCAGAATAATTCGAGGACAAAAGAGACATGGCCCCAGTCCTCAGGGAGCTCAGTGACAAGTCTGCGCTATCTTAAATAGATTGTCAGAAATGGGAGGGAGAGTGGACCAGACCCAAGGAACGGCCAGGACAAAGACCCGGGGGCGGGAGGGGATGCTGAGAGCAGGGCTGCCGGCGGAGCCACGACGAGCACGCGAACTGGAAAGGCCGGCTGGGGTCGAACCCTCGGGCGTGCAAGGCCACCTCTCCCATTGGAACGTGGGCGCTCGGCTGCCCTGATTTGCTCAGACACAGGAAATGAATTCAAGCGGCTTTGATCACGATAACCCACCCCGCCACGAGCTCATGAATATTCAGCAGCCTGCTTCCGGCTTGCGACTCCGCTCCAGCCCCGCCCTGCTAGCGGAGTGCGCTTGCGCTGCTGGCGCGCGGCTCTGTCGTCATACGTGCGCGCCGCCGCTGCCGCTCGCCGAGAGAGAAGGGAAGCTGTGATGGCGAGTTCGGCTGCCTCCTCCGTGCGACCGCCGAGGCCCAAGAAAGAACCACAAGCGCTCGTCATCCCCAAAAATGCGGCAGAAGAGCAGAAGCTCAAGCTGGAGCGGCTCATGAAGAACCCGGTGAGACGAGGCGCTGGTTCGACGGCTCCTCCCAGCGCCCTTCCGTTCCAGCGCTTCTGGGGACCCGCGGGCCCACCTCCCCTGCCTCCACACTTAGGAACTCAGTACCCGAACCCCAGGGTCAGCCCTTAGGAAGGAGTAGGCTACCTCGGAGATAGTGAGCTTCCCCTGGCCTTATGTGGGAGCCCCGGCGGGATGAGGGCGCTGTGGAGCGGCTTCCCGTGCTCTCAGACACTTCTAGTTTAACTTTCTGTGAACTGAAGCGTTCACAGAAAGTTCACAGAAAGAATCTGTGGGTCGGCACAAGGGTTTATTTTCTTCTAAACAGCACCGATTGTTAGAGGGGCATTGGCCGACATACCTGGGGCAGGTCACTCTCCCGTCAGGGTCTCGGTCCCTTAAGTCATAAAAAGAATTGGATGAGGTCTCTTCTAACACCTTTGGCTAGAAAGGGTTGACTCCGGATGTCGTAGAGTTAAGGTTAGAGGTTTCCGGCCATAAATGGTGACTTACGTTTCAGAATTCTGCTTTGGAAAGTTAGGTGTAGCCCTGGCAAGGCTATGGGCTGTGATAGACCCCAAAGTATATGGGATTGAAGTAAATCTAAAGCAGGGAAGAAAATCAGTTTTAGCTCCAAGGAGCAAAGCAACCTTATTTCACCCATCCAGTTAAAACGTCTTGGTTTTAAGAGATGTGAATTTGTCAGCAGGTTTGTACTTAAAAGATGCTTCTGTGTTTAAATGTTGCAGGACAAAGCAGTTCCAATTCCAGAAAAAATGAGCGAATGGGCACCTCGGCCTCCCCCAGAATTTGTTCGAGATGTAATGGGTAATGGCTTTTGTGTATATGTGTCAGTGAATACAATTTTTGAAGTGTAGATATAAAAACCCTGCAGTTAGTATTTGTTAATTAGATCTCTAACAGGAAAAAAAAAGTTTACTGGTTCAGTAATTTTGTACTTACAAAGAAGGGGTGTTGTTGCTTATAGCTTGGCACTAGAGAATTTTCTTCTGCATTGTTTTAAATAATGTGTTGTATTGGTTTTTTTCTAACTGGAAATAGTTTTATTTTGGGGTTGTAAAATAACGTACTAATTATAAAGAAGAATAAATAACAGGTATGAAAAATTTTGAACCCCCATAATTCCACCATTCCCCTTGTAACATTTTTTTTTTTTTTAAGATTGGATTTATTTATTTGAGAGAGAGCGTGCCCATGAGCGAGTGAGCACAGCAGGGAGAAGGAGAGAGAGAATCCCAAGCAGACTCCCCACTGAGCACGGAGCTCGATCTCAGGAGCCTGAGATCATGACCTGATCCTAAATCAAGAGTCGGCTGCCCAATCCAACTGAGCCACCCGGGTGCCCCCCACTTGTAACATTCTGATAATAGCCTTTCAAACTCCTATAGTCAAAACCACTCAGGTTTAAGAAAAAATGATTTTATAAAAATGTGGTTGTTCAACACATACTACTTAGTAAACTTTTTTTTTAAAACTTAATATACATGGACATCTTTTCAGCTCAGTAGAAATTTAGCATGTCAAATGTGAAATCAACTGGCAGGGGAGGGAAAGGTCTTAAGCTATCTTCTGGGTTTCTGGTCTCTCAACCACAGTTTGTTCCTCCTCTTACTATGTTAGAGTGGAATTTTTAGTGACTTCGCATTCAGCATTCATGCAATAATTATTTAATGATGACTATTCTATGCAAGTCACTGTGCCAGGTTCTGGAGTACAATGGGGAATGGTCCATTCCATTACTTCAGTTTCTTTTTTTTTTGGTCCCTTTTGATTAAGGGTAGCCTGTTTGGTAACTGGATTTCATTAAGAACTCTGGACTCTCCTGACTACAGGTTCAAGCGCTGGGGCTGGCAGTGGAGAGTTCCATGTCTACAGGCATCTGCGCCGGAGAGAGTACCAGCGACAGGACTACATGGATGCGATGGCCGAGAAGGTCAGTGAGCAAAGAGGCTGGCCGAGCCCTTGGGTTTGGGCAATGTGCACTTAGGACTTTTAGGAAAAAGCATTTAAAGAGGAGGAAATAACACCTGGTTCTTGGCCTGTGTGAAGCTGCGTTCTAAAGTCAGCACGGGAAACAGACATCAAATCCAGGTTATTTCTTGGTCGGACTCCGCACATCAAGATGCTCCCACTAGTACATGAATGAGAGAAGGGAGACTTCCGTGTGTGTAGAAGGGACAGCAGAGTCCCCTCTCGCCTCCAGGCCATTTGCCTTGAAATGGAACAGAAAGCAGGATCTCCCACATCAGTTATTGGGCTATTATTTCTAACGGTTCTCTTTTTGGCTGAATTCCTGGTTAAATTCCATGTAGCTGTGTGTTTGGTGTGAATAGTACTGTGCTTTCATGTGTCTGCTTTGAGTGTTCTAGTTAGAGGTTGGCATTTCTTCATGACAGGTATAAATAATAAAGAATTGGGAATAGCCTTAGAAAACGTATTATGAGAACTATTTTTTTTTTTAAGAATTTTATTTATTTATTTGATAGACACCGAGAGAGGGAACACAAGCAGGGGAGTGGGAGAGGGAGAAGCAGGCTTCCCGCGGAGCAGAGAGCCCGATGCGGCGCTCGATCCCAGGACCCTGGGATCATGACCTGAGCCGAAAGCAGACACTTAATGACTAGGCCACCCAGGCGCCCCAGATTTTATTTATTTATTTGACAGAGAGACAGCGAGAGAGGGAAGACAAGCAGAGGGAGTGGGAGAGGGAGAAGCAGGCTTCCTGCCGAGCAGGGAGCCCGATGTGGGGCTCGATCCCAGGACCCTGGAATTATGACCTGAGCTGAAAGCAGACGCGTAACGACTGAGCCACCCAGGCGCCCCAGTATTTTTTTTTTTTAAGATTTTATTTATTAATTTGACAGAGATAGATACAGCGAGAGAGGGAACACAAGCAGGGGGAGTGGGAGAGGGAGAAGCAGGCTTCCCGCAGAGTGAGGAGCCCGATGCGGGGCTTGATCCCAGGACCCTGGGATCATGACCTGACAGGCGCCGCAGTATTATGAGAACTATTAAGCTTTTTATTACCTGACTAGAAGACCCAAAAACCTCTCGTTGTTCTTAAAAATACTCTTTGGACATTTCATTTATTTTTCAAATAGAATTTTGGACTTATTTTACCCACACCAAAAATCTTGTTTTTTGTTTTGTTTTGTTTTGTTTTGTTTTACTAGAATTGAGTTGAATCCGTAACTTAAATTGAATGAGAATGGATGTTACAGTGTTTAGTCATCCCCTCTGGAAATGTTGTCTTTTTTTTTCCTGCATCTCTTAATGATTTATAGAGATTCGGTATATATCTCACATGTGTTCAAAGATTTTGGTTTTTTTATTGCAGTGGTGCTAGGTGCTCCTTTATATTTTACTACTGGCTATTAGTAAAAATCAGGGAAAAAATACATTTTTGTGCTTCTATATTTTCCCACCTGACTATTAATAAAAATCAGGGGCACCTGGGTGGCTCAGTTGGTTAAGCATTTGCCTTTGGCTCAGGTCGTGATCCCAGAGACCTGAAATCGAGCCCCGCATTGGGCTCCCTGCTCACTGGGGAGCCTGCTTCTCCCTCTCCCTCTGCGACTCCCCACACTTATTCTCTCTCTCTGTCAAAGTAAATAAAATCTTAAAAAAAAAAAAAAAGAACAAAAAACCCACAGATATTATTTGGCTAATTCTTTGTGATTTTCCAAATCTGATTTCTCTTCCTAACATGCATGAGAGATTGCCCCTTGTTCCTAATCTTACAGCATGCACTGGAAAAGACCTTTTCCTCAGTCTAACCATGATGCCTGTTATTTCATTGAATACATCTGTGCGTTTTAGAGAGCTTCACATACTTTTACAATGATAATTGTTTGCTTTTTATAAAGGAGGAAACCACTTTATCCAATAACATTTGATTTTCCAGTAATTTGACTTAAAAAAGACTCACTGTAGAATTTCCTCCTATATAAGGGGATTAAATGTTTTTAAAAATTAAAAAATCATTCATTAGAATACTATTTAGCAATAAAAAGGAAGAAACTAATGGTACATCCGACAACATGGATGATTCTTAAAACATTCTGAGTGAAAGAAGCCTCACATAAAAGAGAGCATATCGTATGATTCCATTTATAATGAAGTTCTATAAGAGCAGGACTAATCTGTGTTAAACCTATATGTGTATCAGAACAATAATTGTCTCTGTGAGTTGGATAGGAAGGGGTATGAGAGAACTTTCTGGTATGATCAAATTGTACACAAGATTTGAGTGTTTTGTTGTATGTGTTACCTTAAATGGAAAAAAAATGGAAAAACTTAACAAATATTAAACTCTAGTTAATGCTGTGCATGGTTAAATCTTTAGAAGTGAAATGTTCTGGTATCTTGAAATGTGTTAAAAAAAATAAGATGGGGGCGCCTGGGTGGCTCAGTTGGTTAAGCGACTGCCTTCGGCTCAGGTCGTGATCCCGGAGTCCCGGGATTGAGTCCCACATCGGGCTCCCTGCTCGGCAGGGAGTCTGCTTCTCCCTCTGGCCCTCCCCCCTCTCATGCTGTATTTCATTCTCTCTCTCAAATAAATAAATAAAATCTTTAAAAAAATAAGATGGATTGATGGATGGATAGGGGTATAGATAGGTGGACAGACATGATCAAGCAAGTAGCAAAATGTCAATTGTAGGATCTTGGTGGCGGGTATATGGACTGTATAATTCCTTCAACTTTTCTATGTTTGAAATTTTCCAACATAAAACACAAGGGAAAATATTAAAGAGATAGACATGATACAGAAGAAAATACGTAAAAGTAAAAATTCACCGGAATGGCCAAAATTGAGTTTGAAAAATATCTTTATGATTTGGAAACAGAATGGAATCGTTGCTGTGGTGGTTTTCACCTGGCGTTTGCTTGTCCTGCAGCCTGTCTTGGCCCCCAGCTGTTGGTGTTTCTTCTCCAGCTACTACCATCCTCCACTTGTGACATTTTCAATTCTGGTGGAGAGTTTCTGGTGGCTTGTCACACAGCTATACCTGTTAACCATGGTGGGGTTTCCACTGTCAAGAATAAAGAAAACTACGTAAAAACTATCAGAAGCACTTTAAAAAATTTTTAAACTACTTTAGAGGGAAGGAACTAGAGCAGGCAGTTGGCTTAGCTACCATCAGTTAGTCTGAACCTTTTATATATTGATTAAAGACCCAGAGAAAATACAGAAAAATGTTTCACAAACCTTGAGTCCCCAGAGACACCCAGGTTCTTATTTCACACAGTGAAGGATTTTATTTCACACGGCGAAAGACAGGCTCTGAGGTTAGAAGAAACAAAGAGGCAAGAGTGTCCTCACCTTTCACAGTGACTAACAGGATGTCATCACTGAAAGAGCGCATGGTGCTCCTCAACTCCTTGTGGCAGGTTCTCAGCCCGCAGGGGGCAGCTGCTCCAGCAGCAGAGTGAGACGGGTATGGCTCAGCTTCTAAACAGATCATGTGCTTTTAGCTTTAAGTCGTTTACTTTCTCTTTCTTTCAGATTTTACTTATTAGAGTGAGAGTGCACATGATCTGGAGCTGGGGCAGGGAGAGGGAGGAGCAGGCTCCCCGCTGAGCAGGGAGCCTGAGGGGGGTATCCAGTCCCAGGACCCTGAGATCATGACCTGAGCCGAAGGCAGACACTTACTTGAGCTACCCAGATGTCCCTCAAGTCGTTTACTTTTTTTTTTTTTTTAAGATTTTATTTATTTATTTGACAGAGAGAGAGAGAGAGTGAGAGCAGGAACACAAGCAGGGGGAGTGGGAGAGGGAGAAGCAGGCTTCCCGCCGAGCAGGGAGCCCGATGCGGGGCTCGATCCCAGGACCCCAGGATCATGACCCGAGCCGAAGGCAGACGCCCAATGACTGAGCCACCAGGTGCCCCAAGTTGTTTACTTTCGACTTGTCCTCTAATCAGCTGATTTTCTTGAAAGGAGACCTTTTTTTTTTAAGTTTATTTCTTTAGTAATCTCTACACCCAACGTGGGTCCGGAACTTCACCCTGAGATAAGAGTCGCATGCTCTTCCAGCTGAGCCAGCCAGGTACCCCAGCGCCTGTTGTGTCTCATGAGTTTTGCTCTCAGAGTTTCCGTGCCACTGTGAGCAGATCCGCACGGCCCTGGCAGCGCCGTTGAAGCCAGCTTGTCCTCTGCAGGCTCCTTACTTCCCTGTTGACCTTTCTGGCTATGACTAGGAGAAAGCGATGGTACTCTGTGGCAATTGCATCAATGGTTTACAAGTGCTTTCCTGCAGGTCGTCAAATGTTATTCTTCCTGAAGACTCTGGGAGAGAGGAATTCATCTTTTTCCTGTTTTCCTGGTGAGAAAACAGAGGCTTAGAGACAGGGAGCTGCTAGGAAGGACCAATACAAGGGATGGGTCTGTGTGTATGTGTGCACACTCACTTGTGCCTCTGTACACGTGTGTGTGCCTAGGGGTGGTGATGGCAGTGGGTGTGAACGCTGCTGTGGAATCTGTCATTATAACCGTCATCAGTTAGGACCTGAAAATCCCACAGTTCCAGCTCTGGCCGTTCATCTGATGAGCTCAGGTCCCTGTAAGGTGAAAATGCACTCCTGTGCGTGTCCTCTACTCTCAGTTCTCTGCTACTCTTCTAACACTTCTGGTCACCAAATGTGTGGGGATTACACCCACACCAGGCAGTTCTGGGACACCAGCTGAGTGTCCCACAGTTTAACTCAGTTTTGATGCTGTTCACCTGGTGATAACATTGGATGTCACAGGTTCAGGGCTCAGTCCCACGAGACTGCCTCCCCGCCCCTGACCACCTCAATGGCCAATCCCAGGCCCAGGTTGTCACTTGGGCTTCTGACTGACTGGCTGTGACTTCGAGGTTTCCCATGACTCTCTCCTCAGGCTCAGTTAATTTGCTTACAGGGGCTCACAGAACTCAGGAACAGCCAGGTGGAAGAAGGGGACACAGAGTTTCCTCCCCTCCCAGCACCTCCACATGTTCACCCAACTCAGAAGCCATCTGAACCCCATCTTTTTTTTTTTTTTTTTAAGATTTTTATTTATTTATTTGACAGAGACAGAGATAGCGAGAACAGGAACACAAGCAGGGGGTGTGGGAGAGGGAGAAGCAGGCTTCCCGCAGAGCAGGGAGCCCGATGCGGGACTCGATCCCAGGACCCTGGGACCATGACCTGAGCCGAAGGCAGACGCTTAACGACTGAGCCACCCAGGCGCCCCTGAACCCCATCTTTTTGGGATTTTTTTTTTTTTTAAGATTTTATTTATTTGAGAGAGAGAGCACAGAGGGAGAGTGAGAGGGAGAAGCAGACTCCCTGCTGAGCAGGGAGCCAGACATGGTTCTCGATCCCAGGACCCTGGGATTATGACTTGAGCTGAAGGCAGACATTTAACCCACTGAGCCACCCAGGTGCCCCTCTTTTTGGGATTTTGGGGGCGTCACTACAAACTGATTAAATCACTGGCCATTGGTAATTTGTTCAACCTGCAGCCCCATTTCCCTCTTTGGAGCATAGGCGGTGGGACTGAAAGTTACCCTGATGATCAGCCCTCTTCCTTAGGGGCTTTCTGAAGTCACTCATTAACATAAACTCCTGTGGTTGAAAGGGACTTGTTATGAAAAAGACACCACTTCACCTTTACTTCTGGAGCTATTTCAGGAACCAGGAACATAATTAAATATTATAATAATAAAAGATGCCTTGGGGCACCTGTGTGGCTTAGTCAGTTGAGCGGCTGCCTTTGGCTCAGGTCACGATCCCAGGCTTCTGGGATCGAGCCCCACATCAGGCTCCCTGCTTGGCGGGGAGCCTGCATCTCTCTCTCCTGCTCCCCCTGCTGTGCGCGCACGTGTGCTCTCTCTCTCTGTCAAGTAAGTAAAATCTTTAAAATAAAGGATGCCTCTGTGGCTCTTGTATAGGAAATTTACAAGAGTTTTAGGGCCTCTGTGCCAGAAATAGTGGGTGAAGATCAAATACAGTTGACTTGAACAAACAAGGTGATTAGGGGCACCAAGCCCCCTACCATGTAGTAAAAAAATCTGCATGAAGCTTTTGACTCCCCTAAAACTTCTAATATTCTACTATGGACCAGAAGCCTTACTGATGATAAGAACAGTCGATTAACACATATTTTGTATACATATTATATACTGTATTCTTATGATAAAGTAAGCTGGAGAAAAAAGAATGTTAAGAAAATCATAAGGAAGAGAAAATACATTTACAGTAGTGTCCTGTATTTATCAAAAAAGATCCACGTGTAGGTGAACCTGTACCGTGCAAACCTGTGTTCAAAGGTCAGCTGTGTAGATTTCTTACTATAAATGACAATAGCGCACTAGCCAAGGCCCTGGCTATGTAACCAGTAGTTGTGCCCCTTCTCATGCTCTCATGCTTCATTGTGCAGTCGTGGTATCTTACTGAACTGAAGAAGTAATAGTCGCCATCAGAAAGCCATATATTGATTCCCGCCCCACCTGTTGGGCAACCTCTTCCAGTTAAAGTGGCCCTGGAGACCTCAGTGTGCCTCCAGCACCCTCAGTGGTGTGACTTCTAGAGCTCTCCTGCACGGCCCAGAGTGTGTCTAAATGATGTCTTTTTTCACAGCAAAAATTGGATGCAGAGTTTCAGAAGAGATTGGAGAGGAATAAAACTGCTGCAGAGGAGCAGACAGCAAAACGGCGGAAAAAGCGGTGAGGGCTTTGTGGCTTCTCATAACCAATGAAATTTAAAGGCAGGAAATGTGAGAGCAGGTGACTGAATAGTCATTTTGGTCAGAAGTTCAGTGTATGACCTGTCGAGGTCTTGGGTGTTACCCAGTAGAGGGATGGCCTTTCTTCCAGTATCTGAGGAGAGATTAAGTCACTTACTGCTGATGCTTCCCCCACCCACCCGTTACAGATTGTCCACAGCTCAGGTCAGCGCTTGGGTGATCAGGTAGATTTCTAGGTCTCCTCCACTTCTGTATTTTAACATCAAGTTTCAACTATGCTGTGAGCCAACTTTCTTTAGCTTCTTCCTTAAATTAGGGTGTGTGATTTCCCTCAGTGACATTACGTCAGTATGTAGACTGGGTATGTGTGTGTGTGTTTTAATAAATGCTCCCTCGCCCTTTAGAGAGCTAAGCAGGATTCTAAAAACGGTCCCTAATTCTTAGTCTGTTTCTGGCAATCTGTTGATTTATTGGGATAGTCATCTTTCGTTTGCTTTCTGATATGCTTGGTAAATTTAGTTAAAGAGCACGTCTGTATGCTACAACTTGATTACATCTTTTTTTCTAGCTACTTTGCATTTTTTTCTTTTACCATGTTTCAGTTTCTGCGTGTGGAATTAAATAAGAAACAAAGCTGTAACATTTCACATGGAAATGCTGCCCAGTCTTCACCAGCTTCAGAAATCTCACCTTTGCTGATGCTGCAATAAAGTATTATAATTCAAGAAAATAAATTAAAATAAATAAATAAAAATAGTTCCTAAATATTTTAGAATGAAAAACATCTCCAGTATTCCTGAGATTGCTTTAATCACCTCAGGACTCCCCGGGATTTCATTTTGATTCAAGAAGAAAATAGCTTGATAATGCTGATGGTGTTGGAGTAGCAGAATCACGAGAAAGTATTTCTTCCCTTTCATTATTATAGCGTTTGTGTGATTATAAGGTCTTTAAACATTCTATAAGTAGATATTTATTTTCTAAAATATACAGTAAGGTAGTGAAGGAATTAATGTATTTTATATTTATAGCCAGAAGTTAAAAGAGAAGAAATTATTGGCAAAGAAGATGAAACTTGAACAGAAGAAACAAAAAGAAGGTGAGTGGAACTTACTTTTCTTGGTTGTGATCTTTCTCAGTGTTGATCACCACGGCTGACCTGTCAAGAATGAGATTTAGAGTTTGGAGCTGGTTGGCTGGCCACTGAAGAAATGAGAACTTATTTCTATTAGTTAGGACTCGTTTAATTGCAAGTGTCAGGAAGTGAAGTGAAGGAAAGATACTGGCTTACATTAAGTCAGGACAGACCTCCCTTCAGGGATGGCTAGTAAAAGAGCTCAATGATGTTACTGGCATTCTTTGTCTTCCTCTGTCCCCTGGCTCCTTGTCCTCAGGCAGGTACATGTCCTCCCTGTGGTTGTGGGGCACCTGGGTGGCTCAGTCAGTTAAGCATCTGTTTTTGGCACAGGTCATGATCTCAGGGTCCTGGGATCCAGCCCTGAGTCGGGCTCCCTGCTCAGCAGGGAGTCTGCTTCTCCCTCTGCCCCTCCCCCTGGCTCGTGCTCATGCTCTCTTTCTCTCTCTCTAGCTTGCTCTCTCTCAAATAAATAAATAAAATCTTTTTTTTTTTTTTTGAAGGAAAGACTGAGGGGATGTCTCTAGCAAAAGTGTTTTTGTGTCTTTTTGGCTCTGATTGAGTCACTTGGCAAGTCACTTAAGAACGCTTTGGGCTTCGGGCGTCTGGGTGGCTCAGTCGGTTAAGGGTCTGCTTTTGGCTCAGGTCATGATCCCAGGGTCCTGGGATTGAGCTCCACATCGGGCTCCCTGATCAGTGGGGAACCTCCCTCTCCCTCTGCCTGCCACTCCTCCTGCTTATGCTCTCTGTCAAATAAAATCTTTAAAAGAAAAAAAAGAATGCTTTGGGCTCTAAGAAACAGAAAACTCAACTAGTAGTAGTTAAACAAAGAGGAGGTCAGTTCTCTCACATAACAAGAAATTTGGTGGTCGGTGGCAGCCTGATGTGGTTCAGCAGCACAGTAGTGTCAGGCCCAGTATCCTGACAGTTCTCTTGGCCTTTATTTTGTGGGCATGAGATGGCTGCTGCAGCTCCTGGCATCATACCTATGTTCAAGGAAGAAAGAAAGGGGAAAGAAGTGGTACTTGTTTTTTTTTTTTTCTTTTTTTAACAGAAGAGCAAAAGATCCCCCCAAAGTGCCCAACAGATGTCATTTTATATTTCATTGGTTAATACTGGGTGACTTTGCCATCCCTTGCTGCTGTTAAGCTAGATGAATAGAAAACAGAATTGTTGTGACTATCTTTTTAACCTGTCAGGATTCATCCCTGGGAGCTGGGTACATTGCCACCCTAGACTGAGATGAGATTTTGTTAACAAGGAGGAATAGGGGCCGAGTCATGTATCACCGTCCCGTAGTGCTACCAGTCCTGTCCACCTCTGAACCCATCACACAGCCAGAGGTACGAGCCACTCCCCTGAGAGCCCCTGGGCTGAGAGGGAAAGAGAGGTGTCCAATGGAAAGGACCAAGGATGCTAAGAGACCAAACACATGACAGCAGCAGACCACATTGCTGAATTGATGGCTCTTCCCTGATTGACCAGCCATGGCTCCTGGTTGGACAGTTTTGATTTTGGTCTTCAGATAAAGTCAGACTTTCACTGATACACTAAATATGATTGGTCCCCTCCAGAATCGATTTCCTTCTAAGTTGTAAATATGCTGTGTGACATTCTATGTATGGCATAGTTTTAGGCTATTTCTTACCATTTCTTAGAATAATTTATTTTACAACACTAAAATGTGATTGTTAGGACCTCATCCCTCAAATAAACCACCTCATTACTTTCCCAGCCCTCTTCTCCCTCCCTACATGTAGGGGAACCCAGAAGTACTTGGTCTAGGCTTTTCGGTGGCATCATTTCCCCTCTGTCTGAAGAACTTTTTTTTAGTCACTCAGAAGAGGTCTGCTGGCTATAATTTTCTTAGCTTTTCTTCATATGAGGCTGTCTTCATACCACCTTTGTTCCTGACAGACATTCTCACTAGATCTAAAATTCTAAGTTTTTTCTTAGCACTTTAGAAATGCCATTCCACTTTGTCTGGCCTCCACGGTTTCTGATGAAAATTTTGTAATCATTCAAATTGTTCTATCATTGTTTTTTTCTGGCTACTTTTAAGATTTCTGTCTTTAGATGTCAGCAGTTTGATTATGACGTGTCTACACGTGGATTTCCTTGGGTTTATCCTGTTTGGAGTTCATGGAGCTGCTCGAATCTGTAGGCTATATATGTCTTTTGTCGAATTTGGAAATTTTTTTTTATCATTTTTGTTTCTGTTCTTCCTGTTGGATAATTCTACAGATCTGCTTTCAAGCTGTCTCTTTCCTGTGCCCTTTCTACTCTGCTATTGATCCTACCCAGTGAATTTTTTATCTCAATTACTGTGTTTTTTTCAGAAAAGTTCTAAAATTTTGACTTTTTAAATGTTTTATTTATTGGAGAGAGAGAGAGCGAGACTGCACAAACCTGGCCGGGGGCAGGGAGCCTTACACGGCCCGATCTCAGGACCCTGAGATCATGACCTGAGCTGAAACCAAGAGTCAGATGCTTAACCGACTGAGCCACCCAGGCCACCCCCTGGGCATTTTGAGTATTATATCATGAGGCTTTGGTCTTGGTGGTATTTGTTTTAGTAGGCAGTCAGCCTGGCTGTGTTTCAGAACATGGATTCTCCCTAGCCTCCTGCAGGTTGTGGTTCTAGCGTCAGTTCGGTTTTCCAAGTTTTGCCGTGCTCTCCAGGTGTGTCCTGCATGCACTGCGCGGTGGCCAGGCAGGGTTTAGTTCTTTGCGTTCAGGTCTCAGAGTGTTTGGTATGATGATTCGGGCCACACCCATGCTTGCGCTGTCAGGCTGAGCCCGGAAGTTCATAAATGACTTACGATGTCTTTTCTAATCTCCTTTTTCTCCATGAGCTCTCCTGTACTTTCTGGTTTCCTGGGACTCCCCTTCTTAGACTCTAGCCAGAAAACTGAGCTTTAGTTACACTCTGGCACACGCTGCCTTCAGCTGCACCTGCCTCCAGGGCCGTGCAGTGGGAGGACAGAGAAGAAAAGCAGCAGGGCTTACCTGGCCATCTTAGGACCACAGCTCCTCTAGTCAGCAAGAAGGGCTCCCCTCTTCTGAAGTGTTTGTGCCCGCAAGCCCCCATTGCCACCACAGGTGCTGTGGCCACGGTGACTCCCGCAGGATTGCCTAGGAGCTAGGGTGTGAGAGAATGGAGAAAAAAGAAGAAACACCACAACTTCCCTTACTCTCAGCATTGGGAGTCCTTTTCTTACCCCTTCAGACCAGAACCGGAGGGTTTCTCGTGGAGTTCCGTCTGTCCCCGGGCTCCACTTCTGCATATCAGATCATCCCGACTCCAGGCTGGGGGTACCGAGGGGGAAAAAGACCTCAGGAATTCAGAGCTGTTCCAGTGGCACTTTGTGTGCTGGTCTTTTCCCCAGTCTGCTTGCTTCTCAAGAGTCCATCATTCTGTCCAGGTCCTGTATTCAGTGGAGAGAGTCAAATGTGCTTGCTCTGTCTTACCTAGAGCTTTCTGTTTTTGTTTTTGTTTTTTTAAGATTTTATTTATTTATTTGACAGAGACACAGGGAGAGAGGGAACACAAGAGGGGGGTGGTGGGAGAGGGAGAAGCAGGCTTCCCGCGGAGCAGGGAGCCCTATGCGGGGCTCCATCCCAGGACCCTGGGATCATGACCTGAGCCGAAGGCAGACACTTAATGACTGAGCCACCCAGGCGCCCCTTTTTGTTTTGTTTTTAAATCTAAACACAGGACTGCAGCTCTTTTGCATTTCAACCTGGTGCTATTGGCTCTGTTGATTCAGGTTCCAAAATCCTTTTGAATTCTGATTCTGAAATTCACCATGTTACCATGTCTTTCTGGGGCTGTCATGGGCAGAGTTGATAAACGTAACTCCTTTGTCATTAATGAAAATGTTGAGCCAGACTGGGCCAGGGCCAGAGCCCAAGCCCTCTAGGGAGAGCTCTGTGTAGGCTGGCAGGGACCTGTTCACTAAAACCCTTAGGGTGGAGTTAATTCTTCAGCTAAGAATCAGCCAGACTCCCTCTTCTTTCCTTACTCACAGACGTGTCATAAGAAATTAAGAGGTTAATTTGAGGTTATGGAGTGAGTGCAGTAGACGTAAGTTCTAGGCTTAGCTCTCCCTCCAGCTCACCCTGACCTCAAGCATCTGGCTTCTCTTATTTTTTTTTTTTTTTAAAGATTTTATTTATTTATTTGACAGAGAGAGACACAGTGAGAGAGGGAACACAAGCAGGGGGAGTGGGAGAGAGAGAAGCAGGCTTCCCGCGGAGCATGGAGCCTGATGCGGGGCTCGATCCCAGGACCCTGGGACCATGACCTGAGCCGAAGGCAGACGCCTAACGACTGAGCCACCCAGGCGCCCCTGGCTTCTCTTATTCGAGCAGATTTCTTTTTTAGCTTATAACTGATAAGCTCTTTCTAGATCTAAAATTCTGCAGTTTGATAACTTAACCAAACATCTTGCTGTAGTTAAGATACACCATATTTTGGGGGCGTTCCCTGAGCAGTGAGTCTAAAAAAACTCTTTTTTTTAGACTCTGAGGAAACTGAGTGAGGTTAGTTTGCTCTGAATTTGTACTTAATGAACCTATATTGGGTCTTTGGGGTCACATTTTAACTTGTTAGTAATGGGTTCTATAATCGAAGGAGACCAGTGGCACCATCACAGAGTTGGGGCCTCTAGAATCCTCCTCCTCTAATCTCTTAGACATAGGTGCACGGACCGTGCTGTTTTCTGGCACCTTTCTTTAATTTGCCCGAGGCTATAAAGCGT
The DNA here is from genome assembly GCF_011800145.1 of Mirounga leonina. Lineage (NCBI taxonomy): Eukaryota > Metazoa > Chordata > Mammalia > Carnivora > Phocidae > Mirounga > Mirounga leonina. Next base: position 8,505,932 of record NW_023270763.1, read on the forward strand.
ATCTGAGATCATAGCGCAGGCTTTAGTATTCTCTGGGAGCTTACATCCAGGCCTCCAGCTTTTTTACGTGGCCTTGTGCCCTCTCACTGCCCCCACCCCTTACGCCTCCCCATGTCTTGAGCTTCAGTTCTGTCAAAAAGATGATGTTTGGGGCGCCTGGGTGGCTCAGATGGTTGGGCGTCTGCCTTCAGCTCAGGTCATGATCCCAGGGTCCTGGGATCGAGTCCCGCATCGGGCTCCCTGCTCAGCGGGGAGCCTGCTTCTCCCTCTGCCCCCTCTCTCTCTTTCTCTCTCTCTCTCTGTCTCTTACGAATAAACAAACAAATCAATCAATCAATCAATCAATCTAAAAAAAAAAAAAAAGATGTTTGTGCACCTTGGTAACACGGTGTTTTCTCACACTAAGGTTGTGATTTTGCTCTCTGGATCCTGCAGTCAGTTTCCAGGTTGCAGCTGTCATTTTTCCCAACTTGAATAGAGCAGACTAGAAATTGTCAGAGTGCGTCACACCTCTGGATACAGTGATTTGTGAAATTTTCTTTCAGTTTATGTGTCGGCTGTGGGCTGCCGTCCAACAAATTTGAAAATTGTTGTTGTAGTATATGGGCCCTGCTCTTAGGCTTAATTGTGAGGTTAGCACCTGGGCAGACTAAACGGTGATTAGTAAAACTACATGGCCAGGTACACCTTGTACCAGTGAGCAGGATAGATGGTGCTGGGCGTGAAGGTGATGTGTGTGTCTTCTCTGTTTCCTTCCTCGTTTTTCACTTTGTCAAAGAGAAAATAGATTTTTTTGCTATCTGGTTGAAATGAAGAGAAACTTAGTGTGGTGATACTGAGCTGGGCCACAAGGAGGCTTCAGCGCACCACTGGGTTCTTGAGGAAAAGGGCGGAAAATCGCTCCAGCTTTTGAGGCCCTTCTAAAAAGTGGTGAGGCACAGCTGACTAGGCGTTCCGTTCCATTGTCGGAGAGGAAATATCCCTGTTGGTTGTCCACACTGGTCCAGTAATTCAGTGAAGACGCCCAGTAGTGTAGTCTGAATGACACCATGGGATGGCTTTAAGCCAATGTGGTGGATTATTTTGAAGCCTTGAACTCCCCAAACCAGTGTTACTTATCCTAACAGGTCTGCCTACCGAAGAAACCTGGAGCAGTTTCTCATGCTCAGCGCTATCAGCATTTTGGGCTGAAGAATTCTTTGTTGTGAGGGGCTGTGTCCTGTTCACGGTGGGATTTTTAACTCTGCCCACTAGATGCTAGTGGTGCCCACCACCCCCTGGTTATTGACAGTCAAAAATGTCTCCAGACTTTGCCAAATGTTCTTGGCGGGGGGGGGGACACACGACAAAATTGCCCCAATTAAGACTCCTGTCTCAACTGGTATCTGGTTCAGAAGGTACTCAAAATAATGGTTTAGATTGAACTGTTGTTTCAGTGCCAAAATTCTTATTACATATGCTCTGTTGGAAAACTATCTATATCCTTTGTGCCTCTTGAGAATAAAGATAATAGGGGCGCCTGAGTGGCTCAGTCGGTTTAAGTGGCTGCCTTTGGCTCAGGTCATGATCCCAAGGGCCTGGGATCAAGCCTCACATCGGCCCCCACACCCCTGACTCCTGTTCAGCAGGGAGTCTGCTTCTCCCTCTGCCCTTCCCCCTCCCCCTCTTTGTGCTCCCTCTCCCTCTGTCTCTAAATAAATAAAATCTTTTAAAAAAGAGAGAAAGATAATATATGATCACTCTAGAAGTTTTTGGAATATGCATAAAAGAATAAAGTCAAAAATTTAAGTTATCTATAATCGTTACTAAAAACAGTAATTTTAACACTTTGATGACAATTCTTTTATTTCAGTTTTTAAATATATATCACATAAGCCTTTTTGTAAATACTGTATTTATAGTTCTAATTTTATCATATAACATTGTCTCATAAATATTTTCCCATGTCCTTACAATTCCATAGTACAAGGAAGGATTTTTTCCTAGTCTGTTCTTTCATCTGTTTTCTTTAAAAGTTAATATCTGTTTTAGGGCACCTGGCTGACTCAGTCAGAAGAGCATGTGACTCTTGATCTCGAGATCATGAGTTCAAGCCCCATGTTGGTGTAGAGATTACAAAAACAAGTAAACTTTAAAAAGTAAATAAATAAGTTAATATCAGTTTCAGTTACACTCAGTTGCATTTAGCTGGTATTCCTAAAATACGTGAATAAAATCTCAGATTCCTGGATTTTAAAATATTGTATAAACAATAGTGTAACAGTAGTGGAAACAACTCATATATTATCCTAATAAATCCCCTTTCTTTCTGTCCATTTGTTTTGTCTCTCCCTGCATGTGCATGTCATTTGTGTAGTGTACGAACAGGTTTCCGTTTTGCTTATTTCATACTGTAAGCATTTCCAGTCCTTCATAATTTGTTCAGTGACTGATGATATCCAGCAGTTGTCCTGCTGCGATACGCCTCTTTCCCTTTCGTTAGATACTAGATTGATTCGTTTTTGTTTTCCTTCCGAAGACACTGCTTAGTGAATATTATGTACCTACCTCCCTTCCCCCTTTATGGTTTATTTCCCTAAGACAAATTTCTAGTAGTGGGAATTACTAGATCACAGAGTATAAAAAGATTTCATGGCTCTTGAAATACATTTCTTTCCAGAGGAGTTGTACCAGTTATTACTGCCATCGACAATGTGCAAGTGTCCACTTCCACCTCTCCTTGCCGGCACTGGCTTTTAAAAATTAATCCTCCATGTGGATAAGAATATGACTTCAAAAGCATTCAGGGTCTCATTGGGGATTTAGTAAAAACTGTACAAAGATCCAGATCCGGCAGGACCAGGGTAGCAGCCTCCGCTCTCTTCCCAGCCCAGCCCCCACTTCTCCCACCTTTGTACAACCTCCAAAGTTCTTTTTAAAACAGAGATTAGACAGTCCTTTGTTCTTTTGCTTATTGTTAAAAAAATAAAATTCATCCAAGTAAATTTAAGGATCTAATTGGTTTTATTAAGCAATTCATGAGTCTGACAGCATCCCATCTAGCAAGTAGAGAGATGCCCCCAGGAGGTGTAAAGAAGGAAGGTTTTTATTGGAAGGAGGGTGGGGCAAGAAGTTATAAGCAAAAGAAAAGAAAGGATTGTTTCAGGCCGGGAAATCTTTTTTGGGGAAAAGGGAAGGGCAGGGTTTTTATCATGCATATGACCTCTCTAGTGTTGATCACGAAATTTCAGGTCAAGTGTTAAAAAGTCACATTCCTGGGGCGCCTGGGTGGCTCAGTCGTTAAGTGTCTGCCTTCAGGTCAGGTCATGATCCCAGGGTCCTGGGATCGAGCCCCACATCGGGCTCTCTGCTCAGCGGGAAGCCTGCTTCTCCCTCCGCTCCCCTGCTTGTGTTCCCTCTTTCACTGTGTCTCTCTCTGTCAAATAAATAAAATCTTAAAAAAAAAAAAAAGTCACATTCCTGGGATAGATTGTAACTATAAGTCTTGGTTTGCTGTTGGGGATGGGGGCAAATGACTCAATTTTTGACTTGTTTTTTCTTTTTTAACTTTATATAATAAGAGGGGCACCTGGTTGGCTCAGTTGGTGGAGCTTGCGACTCTTGATCTCAGGGTTGTGAGTTCAAGCCCTACGTTGGGGGTGCAGTTTACTTTAAAGAAAATTATATAATAATAGCTAACGTTTATTGAACATTTATTACGTACACACAGCTGTAAGTGCTTTGCAGATATTAATATTATCCTCCCAGTGGCCCTGAGAGGTAGGTAGGCAGTGGTTTTATTCCCATTTTAGAGTTGAGGGACTGTAGGCACCAAACAGAGCTAGAGGGAGGGAGTGATGGGGCACGATTGGAACCCAGGTAATGTGTCTCCACTGTCCAGTGCACCTATCCACAGGGTGACCCTGCTTGGAATCTAGTCACAGTCTCTCCACCTTTCCAGTCTCTCCACCAGTTTGGTCTGGCTGCTCTCTTCCACGGGTTCTCTGCCCCCTGCCAGGTGTACACCTCTGTTCTTCCACCTTGCTTCGCATGCTCAGGGCTCTGTGCTCTTTCCTTTTTCATGCTACCTGACTCCCTATCTGCCTGAAGAGCTTCTAGTCATCCTGTACCTTCCTCTTGCAATGTTTTCTCTCTTTGTAAAACCTTTCCTACCCTCCCCCCCCCCAACCTAACCATTCTAGCCTTTCCCTCCACCTTGCTCCCAGAGCTCTGCACTCACCTACTTGGTTTAGAGAATCTGCTAAATCACATAACGCAGTTATCTCTTGAAGGAGCCAAGGGCAGGCTGCTCCAAGATAGGCCACGTTGGCATGAACATTATTTTTGAGTTTGTTAACCTTAAAAATAAGAATTGCCAGTTATTTTACCAGCAAAAAGGGGGTTATTCAGGAATAAAAGAATTGCAGTTTTGGACAAACAAGCCATGGCCAAACCTCAGGCAAATCTAGAGAACAAAGGAGAGGTAGTGCTTTTTTTTTTTTTTTTTTTTTAGATTTTATTTATTTATTTGTTTGTTTGTGTGAGAGAGAGAAAGAGGGCAAGCACGAGCAGGGGTGGGGGTAGGGAAAGGGAGAAGCAGACTCCCTGCTGAGCAATGAGCCCAGTGTGAGGCTCAGTCCTAGAACCCTGGGATCATGACCTGAGCTGAAGGCAGACACTTAACCAACTGAGCCACCCAGGCGCCCTGAGGTAATGCTTTTTTAAGGAGAAAAGGGGTAAGTTGGGAAGGCTGTTACAAACTAAAAGTTCAGTGGAGTAAACTGGGAATTCAAAGTACGGTGGCTTCTCATTGGCTAAGCTTTTGGGGTGGGTACATGGAAAGCATTTCTTTCTCCACCTGGGATAGTAGAGTAGTATCCACATAAAAGATGGAGTCCATTTCTTCTTGTTGGATCTGCAACTGATGGTGAGGGGTAGAGTGCCAACACCCCTCAACTCTATTTTTGGTAAGGTTTCCTGTTACTAATTTTCACGAGTTAGAAGCAGTCAAAACCCAGCAGATTCAGGAAAAGCTCTTATACCTCCCCCTCAACTGCCTGCTGTACCAGGAAGAGAGCTATTAATAGAGATTCCTCTTTACCTAAGAAATTATCTGCACAATAGGGCAACCTTTGTTTTCCAAACATCTTGTTACCTTCCTGCTAATGGTCTTCCGCCTCTTTGTATCCTCAGACTCCTACCCCTCTCCTATGCTCAGGATGTCACTTAAGCCTTCCTATTGCCTGTTTTTGGAATTTTGTGTCTGTCTGGATTCCCCATACATAAAAAATTAAATTTGACTTTCTCCTATTACTGTCTCATGTCAGTTTGATTCTTAGTCCAGCTAGAAGGACCTGAAAGGGCATAGGAAATCTTCTTCCCCAACACTATTCAGCTGTAAAATCCCAATTCCATGAGTGTAAGGCAGTGTCTTTTTTTTTTTTTTTTAATAAAAAACTTTTAGAATGGTTTTAGATTTACAGGAAAAGTCCAGAGATAGTATAGTTCAAAGGATTCCCATATCCAGCTTCCCCTTTTATTAACATCTGAAGTTAACCGTTTTATCACAATTAATGAACCAGTATTGATAGATGTATTAGCTGAACTCTCTGCTTTATTCAGATTTCCTTAGTTTTTACCTAATGCCTTTTTCTTGTTCCAGAATCCCATCCAGGATATCACATTACATTTAATCACCATGTAACCTTAGGCTTCTGTTAGCTGTGATTGTTTCTCAGACTTTCTTGTTTTGATGCCTTTGAGGGTTTGGAGGGTTGGGTGTCCTGTAGAATATCCCTCAATTGGGATTTGTCTGATATTTTTCTCCTGATTAGACTAGAGTTATTTATTTGGGGGAGGAAGGCCACACAGATAAAGTTCCATTCTTAATCACATTATATCAAGTCTCTGTGCTGTTAGGATGACTTGCACTGTTGATGTTTTGACCTTGATCACCTGGTTGAGGCCGTGCCTGTCAGTACTGTCTACTGTAAATTCACTCCTTTTGTCCCCCTTCCCACGCTGTACTTTTTGGAAAGAAGGCACTGCATGCAGCCCACATGTAAAGAGTGAGGAGTTATGTACCCTCTCTGTGAGGGTGGAGTAGCTACATGAATTATTTGAAATCCTTTTACACAGGATTGATCTCTTTTCCCCTATTTATTTATATCAATATGGACTTTTGGACATTTATTTTATACTTCAGGTTGAATCCAGTATCACCTTATTTATTTTGTTACTGATCTTGTTCCAGCTTTGGCCATGGGAGGCTCTTTCCTTTGGATTCTGTGTCCCTTTTACATACTCCCATCATTATTGGATTTGGATTTTTTTTTCTTGTTCTTTTTTTTTTAAGCACATCCTTACTTTCTGGCACTATAAGTTATTCTAGACTTACCTTTTATATTTCCTGACCCAGACCCAGACCCAGAACCAGCCATTTCTCCAAGGAGTCTTGATTTGTTTAGAAACCAAGATCTGGGGGTTAGGCATGTTCTTTGCTGCTGGGGTGTTGTTGTTTGTAGGCCCCCTTAACTGATAGAACAAGGAAATATGCATGTGTACTAACCAGTGTGTGTACGCATATTTATAGATATATCTATATATAATTGTTTGTATTGATTTCTATTATGCTAACCTGAGTTTATACTGATGTCTCCAACTCTGATCCATTGCCACATGGATCATTCCAGCCTTCCATCATGAGCCTCCAGCCTCATTCCAGCTTGTTTGCCCATAACCTCCCGCTCTGATAATGAGGAACCTGGCCTGTACCCTCCACCGTTCATTTATTCAGTTGTCCAGTTCCAGTGCATGTGGATAGTGGCTTCAGGATTGTTAACCTGTTAACCTGTGCGAAACACTTCCATCAGCTAGAGTCCAGTGTTCTGTACAGTTCCTTTGCCTTTGGTCTTACAGACTCCGCTGTTTCCAAAATTGCTTAGGGCAGCACTTTCCCCCACCCCCTTCACGGAAGTTGTTTCATCCGTTTGTTATAGGGTTGAATTCATATGTCACCTTTTGCATTCGTCCTGGGATCCTAAATAACTTTTTAAATTTGCATACACTAAGATGTATTCTCTGTGCTATAAGTTTTGACAAATGCATGACATCCTGTAGCCACTATTACAGTATCCTACGGAATTGTTTCATTGCCTTAAAAAGAATCCTGTGCTTCACCTCCAGCCTCCTCCCACCCACAATCCCTGGCAACCACCCGTCTGTTCACCGTTTTCCATAATGCCATATAGTTGGAGTCCTACAACATGTAGCCTTTTCAGCTGGCTTCTTTCACTTAGAAAAATGCATTTAAGATCCATCCATGCTTTTGCCTGGCTTTATAGCTCATTCCTTTTTATTGTGGGATGGTATTCCATCGTATATGGCTATGCCATGGTTTATTTATCCATTCACCTGTTGAAGGACATTTTGGTTGCGTCCTGTTTCTGGTGATGATGAAGAAAGCTGCTGCAAACATCTGTGTGATGACTTTCGTGTGGGTGTGTTTTCGGATCAGCTGAGTGTACACCTAGGAGGGTGATTGCCGGGTCCTGTGATAAGAGTGTGTTTTGCTGTGTAAGAAACTGACAGACTAGCTTCCAGAGCAGCTGGACCATCTTGCACTCCCACCAGCAGTAAACGGGAGCTGCTGTCCTCCTCATCCTCACCAGCAAGTGGCAGCGTCAGTTTGTTTCATTTTAGCCAGTCTAGTCTGCGTGTTGTGGTATCTCACTGTTGTTTTAATTTGGGACAGCCTCTTTTTGATTCTTGTGTCCTTGATACTAAACATAGTAGTGATAAACACTTTATTTTTTTATTATGTTGTAAGAATGAGCAAGTGAAATAACTTTGTCAAGTTACCAAAGGATTTGGGTGTGCACCAGATTCCTAGACTTCTCTTCGAGAGTAATGCTTCTAGGCCCTGACATCATGTTTCCCAAACATAGGCATCTGTTGTATTTGCTATTAGATGAGGTACCCCATTTCCAAGGGCTTTTCAATCACAGGGGATGATTTGCGCCTTCCTCTTGTAGCCAGCATCTCGGGCATCCAGAACACCCATTGCACAAGCATCCAAGTTAGTGTTTTACTCTTTCTTTAAGATCTGAGTTGAAGATCAAATCCTGTGCACCCATCCTGCTCTGTTCAGACCTCTGCAGGGGTTGGCAGTTCTTAGAGAACCTTGAGGCAGAGTATGACTAAGTTATGGAACAAAGCAAATCATCAGCAGTTTCCACCTTGGAGCCCGAGTTCTAGAGCAGGGCCCCTGGCTGGTATATGGGGAATGGGTTACAAGTGGCAACGACTGTGTTCCCCTTGGCCTTTGGGGTGGAGACTGAGGGCCCAGGCCTTGGACCGGTCACACCGCATGCCATAGAAATAGCATCCTCTTCTGGGAGTGCTGCACTCAGGGAGCTGGGGGGTACTGCCCTAGCATCCAGGGGCTCAGAGCCAGGTTTTTGATGCATCTCTAGTTTTTCACTCCATCTTTCCATGGCATGCATGGTTTTTCTTTTCTTTTCTTTTTTTTTTGTATTGTGGTAAAATATACATAACATTTACCATCTTAACCATTTTTAAGTGACAGCTCAGTGGTGTTAAGTGCATTCACACTGTTGTGTAGCCATCACCACTGTCCATCCCCAGAACTTTTCATCTTATAAAATGGAAACTGTACCTGAATAAACACTAACTCCCCCTTCCCCCTACCCCCAGCCCTTAGCAACCACCAGGTTACTTTCTGTCTCTGTGCATTGGAATCATAGGTATCTGTCTCTCTGTGGCTGGCTTATTTGACTGAATATTATGTCCTCAAGGTTCATCCATGTTGTGGCAGGTGTCAGAATGTCCTTCCCCCTCCCCTTTTTTTTTTGAGATTTTATTTATTTATTTGACACACAGCGAGAGAGGGAACACAAGCAGGGGGAGTGGGAGAGGGAGAAGCAGGCTTCCCGTGGAGCAGGGAGCCCGATGCGGGGCTCCATCCCAGGACCCCGGGATCATGACCTGAGCCAAAGGCAGACGCCCAACGACTTAGCCACCCAGGCGCCCAGAATGTCCTTCCTTTTTAATGCTGAGTAATATTGCGCTGTGTGCACAGACTACACTTTGCTTATCCGTTCAGTGTGCTCACCTCACCCCCGTCTCTACCTTGTTTTCCTTTTGCCTCAGTTTCCTTGTGCACTTCTGCAGGCATGGTTTGGCAGAGGCCTAGAGAGTCAGTCCATGTCAGAGTCCTGTTTCTTAGTGGTTATGAGACCTTGAGTAACAAGTTATTGTGAACTCCATTCCTTATCTGTAAAATGGATCTGTAGTAATGGTACTTGTCTCTTAGACTTCTCTTGTTAAGTAATCTCCACACCCAACGTGGGGCTTGAACTCACAAACCCGTGATCAAGAGTTGCACACTCCACTGACTGAGCCAGCCAGGCGGCCCTATCGCATAGATTTCTGTTAGAGTGAAACAAGGTGGTATATGGAAAGACAGCATGTGCCTGGCACATAAGAGGGTTTTGTTGTTTTTTTTTTTTTTAAGATTTTATTTATTCATTTGAGAGAGAGCACAAACAGGGGAGAGGGAGAAGCAGACTCCCTGCTGAGCTGGGAGCCCAATTCGGGGCTCGATCCCAGGACCTGGAGATCATGACCTGAGCTGAAGGCAGAGGCTTAACCATCTGAGCCACCCAGGCGCCCCAACATAAGAGGTTTTCTACAAATATTAGTTATTAAAACATGCTTGGGGCGGCTGGCTGGCTCAGTCGGTTGAGTGTTTGACTCTTGGTTTTGGCTCAGGTCATGATCTCAGGGTTGTGAGACTGAGTCCCACGTCGGGCTCCCCGCTCAGTGCAGAGGCTGCTTGAGATTCTTTCTCTGCCCCTTCCCCTCCTCTAAAATAAGTAAACCTGAAAAAATAAAATATGCTCAGTGTTTGCACTTTCGAAACTTCTCATTCCTTTTGGCATGAGGTTGAGAAGGAGGAATATCCTAAAGTAATGAAACTAAATCTGAGAGATGGTTTCCAGCCATTGCCATGAGTGTTCTTTAGTGGCCCACCCTGGGGTGTGAGGGTGATTGTAGACTGTGCTGTGCCCTGGGCACCCCAGGCCCCCCACCTTGAAGCTGTCTGACCCTGTGACGACAGCAGTAGCAAAGCTCTGGGTCCCTGGGGGTGCTGGAGCGAGTTCCTGCACATCTGCAGGGAGGAGGCCTGTTGGTGGGCCTAGGGAGCCCACGGTGCCTGCAAGGGGCTGGAGGACAGGGCTGCCTCTGTGGGCTCTGGCTCTCCTGTTGCAACTCTCGCCCACTGCCCTGCTCCTAAGGAGAGGGGAGGAGGAGGTGGAGGAGGAGCTGGGAACAAGTTGTCTTTCTGCTCAGCTTTTGGCCAGCTCAGCTGCACTGTGGGTACCGACAGTCATGCTGGGGAAACACTGGAATTCAGAGCTGCATGTAGAGTGTCAACAGAGAAGGTTTCTGGGTCTGTGGGAAGAGCTGGGAAGCTGGCATATTTGTTGTGGGCAGGGCCCTCTGCTACATAGTTTTTGAATCCTTTTGCAAACTGTCGTGAGAGCTTGAGACTTGGGTAGGAGCGTTGTTGGCCTAATGTTAAGTGTTAAAGGGCTGGCTGGGGACATGGCCCCACATGGGGGGGCAGCATCTAAAAAGCAGTGGGGTGGGTGCCTGGGTGGCTCAGTCAGTTAAGCGTCTGCCTTCAGCTCAGGTCATGATCCCAGGGTCCTGGGATCGAGTCTTGCATTGGGCTCCCTGCTCAGCGGTGAGTCCGCTTCTCTCTGCTGCTGTCCCTAATTGTGTGCTTGCTCTCTCGCTGGCTCTGTCAAATAAATAAATATTTTTAAAAAATAAAATAAAAAGCAGTGAGGCCCAGTTGATGGGGTGTTGGGCTCCCTTTATGGATGCTGTTGGACCTTCTTCACAGAGATGAGATTCAGCTGCCAGCAGTGGTAGATCAGTTCTGTGACCCACCCTTTATATCCGAGAGGTGGCACAAGGGACTGATGGACGTGAGGACCTCCTCTGGCTCCTCATGCTGTGTGGGCACAGCTACAGCTGACCCTTAGACAACATGGCTTTGAACTGCGTGGGTCTGCATATATGTGGATTTTTTTTTACAGTACAGCACTGTAAATGTATTTTCCTGATTTTCTTAATAACATTTTCTTCTATCTGGCTTACTTTTCTTGAAGCATACTTTATTGTAGGAATGCACTATGCAATACATATTACATAGAAAATGTGTTAATGGACTGTTTATGTAATGGGTAAGGCTTCTGGTCAACAGTAGGCTATTAGTAGTTCCATTTTGGGCGAGTCAGGAGTTAGACATGAAGGGGCGCCGAGGTGGCTCAGTTGGTTAAGCATCCAACTTGATCTCAGCTCAGGTCTTGATCTCAGGATCATGAGTTCATGCCACGCTGGGCATGGAGCCTACTTTAAAATTAAAAAAAAAAAAAAAAAAAAATTGGGCGCCTGGGTGGCTCAGTCGCTAAGCGTCTGCCTTCGGCTCAGGTCATAGTCCCAGGGTCCTGGAATCAAGCCCGGCATTGGGCTCCCTGCCCTGCGGGAAGCCTGCTTCTCCCTCTCCCACTCCCCCTGCTTGTGTTCCTGCTCTGTCTCTGTCAAATAAATTAAAAAATCAAAATAAATAAATAAATAATAAAAAATTAAAAAAATAAAAATTATACGTGGATTTTTGACCACGCAGCGTGGGGAGTTGGTGCCCCTAACCTCTGCACTGTTCATAATCTCTCCTCAGTGCTCCTCCATTTTTAAAGTGTCCCTTGGTTCTCTGGGTGAATTTGTATGTCTCTAATCAGATGTCATGTGATTACAGGATCCAGTCAGTCCCAGGAGCAGCCATCCAGTAGCTCTGAGGAAGCGTCTGGAACAGAGGAGGAGGAGGAGCAGCCCAGCTTCATCATGGGGCGATGACAGTGTTTGCTCTGGTGGGCTCTCTGGAGCCTGGCCCGTTCTGTGACCAGGGCCTCAGGAAACCCTCCACACAACCCGAGGGAAAAGGAGGAGGCTCTGTTTCAACTCAGTTCCCCTCCCAGCGCCTTGCTGGAGAGAAGCAAGTGGGAACCCATCCTGACCGTTGATGACCCCACCTGTGGGCAGGCCTCCATGCCTGTGGGACAGAGAGAACCGGGTCTTGGACACTTGGGGCACCGCTGAGCAAAGTTCATTCAGGTTCCCACTGATAGCGAACACGTATTACTTTCTGCTCCTGGTGCCTGTTCTTCTGTTTGGACAGTGATGAGTTTGGACTGGTTTCTGTGAAAGAAATGTTTATTTAGTAAAGAACAGAAACACTTTAGGTTTTGTTCAGACCTGTGTAATGTTGTTCCGAAGCTGTAGGGAAGGCTCGGAAGCAATGTGACAGGAGTGGGCCTGTTTCCAGGCTTGCTGAAGGAAATGGCCCAGGCTCTGGGGCCAGCCCGCACTGCATGGTGCAGGACCCCCACTTCCTCCCGCTCAGGGGCAGACTGTACCCCATGATACATGCTGTCGCCCAGCAGCCCCCAGCCCCCAAGTGTGAATTGAGAAGCCCCGAACATGTGCACAGGGAGATGTGGGGCTCAGCCAGGAAGCCGAGTCATAGGAAGGGCAACTTGGGGTGTGAAGAAAGCTTTCAGAAAAATAAACAGAGAATCCCAGCTCTTCTGGACCAGAGCAGAGTGTGGGGAGTCCTGGCCCAACTCGAAGGGAGGGAGTGAATTGGCCAAAAGCCGCATTTTAGACCTGCAGTAGGGGATCTGAACCAGGTGCGAGGTGAGCTGGGGCGGTCTCTCTGGCCAGTGGGAGGGACAGAGATGGTTTGAATTGGAGCCTTTGCTCACTTTTGGGGCTATTTATCTCCAGTTCCAAGTTTCTAAGTGCATTTTGTGCCTTTTATGGAGTTTGATAGAATTAAGGAAATAGTGGTTTTGAGCGAAGGGAAACTAAGAAACATTTTACTTGTTTTTCATTTTTGCAGTATGGATTTTCCTGGCCCCCACCCTGAGCCAGGCGACATCTGTGATCACTTCTTTCCTTTAAACAATTCAAGCCACAGGAATTTTTCTTTCCCAGGAAACTGAAATGGAAAATTCAGCCCTAATAAATTAGCACACCCATGGCTGTACATTTTGGAACCTGTGTTTCTCTCGTCAGGGACTGGCTGGTTAGTTTTGTGTTTATTTTTTGTTCTACTATCTTTGTACTGTTGGTTTCTTAATCTCTCCACAAGATGTGTGTCACAACTCTTGCTTTGAATCTGCAGCCTGCATCTTGTGGGTGTTCTCTTGCCCTGGAGGCTTGTCAGCGGTGCTAGAACTTGGAGTCTGAAGATCTAGGTATTCCAGTTCTTTTTTTAAAGATTTTATTTGAGAGAAAGAACACAAATGGCAGAGGGAGAAGGACAAGCGGACTCCCCACTGAGCACAGATCCCAAAGTGGGGCCCGATCCCAGGACCCCTGAGATCATGACCTGAGCCAAAGTCAGACACTTGACCAACTGAGCCACCCAGGTGCCCCCTGGGTATGCAGTACTGACGCTGCCTCTGGTGCATCTGGCCAAGAGCTTATTAATGACACCAAGCAGACATGTGTTGGAATGGGGGGGGCGAATGCCAGAACAGATAACAGGATGCCAGGCTGGAGGTTTATGTTCTACACGTTTACTAGGTTTTCAGAAGAGGATGTTTAGGTAGGAAATGTCTAGCAATTTCTGGCAATTTTTAAGGGGCTGTCAATACCTTAGGTTGAATGATGGTCTTCAGGGTATTGTTGTTTGAGAAAAGGGAACAGTTAGGTGTCATCATTGAGAAGGGAGTGGGAGATACAGAGAGACCCCCCTCTCCCCCCAAAAAAAGCCATGATGGGGAGAAAATCATTCAGTTACGCCGTCATTAATTGGCTTGTGGGTGGGGAAAATCAGGACTTGATCCACAAAGGTGTGCATAACTTGGTTGTCTCAGGAAGCCTCGCGTTATAAGAATTCTCATTTACTTCATTCAGTTACTCGCTCCCCACACTTCTGTTGAGCACTTCATGAGACAGCCCTGTGCCAGCCACAGTTACTTGTATTGGAATACTCTGTCCTTCGATTAGGTGTCCCTTATAGGTTTACCCAACGAGATTTATAAACACAGAGAGGTCTGGAAACTTGCCCAGGTCACCCAGCAAGTAAGTGGTAGAGCTGGGATTTGAACCCCAGCAGTGTGACTCCCAGAATCCACCATCCCCTGCACCGTAGTGCTATGCTGCTCCAGGGAGAAGCTGTGTGTGGCCCAGACACGCTGGGAGGGAGGCCCAGTGCAGCTCTCTCGGTGCCAGGGCCGTAGGCTGAAGGCTGCTCCTTCAATAAGCTCCTGGCGCGTGTGCATGCGTGCACGTATGATAAGGTATATAATGGTTTTAAGTGTAGTTGTCCCTTATTGTTCACAAGTTCTATGTTCGTGAATCCACCTGTTCACTAACACTTCTAACCCCAAGATGAGTACTCGTGGTGCTTTTGTGGTCACTTGCAGACATGCACAGACCGGTGAAAAATTCAAGTTGCCTAATGCTGTGTTTCCAGCTGAGTTCAAACAAGGCAGTGCTCTGCCTTCCTGTCCAGCTCAAACGTGTCCATTTAATGGCAGTTTTTTTGCATTTTTTGCTTTTCCTTGATGATTTTGCCATTTTTTAAATGGCCCTGAAGCATAGTACTTGAAGTACTGTCTAGTGTCCTAAACAAAAGAAGGCCGGATGTGCCTTAGATAAGCTTTGTTCAGGCATGAGTTACAGTGCCCTTGGCTGCAACTTCATCTTTAATGAATCCATACATATTAATGCAAGTGTTTTTACTTTATTTTTTTTTTAATTTTTATTTCTTAAGGTTTTATTTTAAGTAATCTCTACACCCAACATGGGGCTTGAACTCATAACCCCTAGATCAAGGGTCACACGCTCAGGGCACCTGGGTGGCTCAGACAGTCGGTTAAGCTTCTGACTCTGGATTTCAGCTGAGGTCATGATTTCAGGGTTGTGGGATTGAGCCCCTGGCGCAGAGCCTGCTTGAGATTCTCCCTCTCCCTCTGCCGCCCCTCCCAATAAAATAGAATAAACTTAAAAAAAAAAAAAAAGTCACATGCTTCCCCAACTGCACCAGCCAGGCAGTTGATGTGACAGGTGTGTGTGGGGGGAACAGAAACACCCCCGTTTCCCCAAGCAGCAGTGGTTCAGTATTCACTAATCAACACTCAGCGTCCACAGTGACTTTAGGGAACATAACTGCTATGAATAATGAGCACCAGGGCGTGTTCGGAGAGTGAGGGAACGTGCATGAGCAAGCCTGGCCTTCTGGAGAGCGGCGTTTCCTAAAGCAAGGATTGTGCCTCCCTGCTGTCTTCCCTGTGCGAACGGTGCTTTATCTCACCTGGGGGATCAGGAGCTGAACTCCGCAGTCCCACTTTGAATGTAGGACCAGAGAAGTCACATGGGAGGGAACCAGCACTCCCCACCTATCCTTTACGTCTTCCCTACTGTGTTCATCTCCCACCATCTAAAAGGTGCATTTCTAAAAGGTGTCCTTTCTTGGCCCTCCCCCACAGCGGGTAACCGTCCCCCAGAGCAGAGGGAAAGCAGAGGTTCAGGCTGAGTCCTCCTGCCCCACCACCATCCCCCAGCCCGGCTTGCCCTCCAGGTACAGTGCCTGGTGCACGCCCCGCCCCCCCAACCACAAGCAGCTCCACGAGCAACAGCAGCAAAGCCCCGGCTCCAGGCTCTCCTGCAGACCACCACCCCATTTATCTCCTCCCTTCTCAGCCCAGCTTCCAGAGAGTTCTCTGTTTGCTTCCACCTCTCCCAAGTCTTCATCCCCATCATGCCACTGAAAGCCTTCAGTGTTGCCACATCGAGCCCCCGGGGGCATCTATCATTTAGAAGCCAAAACCCCTAGCACCCCGACCGTACTGCCTCCTGCCTTTCTTTCCACCTTTCCCTGGCTTGCTTCTCTGCTCAAATCCTAAAGTTAGGGTGACCCAGTGCACTGCCTTTTATGGTTAACACTCAGGCCCCAGGAGATCTTAATCTGACCCGTGGCTTTAAATACCACCCTGACTGCTGTCTTCGGAGTCTGTGGCTTCACAGACTCAGCCCGGGTCGGTGCCCCACTCCCCTCACTCCTGCTCTGCCCCTTCCTGTGCCGTCAGGCCTCAGCTTTCCACCCACCCTGTTCCGTTGCCTTGTCTTCCTAGCATCCATCCCTTGTGTACTGGTCAGCAGCCCCCTGCCACACCAGCAGCCCTCACATCCCGCACTCAACTCTGAGCGCCGCCAGAGCGTGAGGACCTGCCTGTCCTGTTCTTTGCTGTACCTCTAGTGCCAGGACAGGGCCTGGGACATCACAGGTGCTCAGTGATGTCCCGTGAGGTGACTGAGCAAATCTCAGTGCCTGAAAGCGAGCAGGGAAGTTGTTCATACCTGAAAAACGGCCTCTGTGGCAGGAAGAGCCTGAGCAGGTGCACACAGTTGTGTGTGCTGGAGACGTGGATGTGATGCCCCAGGCAACAGGAGAGCCCACTTCAGACATCCAGACTGCCTGGCCCGGCCTCCAGGCCGAGGAGGCCGACTCCTCGCAGCTCAGGCATTTCAGACACCCCCCCCCCCCCCCCCGCCCCGCCCCGCCCCTGCGGCTTCTGCCGCAGGCGCCCCCTCCCATACCTTCAGAAACACTGGTTTGGAACCTGTCGAGGACTGTTACTACTTCAAGTTTCCTTTCTTTTTTTTTCGACATGGATCTTTTGGAAAAAGCCAGTTATTCAGGTGAGTTAGATGAGTAACGTTTTGTTGACTTCCGGAAATAGGAATATAACTCAATCCGTCTCCAGGCTGCCTAGAAGGAGAGTGGGGAGAGCACCATTTCCTTCGGCAGTGTTTCTGGAAACAGGTGCGCCTTCTCTCTCCCCTGTGGAAGCTCATTTATGTCTACTGTTTGGCACATACTTGACTAAAGTGAGCTACAGTTACCATATTTTAATATATTTCTATAAAGAGAACATCGTGGGGCAGGTCCTGAGGCAGTTTTCAGTTTTCTTATTCCACAGCACATAGCAAATGTTTGTTGAACAGGACCAAAAGCTTAATCTGAAGGATTCCTAAGTGTACTTGGCTCAGCAGTGGGGATGATGGTGAGCAAGATGTAGGCCTTGGCTTGAAGGATCTCCAGGTCTGATAAAGAGACACAGACAAGAGAAAGGTCAGTGCAGTGGCGCGTACCACAGAGTGGCATGTGACCCAGGCCTCCGGGATGCGGGCAGGACTGAACTGAGCTCCTAGGTAGCTCACAGCAGTTTTAAGAAAGCAAGCCGAGTAGGGCGCCTGGGTGGCTCAGTTGGTTAAGCGACTGCCTTCAGCTCAGGTCATGATCCTGGAGTCCCTGGATCGAGTCCCGCATCGGGCTCTCTGCTCGGCAGGGAGCCTGCTTCTCCCTCTGACCCTCCCCCCCTCTCATGTGCTCTCTCTCTCTCATTCTCTCTGTCTCAAATAAATAAATAAAATCTTTAAAAAAAAAGAAAGAAAGCCGAGTAGAGATTAGTAGTAGATGCCCTGTTATGGCCTGAGTCACTAGGTTAAGGGGACTGGAGTTGATCTAAGGCCACAGGGAAAACTGAAGGGTTGGAGGGGGCTGGAGAGACAGGAATTTTTCCACTTCACAGTGTGGCGAGTAGATGGGAAGGGAACAGGTGGAAGGCTCTTGCAGAAATGCAGAGCAGAGGTGATGAGGGCCTGAATTAGTGTGAGACCAGCGGGACCAGGGAGAAACGGGAGAGTTCCCAGGACTGGATGGGGATGGAGGAATCAGGAATGACAGCAGATCTGTAATGTCACCAGCTGGGTGGCTGGTGGAATTCTTGAGACAGGTGACCCAGGAGGTAGGGCAGGCAGGTGAGGAAAG
Organism: Mirounga leonina; assembly: GCF_011800145.1. Classification (NCBI taxonomy): domain Eukaryota; kingdom Metazoa; phylum Chordata; class Mammalia; order Carnivora; family Phocidae; genus Mirounga; species Mirounga leonina. The sequence goes on from NW_023270763.1 coordinate 8,523,846, forward strand.
AGGAGGTATTCAGCTGTAAGCGTGGCGGGGGTGGGGGTGGGGGTGGGGGGCTTGGGTCACGCCCTGCCAGGCTGGGGGTGATCTGGGCTGGAAGTGACCATTTGGAGTCAACAGGCTCCTCAAAACGGGAGTGGGTGGGACCTGTCGGGAGGGAAGTGGGGAAACACCCACATCTAGGGGACAGCAGAGGGGGAGCCTGCACAGGTTAAAAAAAGAGGTGAGAATGGGGCGCCTGGGTGGCTCAGTCATTAAGCGTCTGCCTTCAGCCCGGGTCATGGTCCCAGGGTCCTGGGATCAAGCCCCGCATCGGGCTCCTTGCTCAGCGGGAAGCCTGCTTCTCCCTCCCCCACTTGCCCTGCTTGTGTTCCCTCTCTTGCTGTGTCTCTCTCTGTCAAATAAATAAAAAAATCTTAAAAAAAAAAAAAGAGGTGAGGGCACCAGAAGAAGGAGAGAGTTGTTTCTAGAAGGGAGGAAGGCACGGCTGCAATCTGTCCTGGAGTTCACGTCACAGTGGCAGTGGGCTGCAGAGGGCTGGGAAGGAAGTGGTAATGACAGCTCTCTTGAGAAGTGTGGCGAGAAGTGGGGGAAGGTGGTGGCAGGAGAGGTCAGAAGGGGTCAGGCTGAGTGGGAAGGGAGGGGGGCGGGGAGCTGGTATCAACACAGGCTAGGAAGCAAGGCGGTACAGGCTGAGAACTGGGTGAGAAAGGGTCAGGAAGTGGGAGGTGTGAACTTAAGATCTAAAGGGTAGTGACAAGGCCTAACCATGGGAGTCAATGGCCAAGGGGACAGAACTGTCAAGGGACTGGATACATTGTCCAGAGCAGCTGAGCGGCCATCCAGATGAGAAGACCCAGGGAAGAGGAAAGCAGGGGCCGCGGTCCTCATGGAATGAGGGTGTGCATTGATGGGGAAGACCAGAACGTGATCAGCTCCTGGGATGTGCCTCAGAGACTTGGTCTTTTTCTTTTCTTTTTTTTTTTTTAAAGATTTTATTTATTTATTTGAGACAGAATGAGAGACAGAGAGCATGAGAGGGAGGAGGGTCAGAGGGAGAAGCAGACTCCCTGCCGAGCAGAGAGCCCGATGCAGGACTCGATCCCGGGACTCCAGGATCATGACCTGAGCCGAAGGCAGTCGCTTAACCAACTGAGCCACCCAGGCGCCCAAGGGACTTGGTCTTTTTCAAGCTGAGACCCGAGGAGAAGGAGCAACTTGCTGTGGCCAAACTACTCGGGAAATCACAGCCCAGACTCTCCCCTGGGTGTGCCAGCTGCGTGGCTGGCACCCATGGGCCTTGCCCTGACCCTCCTCCTCTGGGTAGTGGTGCACCTAAGGGGCCTTCCAACTATTAGTATTCTAACTGTTCCTCTCCGTTCAGCATGGTGCTGGCACCTTCCTTAATCTTCTAGGGGCTGGGGAGAAAGCCATTTTCTGTGTTTGGTTAGGAAACTGGCTCGGAAAAGCACTGGTGGTGATGACTTAGGTTTTGCTTCTGTCTGGGCACGCTGGGTAGGTGTGCTAGGGGGTGGGAGCGCCATCACTGGTACCGGAAGCTTTCTAAAGGATGTGCAGTCAGACACCAAGGGTGAAAATTTAAGCAAGTGACTCTGTTGTGGAAAGAATGGTCATCTATGATGCAATGACTCTAGTTTACAAAGCGTTTCTTCTTCCTGTTTTCCAGATCATTTTACAAAGAGCTGTTGGTTTTTGAGGGTTCCGCCCCCTAAAATTCAAATGATCCCCTTTCCTATAGTCATCTGTAATGTGTGTGCATGTGTGTTGGGCGGAGGGTCAGTAATCAGACCCTGGGATTTTCCTAGGCTGTGGTTTGTTTTTAAGTGTCTTCCTGAATTTAAAAGGTGTCATTCCGGCTCTCAGCATTGGCCTCTAGAATACGTCTTGAGAGAGAAATGGATTTGACCTGACATCCGTTCACTTCTCTTCTTACAGTTGTCAGAAAACTTGGACTGGTTGACATGAGTGGAATTTTTCTTTCATTTGGATAAATGTGTCACTGTTGGATAGTGTTGTGACAGATGGAAAAATCCTATGTAGGGCACGCAGGAAGGACTGTGAGGGGCCGTTTGGCACGGGGGCTTGATATGAACCCATCTCGCCTCTTGGTTAATTATTCGTATGCACTTCCTGAAAAGAATGTTCTGTTTGAATAGCTTAGTAGAACAGCTCAGCGGACGCCCATCAGGGGCCAAGCGAGCTGCACCCGGGTTAGAACCCCGTGTGTCTGGCTGGGCCTGGGGGCGGGGGGTGGGGCGGTGGTCGGCTACAGTCCGGGCCACCACCTGACCAGTTCCTGCGCGCTGTGCGCAGTGCCACGGTCCACCCTGGCAAACGGGTGTGGCTGCCGGAACCCTTCCCAAACGGTGCCCCTTTCCCCACTCTAGCCACCTCACCCCGCCGGCCCTGTCGGCTGACAATGGGATACCTGTTCCCTCTCCCCGCAGGGCGTGCCCTCCTGGCCTCTCCCCACCCTTCCACACGGCCCATGGCCAAGCCTGGGCATCCTTTGGGGCTCACCCTGGGGACTCCGTGCTCTCTTCGGGTAGTCAGACCCACACACGGGTCGAGCAGGGCTCACCCTGCCCTGGACCTGTTGTCCAGACCCAGGGACCAGAGAAAGTGCAGCCGCATCGTTCGCCAGCGCTGCTGAGGGAGAAGGAAGGGGGTGGTGAGAGCGAGGGATGCCCAGGCTTCCGGCCCCCTTCGCCGCCGAGCCGACCCGTGTTCACTGTAGCCCACGGCGCGCCCGGGGAACGGGAGAGATGCGCACCTTTTGCCGGTTTCCGCTCCCCGGCTTCCGGCCCGGGTGGTCCTGACTGGTGGGTCCACGCCGCGGGGGTCCCCCAGGAGGGGCAGCGAGTCCCCGCCTTTCCCTCCGCTCCCGGCCTGCCAAGTCACGTGGCCCGTGGCGCCCCCCATGGGCCAACCACGTGACGGCGGCGCGCCGTTGCCTCGGCAGCGGCTGCGGTAGCCCGCGGGGGCGGGGCAGCCGGCGGGGGCGGGGCTGGGGGGGTACCCTGCAGGACGCACGGAAGGAGGGAGGGGGCCGTGCTCAGCGCCCCGGCCGGGCCACGGGGCCACAGGGCAACACGGCCACGCCGCCTGCCGCAAGCCCTAGCCGGAGCGGAGCCGGGCGGGCAGGCAGAGCAGCTCGGTGAGTGCTCGCCGTGGGGGGTTGGCGGGGTGTGGGGGGGGGTACCCCGCCCTGCTGGGGGACCGACCGGAATTGCACCGGGAGACCCGACGGGGGGAGGGGATGGGCTTTCTCCTGGGCAGGCTTGGGATGGGGTGGCTTCGGGGTTGGAGGGCGGCCAGGTGGCCCCAACCCCATGAGATCCTCGGGCGGGGTGCGGCGCTGAGAAGGCTCGGAGGGAGGTCGGGGACGGGGGCCGAATGCGGGTCCTGCGGCTCCTGAGGCTTCCCTAGGGGAAGGGACCGAGATGCAGGTGGATGACTCTGGGAAAGCCCTATGGGGGCTGCGCCCCCCCGCCCCCCGCGGGTGTGACAGAGACTGAGTCAGAAACAGACTCGCCGTTGCTCATGCCCCAGATGTTTAAAGGAAATTAAAACAGCCAAACCCCAGACCCGCCCCCTGGATCAGACAGGCCTGCCAAGGAGAATAGCTCATCTTCAGAGAGTCATCGTTATTCTACAAGAGCTTTTTTTCTCTGATTAACCTTATATATTTAAAAACAACAACAACAAAAATCGCCTGCAAAGTTCAGCCAGGAGAGGACCTTTTGGAGCCTCTGCCACCTGACAAATGTCTGGTTCCATCTTGCCCCACCCCACCCCCTGCCCCATCCGGGAGTGTGAGGACCAGACTCTGCCTCTCCCCCCCCCCCGGGTAGGGGGAGGAAGCCTGGCACAAGGTAGGACATTGGGGTTGGGACGATTAGGATGGATATGAATCCGGTCCGGGCTGCTCCCTGAGCAGGAAGTGGCCTCTCCATCTCCAGGACCCACAGGCCTGCCTCAAGACCTGGCTCAAAGCAGATGCACACCCCACCCTTCCTTCCACTCCCTGCCACCCTGAGGACATGTGCAGGGCTGAGGCTGCCTGGGCACTACCCAGAGGCCACTGTCCGCCCTCACTGCCCACAAAGCCCTCCATCTCCACTTTCCAACTCGAGCCCAGCCCATGCCCATGGATGGCCCTGGGCTTCCCCCTTCTTCAGCCCACACATGCCTGTACCCCTTTGGAGGCCCCCAGGCCCTCCTGCCCCTCCCGGTCAGCCAGCCGTTTCAGTGGGCACCCAGACCAGACCGACCCCAAGCTGCTCCCCTTACTAGTTCCTTCAGAGTGCCTGCAGCCCTGCGCCTCCGGTCCTACTGCCTGGGCTGGCTCCGGTTCCACACCCCCCCCGTATCCAGCCTTCCCCCCACATTTCCCTGACCCCCTTCGCAGCCAGCCTTCCTGCCATGTCCCCTTGCCTCTCAGAACCCTCCCATGCGGGCAGCATCTCGTCTTTGAGGGAGGGCCCCTCTTTGCCAGTGCTGCCTTCACTACTTACGTTCTTGCTCCCCAGTAGGGACCTTCTCCCCAAGGCCGATGCAGCCTAGCCCCTCCTCTGCTCCCTTGGCCCTCACACCCCCTCCACTAAAGCAGCAGTTAGCTCTCTGGGTGAGAATCACCCCCTAATGCTGCTTCCCCACTAGGTAGAAGGAACTCACAGGATCCTCACCACTTCCATCTTTGATGCCTAAGTATCAAATGCAGCCTGACCTTAGAGCCCAGTAAGCATCCATTGGATGGAGTTTAGAGGATGGATACCCTGAGGCGGCAAAGGTTGTGCCTTTCACCCATCCACACGGCCATATGCTGTCCTCCTCATACCTGTCGGCTCACTTCTGTGACGCATGGAAGAAGAAAAGAGGAAAAGTGCATTTTCAAATGATGCCATTCTCAATTATTTGGAGCTAACTGATGGATTAGTTAGCGGTGTTTCTCTGGATTCTCCCCGCGGGAAGGGACGTTCCGGTGATGGAAGTGCTCGAAAGCAGCGCCGCTGGCTGCAGACGTGGGCGAGGGGCAGAGTGACCATGGCTCTCACATCGACGTTCCTAGAAATGACCTAGTAATTGGTATCCCCTGGCAGAAATAGAAGTGCACAGAACTGTTCCCCAGGGTCCTGTTGGCCAGTAAAAGCTACACTTCTGCAGCCTGGCAGAGAACAGGGAGGAAAGCACCCCAAAAGAGAGAGCTCCTCCCCACCTCCAGGACCTTCCCATAGAACCCTTTTAGAGATTGACGTGGATAGATCCAATTTGGCACGTTCCCACAGCCACTGACCCTGGTAAACAGCCCCCACCCCCACCCCCCGGCCGTGCTCCCTGGGACCTAGGAACACTGATCTGTTCTTAATAGCCTTAAGTAGGCTTTTGGTGGGGCCTATGCGGGCCTGAACGTACAAGTTAATATCTGATGCCAAGGGAGCTGTGAGGTGTCTGTGCCCTTGAAGTCTGCCCTACAGATTAATTAGAGCCGAGCCCGGCATGCTGCTGCATGGGCCGGCCCCTTGGGCTGCACGAGACCGCCAATCCCCTATTTGGATTAGTGGAGATTTGGGTTTAAATTCACAAATCTTGACAGGTTGGCCCTTCTGATCTTCATGCCGTGTTATTGTCAAACCAGATACCTACCTGGGAGGACTACAGACACCTCTGGCCTCCATTGCTCTGTGGAAGGTGCTCGTGTCGGTGGATTCAGTTCTTCCTTTTGCTCACGGTTTCCATCAGAGCCTGGATGTGGCTTTCCTTTAGTTCCAGAAACCAAGCATTTCTGGAGGTGAACTGCGCCGATTAAAATTCAAGTTGGATTTGAGAAATGAGCCCCAGCTTGGAAATGTGTTTTTCGTGGTTGGCGCCTGGGCATTGAAAAGCGGTTTTGAGTCTTTGGTTATTTTGTTTCCAAGCCCTGTAAGGGTAAGGGTAAGGATGTCCCCATTGGAAGATGCACAGGGTCAGAAAGTTCAGATGTCATGTTCAGGATCACACTCTGGGAGCAAACCCAGGCTTAGTGACTAGGTCCTAGGATCTTTATACATGCTGTAGCTCCCTACTCCTTGAAGATGGAAACAAATTGGAGGATTTCTTAGGGCTTTTGGCTAACCGTAGAGTTCCATTCACCCACAAGCCACAGGTGCTTGGAGCCTTTTTGATGTAGGGATGGAAGGCCGGATCATTAGCTTTGTGGAGGCACAATGGATGCTGGAGGGGGCGGGGGTGGGGGGGTTCCTGGAAATGCACTCCTGACCCTCCTCCCCAACAGAGGGTCCCCACAATCCTGTGTAGGGATCAGGGACCCACACTCAGCACAACACCTGGTGTACAACAGGTCCCAGAGGAGGTTAACTTGCCCGGCTTCTGGCTTTTCCAGGTCTCGGGAACCCTCTGGGATGCCTGAGAGTGTCTCTCTCCTGCCCCCAGCCTGGCTCCCACCATGAGTGCCGAGCTCAACGTGCCTGTGGACCCCTCCACTCCTGCCTGCTCTGAACCGGGCCACAAGGGCATGGATTACCGAGACTGGGTCCGCCGCAGCTACCTGGAGCTGGTCACCTCCAACCACCACTCCGTGCAGGCCCTGTCCTGGAGGAAACTCTACCTGAGCAGAGCCAAGCTGAAGGCCTCCAGCCGGACCTCTGCCCTCCTCTCGGGCTTCGCCATGGTGAGTGCAGACACATGGCGGGGCCCTCGGCCTGCAAAGCAGGCTTCTGCTGTCGAGATCCTGTGACGCTTCAGGGAGCAAAGCGCTCCCTCTGGGCCCTACTGGCGGTCAGGACAGACCCTTAGGAAGTCTCCCCATGTCTCAGCTCCTCTGAGGGGCCTGCTCCGTCAACTGGAGGGGTTGTCTGGGGGATGCAGAGGCCCCAGAGGCCACAGAAAGCCCCCTTCTTTTTTAAGATTTTATTTATTTATTTGAGAGAGAGAGAATGAGCAGGGGGGAGAGGCAGAGGGAGAAGCAGACTCCCCGCTGAGCAAGGAGCCCGATGTGGGACTCGATCCCAGGACCCTGGGACCATGACCCGAGCTGAGGGTAGACACCTAACGACTGAGCCACCCAGGTGTCCCAGAAAGCCCCCTTCTGACATTCCCACAAAGCAGTTACTTGGCAGGGAAGTCAAGAGCAATTGAAAGAGCTTCAATGTACAGGGGGGAGAGTACCATGTCTGCCTCATCCCGAGTACCACCCAAGAGTGGAAATCTGAAGGATTTGAGCGGGACTGGGATTGATGGGGGTTTTTGCTCAGGTTAACCCAGCTTGGGACGCAGATTGCCCCCCCCGCCCCCAGATGTGGCCTCTTGGTGACGGAGCAGAGCCTCTAGCCTGACTCCTGGCTGCCAGGCAGGCTGCAGCTTTCCTCTGAGTCCTTCCCCAGGACAAGAGTTGGTCTTGGGCAGAACCACGTGCCCTGAGAAGGGCCGTGTCACCTGTTGACTCCAAGGCCCCTGACCCACATCCCTTCAGGGAATTGCCCCAGAGGGTGAAGATGCCAGGATTCGAGTGACCACCCCTCTTTCTCTGTTGTATGCTCAGAGGTCCTCTTGAGTGGAAATAATTTTTTTCTTTTTTTTTTTAAGATTTTATTTATTTATTTGAGAGAGAGACAGCACAAGCAGAGGGAGAGGGAGAAGCAGGCTCCCCAATGAGCAGGGAGCCCAACGTAGGGCTCAATCCCAGGACCCCAGGATCGTGACCTGAGCCTAAGGCAGATGCCCAACCGACTGAGCCACCCAGGCGCCCCAATTTTTTCCTTTAATGTAAAAAACAGTTGTTATTTTTCCAAAGCCCAGAGCCTCCGTTGTCAGGTCGGCAGTACAGAAAATAAGTTGTCAGAGTGAGCCACTATGGCCAGTCCTGTGGCAGGGGCTTGCTCACTCATTGGTACAGTCCACCCTTGGAAAACCGAGAGCCTGCGTAGTCTGGGTGTGACAGAGGTCACCAAGCTTACAGGCAGTAAGTTTGGGTTTGGATCTGTAGTTTAAAGCAAAGGCTTTAAGTTCAGTGTCACGTGGTATTGATTTACTTATTTTTAACATAACTTCAAAAGGGTACAATCATATGGGGCACAACTTGGGCTTATAGTGATTTTCTTCTTGTGGTTTCCGTCACACACAAAAGACAGAATCCTTTCTCAAGCTTAATTTGAAGGGTATGTGTGAGAAGTATAAACATCACTATGAAAATGAGAGCTTGTTTTCTCTCCACCACGGAATTATAGGATTGCATTAGGTTTGTCTGGCCTGCTCTTATTATTATTTTTGTGACTCTGGAAAAACCGTGAGGAGTATTGCGTGACCTGGTGCAGTATGCCGGTTTCCTTTGTGTGGGGGGCCCAGGTCTCAGAATTCAGTTCCTGTCTGCAGTGTCTGTTTAGACCCTGGCCTTCCAAACACTAGGATCTGCAGACTTAGAGAAGCTTCACTCTTTCCGCAGCCCACAAAAGGGCTCACCCACACTGAAGCCTCCAAAACTACTCATTTAAAATTGGAAAACCGGCCCTGTTCATCAGGTTATAAAACAAAGAGTGGTTTCTGGAGGACTAGTGTGAGATCGAGTGGCAGCCTGCAGGGGCCTGAAGTGGTCTTAGATGAAAATAGTGACCACAGAGAGACAGGCATGGGAGGGCCCGGATGTGCCCCACAGGGTGCCGTCCATCCCTAGCTTGGCGATGGCGGTCACCCTTGCCAGTAAGAATTCCTTTCTTCAGCATTTACGCAGTGTCTCCTCTACCTGCACGTGCTCCCTTACACAGTCTGGGATACATTTCAGCAGCCGTACAGTGCCCTCGCCTTGCCTTCTAGAAGGTTCCTCTCAGGGAGGCTGCCACAGCCTAATACGCACCAGAGATTCCGCCGTAAGTGGGCGGGGGGGGGGGGGGGGGGGGGGACTGTAAAGCAGTAGAAAGAGCGTGGCGCAGAGAGCAGGGGTAGGGAGAGCAGCAGCGTGCCCACTTGACCAGCGTAACATGCTGCTGGTAGACCAGGTCATGATTCATCAGACGGTGGCTCAGTGCGGGAGGAGGTAGATGCACGCAGACACCGTGGCCGACTGAGGGGCAGGGATAAGCGCAAATGAAGACAGACAGTTTGCTAGGTGGAGTCTCTCCCTTCATGTTATGTATCCCCTAATTAGAATTGCAAAGCTGTTCTTTTGTCCAACAACAAGCACTTAGGCCCAGCCTGGAGCCTGTTTCTTTATGTTTATCCTTCTGCAAACACACAGAACCAGTGATCCGAGGCCCCCTCATAAAACCTTTGCATAAACACATTGAAAAATGGCCTTTTGGCCCTTTCTCTCCTGGAGGCTGAACAAAACTTTCTTACTGTAGGCCTTTTACTTATCTTTGTTTCTCACCTCAGCGCCCTCTGTGGTTTACAACCTCCTTTTGTTGAACCATGTCCTTTGTGGTAACAAGAGCCTGCCCAGGCCACGGGAGCACTGAGAAAAGACCATCCTTCAACTCGTATGGTATGGCAACTGTATGAAGCAGTGATCACTGCCGAGTTTCTGTTCAGCTGTGGTCCACCAGGACTGCCGTATCTTCTTTTTACCTACCGAATGTTCCATCTCTGCTGAGAGGATGAGTCTCTCACTCTAGGAGGTGGAAGTTGCTACAAGTTGTGAAATCTTTCTTGTAAAATTTTAAAAATGGGATGGCTTAGATCTAGGAAGCAAACACAGTGGGTAGAAAAGTCTTCCTCTGGCTTCTTTCTGCTTTCCCTCCCCTTTCCTTGACTGGTCTGCTTTCTTACCTCTGGGTACCTGGAAGAAGGTGGTGAGTCCCGGAGTCCTTGCCGGGCCTGGACTAAACCATCCCCTGGGGGAAGGGATGGGAGCCGGGCCACAGGAGGGAGCCATTCGAGCCATTCTGCCTGGACTGTGTTCCGCCCTGGGGAAAGTAAGGCAGGAGAACGTTTCCTAGTCTGTAGTTTGAATGCTACCTTTAGGCCTTGGCTAAGCAGGTCCTGCCTTGCTGGCTATAGACCTTCGCTACCACAGAGATAGGCTGGGGCTTCTGGTTCCCACTGTGGATCCATCCATTGATCTATCGATATTTATTTATTTATTTTAAGATTTTATTTATTTATTTGACAGAGAGAGACACAGTGAGAGAGGGAACACAAGCAGGGGGAGTGGGAGAGGGAGAAGCAGGCTTCCCGCCGAGCAGGGAGCCCGATGCGGGGCTCGATCCCAGGACCCTGGTATCATGACCCGAGCCGAAGGCAGATGCTTAATGACTGAGCCACACAGGCACCCCTTATTTATTTATTTTTGAAGATTTATGTATTTATTTGTGAGAGAACACATGGGCTCACATGCGTTGGGGGGAAGAGCGGAGGGAGAGGGAGAATCTCAAGCAGACTCCCCTGAGTGTGGAGCCTGGATGCGCGGCTCGATCTCGGGACCCTGAGATCACCACCTGAGCCGAAACCAAGAGTCGGATGCTTAACCGACTGTGCCACCCAGGCGCCCCTTTTTCTTTTATTTAAAACTAGTTTGGGGGGCGCCTGGCTGGTTCAGTCAGTAGAGCATGTGACTCTTGATCTCGGTGGCGTGAGTTAAAAATTTTTTTCAGTTAAAAAATAATAAAAACGGTGGCGCCTGGGTGGCTCAGTCGTTAAGCATCTGCCTTTAGCTCAGGTCATGATCCCAGGGTCCTGGGATCGAGCCCCGCATCGGGCTCCCTGCTCCTCGGGAGGCCTGCTTCTCCCTCTGCCTGCTGCTCCCCCTGCTTGTGCTCTCTCTCTCTCTGTGTCAAATAAATAAATAAAATCTAAAAAAATAAATAAATAAAATAATAATAATAAAAACAGTTTTTGTCAAGGTTAGTACATGCTCGCAGCTTACAAAGGAAGGAGCGCCTGGAGGCTGGTTAGCAGCCCTGGCCTCCGCCCAGCGGCAGCGCCTGCAGGCCCCTCCTCTCTGAGTAACTTTCTCCAGACTACGGTTTCTAGATTTATCCATTTCAGGCCTTACCTATTGGCCTTGTCTCCGTGTGACTGTGGGTGATGACTCAGCTCCCTGTGCAGCCCAGCACCCCCCCCAGCCCCCCCTCACCTCTGCCCTCATTCCTGTCACCGTTCCATGCGGGCTTCTCCCTGGGGCGTCTCGTCTGGACTCCTCTGCCAGATGCACCCTGCGGTCCGCGTGAGGCTGTCCAGGTGGGCGGCTCTGAGTCTGGGGGCCGCCAGGAGCCCCCGGTTACTACTTTTCTCTTGTTACCCTTTGAAAGGTTAGTTTTTAATTTTTTTTAAGTATTTTGTAGATTTTGTTTATTTATTTGACAGCAAGAGAGCACAAGCAGGGGGAGCAGCAGGAGAGGGAGAAGCAGGCCCCCCGCTGAGCAGGGAGCCCGATGTGGGGTTCGATCCCAGGACCCCGGGATCATGACCTGAGCCGAAGGCAGCTGCTTAACGAACTGAGCCACCCAGGCGCCCCATTTTTTTATTTTTTTGAAAAACAGCAGTTGTTTGGTGGCTAAGCCAAGCCCACAGGTTCCCGGGAAGTGTGGCCTCTGCCCTGGCTCAAAGCCTGGCACCCCAGGAGCCCCCTGTGTTGGCACCGGGAAGGCCCCCCGGGTGGGTGTGGGGATGAGGCCCTCCATTCCCCTCCCTGTGCTTTAATCCTTCGAGATCCTTCCTCAGTGAGATGTTCCTTAGCTGCTCAGAAAACAGGGAGTGCTGAAGTGTGGGAATGGCGAGGCGGGCGCCCCCTGCCCTTTGCGGGCCCAGGACAGGGGGCGCCCCGACCCAGCCCTGCCCGCTCTGCCCCACAGGTGGCCATGGTGGAGGTGCAGCTGGAGACGCAGTACCAGTACCCCCGGCCGCTGCTCATCGCCTTCAGCGCCTGCACCACGGTGCTGGTGGCCGTGCACCTCTTCGCCCTGCTCATCAGCACGTGCATCCTGCCCAACGTGGAGGCCGTGAGCAACATCCACAACCTCAACTCCATCAGCGAGTCGCCGCACGAGCGCATGCACCCCTACATCGAGCTAGCCTGGGGCTTCTCCACCGTGCTGGGCATCCTGCTCTTCCTGGCCGAGGTGGTGCTGCTTTGCTGGATCAAGTTCCTGCCCGTGGATGCGCGCCACCAGCCTGGACCCCCGCCCGGCCCCGGCGGTCACACAGGCTGGCAGGCCGCCCTCGTGTCCACCATCATCATGGTGCCCGTGGGCCTCATCTTCGTGGTCTTCACCATCCACTTCTACCGCTCCCTGGTGCGCCACAAAACCGAGCGGCACAACCGCGAGATCGAGGAGCTGCACAAGCTCAAGGTGCAGCTGGACGGGCACGAGCGCAGCCTGCAGGTGGTGTGAGGGCGCAGCGCCCCAGGGGCACAGCATGGAGGTGGGCTGCCGGCGAGGCCGCCCTGACACTGCCGTGTGGTTCGAGACCAAAGTCTTACCCCTGTCTTCACGCTGGAAAACCTGGCTGGGTGGTCCTCCCGCAGAAATTGGAAATCTGTAGTAAAAAGAGAGACTCTGTTGCTCAAAGAGCTGAGACCAAAAAAAAAGCCTGAGTCCTAGGGCCTGGGGATTTCCTGCGGCAGGAGAGGGGGCTCCGAGCAGCCCCCAGGCGTCCCGGGCAATCTCAGCGACGGGGAGCCGGCGGCCGGCGGGGGAGGGCTGAGGGTTTCAGAGGAGGGATGGCCCCATGACACCTGAAGTGGGTCTCAACGTGCCATCCTCTGTGACTAGATGGGGTGCAGGCCCACAGCTTGGCCTGGTGCTTCCCTCCCCTGCCCTGGGGGGATTAGGTGGCCAGGCTGACAGGGGAGAGGCAGGGGCCGGGGTCCCAGGTCTGCTTAGCAGGCGTGGTGGGTGCTCAGCCAGGCATCGGACTGGTCTGGCCCTGGGGAAGACTTCCAAGGATGGAGGCCTGGCAGGGCTAGGGAGGCACGTCTGTGGGCATCCCGTGTGGGATGGAGGGGGCGAGGGTGTACTCTGGGGCACACTGGGCTCAAGTTCTCTATTTCTAGCCAGCCTGGAGCCCTGGTCACGTTGACACAGCAAAGCCACCAGTTTGGGGAAAGGGCCTACAGTCCAGAGGCCTCAATCTTTGGGCTACAGAATGGCATCTGAGCCCACATTGGCTGCCCCTCCAGGCTATGGCTGCCAAAGGTACTTGCCCAGAAAGCAGAGCGTGCCTCTTGTCTCCCTGCTGCCTGTGACCCCAGGAGGCGGGAGGGCGCGGCCTGGGGACTTTCTGTCCAGACAAGGCCCGTTGGCCTGACCTGGCCAAATGCAAGTCCTGTGGAGTAGCAGCTGCAGGGAGGGCGAGACCCCCAATCCTCTCGGCCACACGCAGGGGCCCAGCTCACACAGTTCCACAGCCACGCACATACATCCTACGGCTCAGCTTAGGGGCAAGCATGCCGCATCCCAAGCTGCTTTTAAAACCCATGTTTACCACATCGGCCAGCGGCAGCCTAGAGAGGGAGCCTTTCTCGTTTCTGTCCTCGGACGTCATGCTCTGATGGCATCTCTGTGGCCAGCTTACTCTCTGTCTGGGGTCTGGGGTGCCTATGCCAAGAAATCCTGGCTGGCCTAGCGGTGGCTGCTGGGGATGGGACGCGCTGTTGAGGACAGAAACCTTAACACATAGCCAAGATGCTGCGGGGCTGTCTGGGAGGCGCACCAGGAGTCGCCGTTGTAAGTCGGGACATTATGGGAGCCTGGACATCGGGTTCCGTGGAGCCAGACGAGGGCCTTCCATGGGGCGCGGTCCTGGCATTCTGCAGAGCTGTCATTGCTTGCTTGCTCTCCAGTGTGTGTCGCTTCTCTCCTGGAGCTTTGTCGAGAAGGCTTGTCTGGCTTCGTATGTGTTTGCTTTGTGTCAGCGTCACTGAAAGACGGCCACTCCGTGTCCTGGCGGGAGCGGGACGGGCTGGCTCCTCCCCACAGCTGGGAGCGGACAGCAGGCCCTTCCTCGAGCCTGAGGCTTCGGGGAGGGCTGTGCTGGCCTCACTTCCCCGGGCCATCTGGTGCCCTGCCCCAAGTGCGCCAGACATGCCGAGCCCCCCAGACTGGAAAGCACCCCCCAGTGCTGGCGGGGGGCCAGTTGTTAATGTCCGCTCCGCCTTGGACTGGCCGCTGGGTGACTCGTGACAGTGCCATGTGGCTGATTGAAGAATTCTTGGTCTCTTTCATCTAGAGTCTTCTCCCGGCTCCCAGAGGCATGGGACAAGCGGGATTTCTGCGGAACAGAGAGGACCATGGGTGTGGGGATGGGTGGCCAGGGGGGTGTCTCAGGGCAGCCCCAGGGCTTTGGGGGAGAAGGAGGAGTGGCTGCTCTTTGGAGCTGCAGACACAACTCAGGGGGCAGGTGGGGGAGGGGGAGGACAGCTGCCGAGCTGGAAAGGCAGTTTCTGGAGGTTTAACCCGGCTGTGAAGTGTTCCAGGCGCCGCGGCCGCTCTGGGTGAGCCCCCGTGCCCGCCGCCCAGAGCCAGCGAGGGCTCGCCCTAGTTTCCTCTAAGCGGGGCCTTACCGGTGCTCACGACCCGAGTGTCCGCAGACACGCCGAGGCGCTTTCCAAAGTGGAGCACGGTCTCCATTTAGTACCTGGCCAGAAGTTGCAAAACTCAAGTGATTCTATTTTAGAAACTGCGAGGCCAGAGTGTATTCTGGTGTCTTCTAGGGAAGTCTGGTGAGGCGTGAGTCTGAGTGCACCAGGGCTGTCGCGCACTGATTAACTCGTGCATGACACCGGAGATCACAGATGGTGAACGCAACCCCTGTCCTGTGTGTGGGTTTTTCAAACAGTTGCCCGGGATTGAACTGAATAAACAAGTAAATCCGTGACGTGCCCTCTCTGCTCTTGGCGGAGCGCAGTGGCCGGAGGTGACGGGCGGGAGCCCCTGGCGCTTCCCCGGTGTTTGCTGACTCCCGGAGGGCAGACCACTTCTCCTGAAGTCCCTCCTGCCTCTTCTGAATTGCTAGTCACGGGCCTCGTGTCTTAACAGGCTTCCCAGGCGAGGGGGTGACTCTTCTGGAATGGGCAGGCAGGGTGCTCGGACCCAGATGTGCTGGGAGGCTCCCTCCAGGTGCGGCCCCAAGAGAACTGGGCGTCCCTGCCTGCTGCCTCCCTTCCCTTCCCCAGCGGGGCTCCCCCTTTCCAGAAACACAGCAAAGGACAGCCCCGCGGGGGGCTGAGCGCCAACAGAGCCCACCTGACCAGGGCTAGCTTGAAGGTCCCCATCCATACCCTCCAGGTGAGGAGCCACTGAAGCTCTGGTCCTTTGGTGGCGCCTTCTCCATCCCAGGTACCTGTGGCTCTGGTGTTGGGACAGGGAATCCCTCCCACATCCTAGTGACACTCACGAGAAGCTCCCAGACGTTCTGTTTTGTAACTGTTACCCACTGAGGCCCGTCTAGGAAAGGATTGTCTGCCTTCTATTATTTTTAACTTGCAGGCACTTCAACCTAGAGGCTCCTAGGAGTCAGGTGTGCAAACATGGACAAGTTCTGCCAAGCCAGCGGGGGCCCACTTGCCTCTGCAGCTGGGGAGGAGGACTTCCCAGGCCCCCGGGTCTAAAGGAGGGCTGAGTTCTGCACAAAGCTCGGGTCCAGCAAGCCCACTGCACAGACCACTCCCCAGTGAGTGCAGCCAACTCACAGAAGGCTCAGTCTTGACTCACATGCCCCCAGAAGGTGGAGAGGTAGGGTCCACAGAAGCCTGGGTGGGGGCCATAGGGTGAGGGGCACAGGACTGAGCCGAGATTCCTCGCTAGGCCCATTTAGAACCTGCTGACCCCTCTTTCCACCCCTGATGTCTGCGCCCCGCCCTCACAGTTACTGGGGACAGTGTAGACAGGTTCCACATGCATCTCAACAGGAATAACCCAGAGGATGCTTCTCAGACTGAGCTCCACATCCTCCTGCCCGTTGGGACCAGCCTGGGCCTCCCTGCCTCCAGGTCCAAAAAATAAATGGGCCTGAGTTTCCTTAACATCTTTCAAAGCAGGACAGGCTATCGGCTGCGCTCTCCCTGACTGACTGGAAGAGGATGGCGCAGGAAGCCAGCTCAGGGTGGAGGCTTCCGTGTTAGTACGTTCCCGTAAGGCCCATCGCTCCTTGTAGTCGGAGGCCGCCAGAGCATCGGGACAGAACGGTCCGCACAGCGTACGTCTGGTGTTGATGCAGAGCGTGCGAGCGCAGTAACAGCACCTCAAATACAGGGTTGAGCAGCCATCGTACCCTTCAGCCGGTGGCTGAGCCCCCCAGCCTGGCCCTCTCCCAGCCCCACGCTGGTTGGTGACAGGAGCAGCGGATGCAGAGGTGGGCACACTGAACCTGAGTCTTCATGTTGTAGCTGCAAGGACAAACCCAACTTAGGGTCACCGACTTGGCCGTGATGATGCCGCATGCCCCGAGGTGTCCTCCACGGACCGTATGGACCATGGCATGGAGCGTGTCCTGAGGGGCCCTCTGCGGGGCTGTAGGAAGGGCCCACTGTCAAATGTCTGGCGAGCACTGGGTGATTCTGGGGGCAACGGGCTTCTTTGCTGAGTGGCTCTCCCCCCACAGGTCTGGGGGTGCAGCATTTCCCACATGGGCGTGTCAGCAGAGCATCCCGCGGGCCCTACACACGGGGTGCTCTAAGGCCCAGCCTGTCAGGGCAGAGGCTCCCACAGGCCGCTGGGAAGCAGACCACCAGGCTTGCGAGCCCACTGAGCTGTTCACATGCAACAGGATGGCTGGAGCTCCAGCCAGGCTTACATCCGAACGCCCAGGGAGGGACTGAGAGCAGGGTCCGCGAGGGTCACGACTGTGGAAGGAAGCCATCCTCCAGCCTCCTGCTCCAAGTGAGCTGACTCGGAGCCACCCGCTGTGCAGCTGGGCTCAGTTCAGCCACTAGAAACCCAGCGGCCTCTCCATGGGTCTCCAGAGTGATGCCACTTCAGAGACCGTGCGTGGTGGTCAGTGACTGCCCCCCTCCCAACCTGACAGCTCACAGAAGGCTCTAAAATGATTGAAGACCAGTGCGGACAATGAACGTTTCTGGGCTCTGATGGGGCCCTGGTCCCAAGGCTTGGCTCTGAGCATGTGGCTGGTGAGCATATTTGGTCTTAGGCGTGGAAGAGGGTTGGCCGCCATCCAGGTGAGCACCCCATACAGCACGTGTCAGAAGTCCCCCTACTTTCTCACAGCATGGGGCAGGGAGGGAGGTGGGACCAGACTCTCCGGAGATTCCCCTGTCCTCACTGCCCCCCACAGCCCCCGGGGGTCAAGCCTGACCCAGGCAGAGCCTGACACAGAGACGGTCACCAGCTCTGAAGGCTGAAATAATAACTTCGTATCTTCTGTCAATTCTGCTCTCCAACTCGCCTCCCAAATGAAAGGAATGGAGAATGGGCTTTCAGGGAACTTCATTAAGAGAAAGAGATAAAGGAGAAAACGATTTTAGGTGGTACCAACATGTTTAAGCTCAAATGATCCCACTGCCCTCCAGCTGTGATAAGCCAGCCACACGGGTGGCCACGGGGCAGGTCAGACAGGACCGACCTGAGGCACGTTCCCATCACAACCGGCCCCCAGGCGGGGCCCACACTGTCGTCGTGTCAGGATGCCAAGCAGTCTTCTCTTAAAAGCTAACAAGCTGGGGAGAGAGCCCCCTGTGCCGGGCCTCCCGGCCTCAAGTGCTGGCAACAGTCAAGCCTGGAGCCGGCTCCCTGGCCAGGGCCGGCACCAGCGCCTGTCCCCGGGGAGGTGGCTCACATAGGTCTCCCTTGGAAGGAGAGAGAGATCTGCAGGAGTTCCTGCCCCAGTTCTTGCTGCCTCCCGCCGGGACAGAACTCGGCCGACAGCTCCCTGAAGGTGGCGCAGATGCGGCGAGCCTCGATGTGTCTGCGGTGGACAGCATGCTTCCATTGGTGCCGCGCGGCTCCCGTGAGCACGAGCAGTGAGCGGCGGGGCAGGGGGACGGCCACCTCCACCTCCTGGCACAGGACGGACCTGCTGGGGGCCATCACCCCTTCCACCAAGGCCTCCGGGAAGCCGGAAGGGGCCAGACAGAGCAGCAGGCTGCCGGGCGCCTCCCGGGACATGGACAGCACAGTCGGGGACAGGAGGTTGAGGCTCACCAGCCGCTCCCCCCACAGCCAGGCGTCGTCCAGGTGGGGGTCGATGGCCGAGCCCCGCTCAGGGCAGTAGTCCAGGTTACACTGCTCCACGGGCCGGAAGTCCTCCAGGATGGGGTACAGCCCCATTCTCCGCACCACCTCCCGGCTGAAGCTGGGGAGGCCTCTGAAGCCGGTGGTCTTGAGCTTCTGTTTCCGAAAGTTGACTTTGGGGCCGTAGTCCTGAAGGGTGAGGACAAAGGGGAAGTGGAGAAGGGTCTGAGTTGATAGGAATGGCTATCACAGGCCAGGTGTGAAGAATCTGATCGCAACGACCAAGACAAGCAAAAACGCCTGACTCTGGATCAGGATCTGGCTCTCCAGCAGGAGGAGGCCGGCCCTAACGACAAACAGCAAATGCTCAGATGCTGGGAAACGCCGAGGGAAGAAATAAAGCAGGGAAGGGGGTACAATGTGCCGGGGAGGGGGGGATGTCTTCACTCGTGTTCCCCCGAACGCAGAGAGAGAGGGAGACAAAGGGTCAGGATGCGGGAAGAAGGAGCCAGGAGGGAGGGAGGGCCAGCCCAAGGCAGCCTCCTCACGTGGTCAGTGCTGGGGATCCCTGGGGTTCAGAACCGCGACGAAGTTCCGCTCCCGGCTACATGCCCAGGACTGGAAACACGGCCACGCAGACACGTGCCCACGGGTGTTCACAGCAGCACCGGGGCACGACAGCCGAAAAGCAGGAACAGGCCAGTGTCGCGATGGGACAGATGGATGAAGCGGTGGTGGCAGGTCCGTACAACGGAGTACCATCCGGCCACAAACGCCACGCGGCACTGACAATGCTGTCAGGGGAACAAGCCCACACGAAGGGCCACATGTTCTATAATCCCATTTACGTGAAATGTCCGGAACAGGCAAATCCAGAGATGGAAGGGGGATTAGTGGTTGCCAGGGGACGGGAGAATGGGGAGCGACTGCTCCTGGGACAGGTCCCCTTTGGGGTGATGGGTCTGTTCTAGAAGCAGGCAGTGGAGAGGATCGCACATTCTGAATATAGCAAAACTGTACATGTTAAATGAGTGAATTTTACGGTATGTGGATTCTATCTAAAAAAACAATCGTTACAGAGGAGACTCCCAGAATAGCCCTCAGACTTGTGGCCCAAGGGGTGAGCATTTATCCAGCAACTCCTGCCCCCTCGGCCCCTCCCCACCCCCCCAGTTGAGGGTGGCACTATCTGGTGCAAACGTCTTTCTCCTTCCAGCTTCGGCAGGTCTCAGCGTAGCTGCACCCCACCCCTCCACCAGCCCCGGCAGCAGCAGGCGAGGGAGGAGGCTGGGGGTGCAGCGCACAGAGGGAAGTGGGACCTGCAGTGTCTCGGGAGCATAGAGGGCTCACAGGGCCACCGAAGAGCAGCAGGGAAAGCGAAGGTTCAGACGGGAGGCCTAGCAGAGCAGCGAGTCCATCTGAGGAGGGATCCTCTCCAGGGCCAACTGACAGAACAGGGGTGGGGGCCACAGGAAGCTCCAGAAGGAATCCCAGCGGCAGAACCAGGGACTGGGACCTAGGTGGGGGCAGTGGGGGTGCAGGGTGCTGTGTTCTCAGATTCCGGGCATGTTTTGAAGGAAGAAAGCGGGCAGGGATGACCAATGAGAGAGAGAGAAGTCTGGAGAGCTGCATGGTTTCCGGCCCAGCAGATGGAAGATGGAATTTGCCGAGACGGGGACACCGCAGGGGTGCCGGGGTGGGCCAAGACTCAGTGAGGGTCTGACAGATCTGGGAAGCCAACTGGAACCATGAACATGGGAGTCGCAAACGCACGCACAGCGTCAGAGCCGGGACTCATGGAGACCAGCAAGGGAGCATCTGGAAACGGAGAGGCCCGAGGGCTGGCCGCTGGGTGGGGGCGCAGACGCCAGGATGGACGCGGCCAGTGCGTGAATGCGCGAAGCAGGAGCGGGAGGAAAGGCACTGGAGACAGAACGAACGACTCTTCGGAGGAGCCGGCTGCAGAGGTGAGAGAGGGGGCTTACGGACAGTCTGGGGGGAAAGCTCCAGTGGAGGTAAAACGGACCTCGGGGACGGGGGGGGGTGGGGGGGGCTTGGAGAGAAGGCCACAGCTTTCTCGGAAAAGCGTGAGGAGCCCGTGAGGAGCCGGACTGACCGGGGCTGGGGTTTAGCGGAAGGAGCAGGGCAGTGAGGGGCACCAGCGAAGCACTGAAGTCACTGAGGGGGAGGGAAGGACAGAAGGTGGCCGATGGCGGACAGTGCTGCAGGGAAGGGGATGCAATCCCCGACAAAGGGGAGGTCCAGGACTTGGGGGCCCGAGTGTCTCAAAACTGATGGGGAGAGGACTTCAGTGGGAAGGCGACTGGCAGCCTTCTAGAAACCCTCGGAGCTGAGCATTAGTCTGTCATACGGCCCCGCCTCACCGCGTCTGGTGTCTGGTGGGGAAGTGGCGCAGGCCCAGGGCACAGGCCGGCCTCCACCACACACCACGCACCACTCCCCTGGCTGCCCAAGTCCCAGGGTCAGGGGAGCTCGCCCCCCTAACGGCCCTGGGGGGCTGTGGCTGCCGAGAGAGGCGCTGGGAGGGACGTGAGCAAAGGGGCGCGGGGCAAGGAGTCTGGAGGGGCCTGGTAGGGTGACTCCTCTCTGACCAGCCAGCCCGGCCCTCCCCTCCTCCCAGCTGCGGGCTGGACCTACCTGCTTCCTCCGTCCAGACTGGGAGAGCTTCCAAGGCTCCCGGTCCATCAGCTGCACCATCTCGGCTTCCTCCTCCCGGGTCACAAAATCCTCTATCAGCGTCACGCCAGGGAAGGGGAAGGCCCAGCCTTCAAAGTCAGACTCCTCGGCCCCCACGGCCCAGCCAGTGTCAGAGTAGTAAATGAAACGGTGCGTTTTCTGCGAAAGAAAGATGGGGGACCTGGGGCCACTGATGCCCTGCCTCACGCCACGTGTGTGCCTTCTAGGGGCCGGCTTGCCTGGCTTGCCCGCCCCCGAAGCCACTCTGGAAAGCAGCTGGAGTCCAGAGGGAGGCAGAACCCCTCCCTGCCTGGGGCTGCCTCCTGGGAAGGGCCCTGTGCCCGGTCCTTTCTCACTTTCCTCATCTTAAGTGGGAAGAGCGTCCACGTACCTACTCTCTGTTCTCTGTTTTAAAGATGAGGTGACCCGGGCCGTGCAAAGTTAAGGAACTAGCCTGAGGCTGCACAGCCGGGGGCTGCCTGCGAGTCCTCGCTGTGCTAGTGTCGCTGTGGGGTGTCTTCTGGCCTCCCCGGCCGTGGGGGGCGGGACTAAAGGAGAGGACCCCGGGGCTGTCCAGAGGGCGAGCATGCTAGGCAGCTAGAGGGGAGTCTCTGAAGTGGGGGTGACTCTGGGCCCTGCCCTCCTCTGGCTGCAGAGGCACTGCCTGAATTTCCCTTCCAAAGAGGAGAGAACTTGCCAGTCATCCTCGAGAAGTGCCCAGCTGACAACCTCCTGCTGCCTCGGGTCTCGGGCAGAGGCCGTCCTGGTCCCAGGCAGCCCCCAGCCAATGACTCAGTGCAGGCCTGGCCTTTTCTACCCGACACGGGACGCCTCTATCCGTCAGTCCACTCCGGAGCTCCCAGCTGGGTTGGCCATGACTTTGTCCCAGCTGCATGGCAGTCTGAGGTCCGCCCTGTCCACTTAATTCTGCTTCCTCCCCGCCTTTACATTTCAGGGCCACTGCTGCCCAGCCCGTCTGTGAACCATCGTGTCCTCTGTCTTCTGGCACCTCCCACAGAACACATTAAAATCAGGGAGTCATCCTGTACCTTCTGCTCATCCCATAGCCAGTAAGTCAGGCAGGTGCTAGGCCCACACCCAGGGGCACAGCAGAGTTCAGACTTTTGGCACTTCTCAGGTTTTACTTGCAGCAAAAACATATAGGGCATAAAATTTGCCATCATCACTATCTTTAAGTGAACAGGTCAACGTCAAATACGGTCACATTGTCCTGCACCCGTCCCCACCTTTCTAAAACTCTGGACTCTAAACAACAACTTCGTTCTTTTCCCCAAGCCCCAGGAACCCACCATTCTACTTTCTGACTCTATGAATTTGATTCCTCTCTGGGCCTGGTGGAATCAGAATCCTGTGACATTTATCCTCTTGTGACTGACATTTCAATCAGCATAATGACCTCAGGATCCATTCATGTCACAGCAGGTGTCAGAACGCTCTTCCTTTTTAAGGCACATAACATTCCAACGGACACAGCAGGCCACGTTTGTTTACCCGCTCGTCCACTGCGGGAACCTAAATTGCTTCCACATTGTAGCTACTATGGAACGTGGGCGTACAAATATCTCTTCAAGGGCCTGCTTTCCGTTCTTCTGGGTGTATACCCAGAACTGCTAGATCACACAGGAATTCTGCTTTTAGTTTGCTCAGAAATCACCAGATCGTTTTCCACTTTTACCAGGGATGCTGTGAGAGTTTCTGCACTGGCTTCCCAGACTCCATACCTTCCTATCTGCCTCTCCCCCTCCCGGGATCTTTCTAAAATTCACCCGTAACTTCCTTTAAAACCCTGAGCGGCTCTCCGTGTTCCTCAGGACAAGTCCAGCCTACGCAGCCACCACACACAGTGCCCTCTGTGGTCAGCGCCGGCGGCCCCTGAAGCGTCACGCTCCTCCCAAGCGCACGCACTTGCCCCAGGCCTGCACCCAAGCAGTCCTCCAGCGGAAACGCCCTTGCCCCCCCTCGAAGGCTCTGAGTCCTTTTCCCTTAATTAATTGGAATTAATTTCCTCCTTGACCGCTTCTGCTCAACGGTGCCTAGGGCACTTTGCCCTGCCCGGTTTTCGGCCTTCTCTTCTCTATCCGGGTCGTCTCCCCACTCCGTGAAGCTTGCAGCCCCAGACGCGGGGTTGGGGGGTGGGGGGCCCCCTACGTGGAGGCTTGCTGTCACACTCTCCCCAAGGCTCAAAGGGGAGTTGTGGTCGGATGGCATCCACTCCAAGCCCACCCCTCAAAGCTCTCATCTCCTCCTGCAACGCCCCCAGAGCGAGGGCCCCTGACACGGGTTGATCCGCGGCCCGTCTTCGTGGCCAGTCTGGGCCTCAGTTTCCCCATATGAAGAAGGGAGCTGGGGCACGGCCCCTCCCCCCAGCCCTCACCTGCGGGGGGTGCTGCCAGGGCGGGTCACCTCCGCGCTGCCGCTCGCAGATCAGACAGGTCCGGATGCCCTTGCAGCCGCATTCCCGGAGGACCTCGGGGGCCGCCACCGCCGCAGCCGCCATCGCCGCGTCCCGGCGACCAGGGCGCAGGCGCGGGGCCGCGGGGGCCGCTGGGAGTTGTAGTCCGCCCGCGGGGCACGAGGTCCGCGGAGCCCCTTCCTTCCGGTAGTCGCCAGCTACTGGCTTGCGCGGCGCCGCCTTCGGAGTTCCGCCGGCCGCGGAGCGTCGGGCTCCAGGAAGCACGGACTCGGCGGGACGCCGGTGCCGCCAACCGGCCAGCGCGGGCCGCGCCTGGTCGCCATGGGCCCCCTCTCGGCGCGGCTGCTCATGCAGCGAGGGCGTCCCAAGAGCGACCGGCTGGGGAAGATCCGGAGCCTGGAGTAAGAGGCGGGCCGGGGGGTACGACGGGGGTCCGCGGGGTCGCGGCCACACAGCCCGCCACCCGGGCCTGGGTCGCCGGCCGGTCGGGAAGTAAGGCTGGGACCCTTGCCCACTCCCTGCCCGGCCCCCTTATCGCCCTGTCGGTTAGGCGGAGTCTCGGATCACTCGAACCAAACGCTGGGCGCCCGTTATGAGACGGGCGGGCCGGGCCCGAGCGGCCTCTCCCTTGCAGGGTCCCGGGCTGTCGGGGAGACAGTCCTGCAGAAAGGGTATTGAGCAGCCTGTTGAGCTAGTTCCTGAGGCTCTGGGCAGCACAGAGGAGCCCCTTTAGAGGAGGAGCCAGCTGTAGGCAGTTGTAAAGTAGTGACGAGATTTTAAGAAGGAAAGGCTGCGCGTGCCTTGTGGAGAAGCTCTGCTGAAAGAGCCTTCGCAGGCACCCAGGACTGCCCCAGGTGTGAGGCCTGCCCGCCCCCCTGAGCCCTCCCTGTCTGCCCCCACCCAGCTTGTCCGGGCTGAAGCTGCTCTCAGAGCACTTGGACCCCAAGCTCCTGAGCCGCCTGACGCAGCTGCAAGAGCTGGACCTCTCCAACAACCAGCTGGAGACACTGCCTGCCAACCTGGGCCTGTCCCACCTGCGCATCCTCCGCTGCGCCAACAACCAGCTGGGGGACGTCACTGCCTTGTGCCAGTTCCCGCAGCTCGAGGAGCTCAGCCTGGAGGGCAACCCCTTCCTGACGGGGGGGGGGGGGGGGGGGGGGCACCTGCCCCAGACCCAGGGCCCGCACTCTGTGGGGCTGAGCCACAGGTTGGGGTGATACTGAGCCACTCTCCCTCATCCCCCAGGTCAGTGACAACCTGAAAATCTCCTTTCTCCTGCCCAAGCTCCGGAAGGTCAATGGCAAGGATGCTTCCTCCACGTCCTCTCAGGTGGAGAACCTAAATCGGGAGCTGACCAGCCGGGTAAGGGGGCCGGCCCGGGTCTCTGGAGCACTCGGCCTTGAGGAGCGAGTGACAGAATGGACATTTGGAAGACCCTGAGTGGGGGTTCCGGGGGCTCTCTGCCCTGACACTGAGCTGCGCTTATCCCCTAGCCTGACGTGTTTCTCTGAGCCTGGCTGTGGTGCTTGGCCTCTTGTCCTTAGAGGTCATGCTCTCTGGGTGTGCAGGCTGGGCCCGGCCAGGGAGGCCAGGCCACTTTCACAGTAACCACCCTGGGCCCGCTCCTCTTCGGGGCTGTTGCTCAAGCGCGTGCACGTGCGTTGGGGGGGTGCACGCGCGTGTGAGCGTGCACACGCACAGGTGTGTGCACACTGCAGCTAAGGCTGTGGTTCAGGGAGGCTTCCAGGAGGTGGTGAAGTGGAGACTCCTGTGGCCATAAGATTGGAGGCAGGGGCGCCATGGAGGGCCCGGGAGATCTGGGGTGGCCTGGGCTTGAATCTGGTCCCTCTTGTTCCAGGTCACAGCTCACTGGGAGAAGTTCAAGGCTGCAGTGAGCCCAGAGGAGGAGGCAGAGAAGGCCCAGGCTGATTTTGTGAAGTCTGCTGTCAGGGACATCCGCTATGGGCCTGAGTCCCTCAGCGAGTTCACCCAGTGGCGGGTATGATCTCATCCTGCTGTGCTGGGAGTCTGTTCTCCCAGCTCCTCCATGGCTCCCATGCCTTCAGCTGCCCTAAGAGGCCTCTGGCCATGAGGGGTGGTAGAGTTCGGTGGGTCAGGGAAGGCAGACTTACTGGTTGGAAAGGCCCTTTCCCACCTCGGGAAGCACAGGTTCCCTCTGCCCCGGCATTTGGGGGAGGGGCCGGGAGCCCCAGGACTTGTATCTAGCTCCCCGATGTCCTGGCCCCGCGTAGGTGCAGATGATCTCTGAGGAGCTGGTGGCCTCTGGTGGGCCCCAGGTGCATGAGGCAGACGTCCCGGAGAGGCCTCCAAAAGCCGCAGCTGCCCAGGAACCCAGGGTAAGTGTGGTACCACGCAGCTCCCAAGGCTCCAAAGGCCTGTCTTGGCCTTTCCTGCCTAGAGAGACTGTAGGGAAAGGGGGTTGGGAGGGGAGGCAGGGGGTCCTGGAAATGAGCCCAGGAGTCGGCCCCTGATGCCTGAGCTGGTTCACACTGACCCTGGGCCAACCCTTGCTTTCTGCCCCCATGGGAGGCTGCGGGCCAGCCTGTGATGCCGAGGAAGCAAGCCCCGGGCCCTCAGCCCAGCCCCGACCCCCTCCACAGGCCAGGCCCGTGGCCAAGAAACGGCCGGATGACGTCTCACTCAACCTGTCTCCCAACAAGCGGGTGTGCACCTCCTCGTTGGCCCCCGTGGAGGGCGGCCCCCCGGGCTCTGACGGCGGCCAGGTAAGCTCGCAAGGGGGCAGGGGTTAGCTGGCAGGGAGCACGGGCTGGGGCAGCTGTGACCCCCCGTCTGCCCCCACAGCCCGCCCGGGACCTGGAGCCCCTGCATTTCCTGCAGTGTCACAGCAAGAACAACAGCCCTCGGGACCTGGACACCCAGCTCTGGGCCTGCGCTTTTGAGCCGGCCTGGGAGGAGGGTACAGCCTTGGCGGGGCAGGCAGGGCCAGGGCGAGAGCCCCAGGGAACGCCCCTGGAGGGGGCCGCCTCCGCGGATGGGGGGCCTGGGAGAGACAGCCTCTGAAGCGTCGTCAGGGCCAGGACAGAGGCGCTGCGGGGGCGCACTTCTCGGAGAACGTGTCTACTGAGGCTGACCCCTCCAAACAGGGCGCGCGGGCGCCACCTCCCAGACGGTGGCCACGTGTGGCGGGGAGGCCGTGTGCGTGATAGACTGCCAGACGGGCATCGTGCTGCACAAGTACAAGGCGCCTGGCGAGGTGGGCGGGGCGGGTGTTCGTGCGGCGCTGGGGGTGGGGCCCTGACCCGGTCCTGCTGGGCCT
The DNA here is from genome assembly GCF_011800145.1 of Mirounga leonina. NCBI lineage: Eukaryota > Metazoa > Chordata > Mammalia > Carnivora > Phocidae > Mirounga > Mirounga leonina. The sequence goes on from NW_023270763.1 coordinate 8,550,409, forward strand.
CGCTTCCGCGGCTGGAGCTCCAGGGCGCGCGCACGCGTAGCCCCGCCCCTTAGTGACTCCCGCAGCACCCCCCCCCCCCGCAACCACGCACGGCTCTGCCCCTGAGTGATGCCCGCAGCCCCGCCCCTTCGTGACACCCGCACGCCCGCGCCCACAGGAGTTCTTCTCGGTGGCCTGGACGGCCCTGACCGTGGTGACGCAGGCCGGCCACAAGAAGCGCTGGAGCGTGCTGGCCGCCGCGGGCCTGCGGGGCCTGGTCCGCCTGCTGCACGTGCGAGCTGGCTTCTGCTGCGGGGTCATCCGGGCCCACAAGAAGGCCATCGCCACCCTGTGCTTCAGCCCCACCCACGAGACCCACCTCTTCAGTAAGAGCCTCTCCCACACCCCTGTCCTGCAGTCCGGGCACCCGGGGTCAGCCCTGGCCGGGGTAGAAGCAGCGTGGCTTTGTGGACGACTGACGGCTTCAGATCCTGCCTTTTCCCCCTGACCCGCTCTGTGGCCTTGAAGCTGGGCAGCTAGGCCGCTCTGTGACCCGGCTGGGTACCCCTGGCCCCCCAAAGTGTGATAAGCCCAAGAAGGGACGTGTGAGCAGAGGCCTGCGAAAGGAGGGCTGCCTGCCGTGGGGCGTGGTAGTGAGAGGGAGGTAGAGACTGGCGGCCCTCGAGTCGTCTCCCAGCTGCGGCCCTGCCCGCCCCCGAGGGGCCGGGCCTTGTGACCATGGTCTCAGCCTGGGATGGAGCCTGCCAGGGCGAGTAGGGCCTCTTCAGGGCCACCTCTCCCCTTCTTGTCCCCTCCTCAGCGGCCTCCTATGACAAGCGGATCATCCTCTGGGACCTCGGGGTGCCCAACCACGATTACGACTTCCAGGCCAGGTGAGGCTGTGGGGCAGGGCAGGGGGGCCTCGCCAGGGTGGGCGGACAGCCCGGTTGGTGGCCTCACGCTGTCCTCCCCCGCCGGCAGCCAGCTGCTCACCCTGGATACCACGTCCATCCCCCTGCGCCTCTGCCCTGTGGCTTCCTGCCCGGATGCCTACCTGCTGGCAGGCTGCGAGGGCGGCTGCTGCTGCTGGGACGTGCGGCTGGACCAGCCCCCGAGGAGGAGGTGAGGCCGGCCGGGCCAGACGCCTGACCTCCCGCAGTGGTGCCCAAGCATGGCCCGTTCTGGGCCGCCAGCGGCTGTCTTCACGGGGCCAGCCCGTCCCCACCTCCACTAGTCTCCCAGGGCAAGGTCCGTGCCTGTGGGACTGGGCCGGGTCGGCTCTCGGAGCTGCGGTCACCTCACCTTGCAGGGGAAGGGGATGGTGCCTGGACAGGGATGAGACCCCGGAAAGGCTCATCTGTACCCACCCGGAAGGCCGGCATCCCTGCCCTCGTGCGGCCCACAATCTTGTTAAAACCCACACAGCACAGTGTCAGGTGTGACGGAAAGCGAATGAGGGGACCATGAGGAGGTGACGTGACGGGTGGCGGATGGGTCCTCGGGCTCCTGTTCACCACACGGGCCGAGCCGGGGAGTCAGGCCCTGGGAGGGAAGGTGCTGGCACGGGGGCGGCAGCCCGCACGAGGTCCAGCCGGGCCTGGGAGGCGGGGGGACACCGGCTAAGACTGGATTGTGTCCTCAGTGTCGTGAACGGTCTGGGAAGAACTTTCGGGGGTGGGGGGCAGTGACAGCCACGTCGGGGCAAATAACTAAAGCGTCAGGCGCTGGCGTTTGTGGGGCCCATGGCACACCGGGGAGTGAAGCCCTGGGCTTCCCCCGCCAATTCCCGCCTCAGCTGTGACCCCACACCCTCCCCAGCTTGGGAACGCGCCGCAGCCCCGTGCCACCCGCCCCTGTGCCCGTGCGGCCGCAGCTCCCAGCCGAGGCGGAGGGCAGGTGCAGAGGATGTGCCCAGCACACGTCCGCAAGCGGCTCTGGGTCCCGGGGGGCAGCTGGCCAGCTTCCTCTGCCGCCCCGCAGGCCGTGCGAGGTGGAGTTCGTGTTCTCCGAGGACTCGGAGGCAGCGGCGCGGAGAGTGGATGGGCTGGCCTTTGTGAACGAGGACGTGGTGGGTGAGTAGCCCCCGTTCGGGGCCAGCCTGGCCTCCCGGGGCTCCTGAGGGGTCCACGCCGGGCAGTGTCTAGAGCGGGGCCCCCACCCAGTTCTGTCTCTCCCTCCCCCCAGCCTCCAAGGGGAGCGGCCTGGGCACCATCTGCCTGTGGAGCTGGAGCCAGACGTGGGGGGCCCGGGGCAAGCGGCCCACGCTGGCGGTGGTGGTGCTGGCCCGGCTGCAGTGGTCCCCCACCCAGCTGGCCTACTTCTCGCTGAGCACCTGTCCTGGTGAGCCCCTGCCCCCCCACCCCAGCCCCCTCCACCCCACGGGGCTCCGCCGCACCCCCGGTCTCAGGCCATGCGTCCCTGCAGGTGAGGGCATCGTGCTGTGTGGGGACGAGGAGGGCAACGTGTGGGTCTACGACGTCCGGCACCTCCTGACGCAGGAGCCTCCGCTTCCGGCAGCGCCGCAGGCCCCGACGCAGGTAGGCGCGCCTCGCCCGCCCCTCGCCCGCCGCGGGGACTGCTGAGCGGAAGCTGGAGCCCTGCCCTCCTCTCTCCCTCCCCCAGATCCTTAAGTGGCCCCAGCCCTGGGCCCTTGGCCAGATGGTGACCAAGACCATGGTGAACACGGTGGTGGCCAACCCCACCTTTACGTACCTCACCGCTCTGACGGACTCCAACATCGTGGCCATCTGGAAGAGACAGTAGCCGGGGCGGGAGGGCGGGGGAGTTCGGGGGACCCGACTTAACTTATTCAGCTTTGGGGCGAATGACCAGAATGTTTTTATTGGGGAATATTTTTATTAAACTCTCTGCTGTACAAGACGACTGGAGAGAGGTCTGTGGCCCCGTCTGGCACCGCTACTCGGAGTGAGACCGGCCAGGCCGGGAGCAGAGGCTCCTGCAAGCGCTGCCTCCCTGCGGGGGGCGGGGGTTGGTCTACAAGGAGTGTGGCCCTTTGGGGCCACATTGCAAAGTGGACAGGCCCCAGGACCCAGATAACTGGGAAACCGGTCCTCTGCCCCGACGCAGCCCCACGCCCCGCAGGGTCACCTTGGCTTTAGCCCACACCCAGGGCTTTTCCTGCAGCACTTAATTAGGAAGGTAAAACACTCTGTCCAGGACACACCAGCTCCGGCGGGAAGGGGCTCACCAGGATGTCCCCGAAGCTGGGGAAGCTGCTCTCCTAGAAGGTTCCAGTGCAGGGTAGGAACTAGCCAAGCAAGACTCTCCCAGCCTCCTATTCGATGCCTTCTTGCTTGTCTTTAATGGCCACCTGAGCAGAGAGGGGTGGCAGCCACTCAGCTGGAAGGGCCAGGGTGAGGCGGCTGGGAAGGCAAGCCCAGTGTCCCTGAGCGCCCCCAGCCCATCTGCCTGAGGTGCAGGTGACACGCACAAGCCGTGGATCCTTCTCACTCTACTCCCAAGTCAGACGCTGAGGCCCTCTGCGTGGACAGGCGTGACCATGCCCTTTCAGCCTCCTTAACTGTGGGGCCCCACCCAGGCATGAGCTGCCCCCTCCACAAATACCCTGAGGCAGCCAGGCCTCACCAGAGGCGGCTTGGGGGAGCAGTCCCAAGGGGCAATACAGCTCTGCTTCCACAGGGGCTGCGGGAGCCCGGTTCCCACCCCTGCTGCAGACAGCACGCCCCCGGCCTCGACTCGCAGCCCCTTCGTCTGCGCTTGCTCAAGGCTGTAGGAGCATCGCTGCTGTCGCCACCTCGCCCGGCCCCCCAATACCTCAGGAAGAGCCCCCCCCCGGGCTGTCGGGGGGTGGGCCGGAGAACAGCGCAGCTCCGGGCACACGCAGCCCCGCTCCCCTGCACGCCGGGCCCCTCACCCGGAATCGCTCCTCCAGCAGGGACAGCTCGCTGATGAGGTCCGTGATGGCGTTGGTGAAGGCCTCCTGCGGGCTGTAGTCCGGGGTGGTCTGCACTCGGATGATGATCTTGTGCTCCAAGGGGTGGGGGACTTTGTAGCCAGCAAACAGCACCTGCGGGTCCTTCAGCAGCTGTCTGAGGTACAGAAATGGGCGGTGTGACACGAGGGGCTGAGCCTGGCAGCCTTGGGGATGACCAGAGCTCTAAGCAGAGCGTCCTCCCCCCGGCCTGAGGCCTAGAAGCCAGTACAGCTGGGGGCTGACCCCAGGTAGTCCCCTGCTCCTGACTGCCCGAAGAAAGCCTTCCAAGTAAAACATCGCAAAGATGATCTCATGGGGAAACCCCCCCCCCCCAACACCTGAGGATCCAGGACCCCAGCCAGTAAGCAGGATCTCCAGCACTCTTCCCTCAGGGGAAGGCCGGGCCTTGCAACAGCCCCAAAGCGCCCTCCCCAGGCCGCACACGGCGCAGCACAGGAACCTGACGCAGCAGTGCGGGCGGCCCGGGGAGAAGGCCCAGGCCCCGGGCGGGCGGTGACACGGAAGCCCTCCGGGCGACACAGGCTGACAGCTCCTGCCCACACACCCGGGGCCCCGTCTGCGAGCCGTGCCCCGCGCTGTCAGCAGCAGGCACCACAAGGGATGGCCCTTGCACGGGTGGGGACACGGCTCCCAGAGCAGGGGAGCGGCCAGGCCCCAGGAGGGTCTGGGGGCACCACTGGCGTGGCTTGGGTGGGGGGGGGCGCGGGGGCGGGGGGGCATCAGCCAGAGGACGGCCAGCTCCACCTCCCGCTTTCAGCCCAGAGACCAGGCAGGCTCCTGCCCGGGGCCTCAAACGTGCAAACCTCGGAAAGACCTGGCTTCACCGATGGGGTTTTCAGCAGAGAAATGACAAGTGCTTGGGCCAGAACAGCAACCACGTCGCTGACCACCTACCCGGTCAGGACTAAACTGGTGTAAACACACATCCGCCCTCCCCCAGGGGCATCGGATAACCACAGAGCCTCTCCCCCACCTTCTCCCCTCCTCCTCATAAGATCCGATCTCTGGCGCATCTGTCTTTGCGTGCCAGGTGTCCCAGAGGTCATCGTCCCCAAGGGGGGTGGGTGACAGCCCTGACTGCTGCTCCCCGCTCCGCAACACAGACACAAGCAGGCCCACGTTTGTCTGGCTTGCCGCACGTTCGCTTCCTACCGTCAGGGAAATGAGCCAGTACAGAGAGACGGCGCTGTGAACGGATACGGGTCAGCGTCATTTGGGAGAAAGTGTACTGGAATGTGGGAATTGCCAGAGGAAGCACCCAGACCTTCCTGAAGCTCAGAGAGACTTCGGGAAATCTTCCGGAACGTGTGCTTTGCCTCAAAGAGCCCCACTGAACATTTCCCAAGAGCCTCTGACGTGGAACTTACGACTTAATGATGTTTCCCAGCGTGTGGTCTTCTTTGTTGATGGTGAACAAACAGGCATTGGGTACCTTGGTGTCCTTGTTAATGGTGATCCTAGAAAGAGGCGGAAGCAACAGATGGGCAAACGGGGGCTCCCCTCCTTCCCCAAGTCTAAATCCTGCCCTTCAGCGCAGACCCAGGTCCCACCTCCTCCTGGAAGACTTCCTCCATCTCTTCTTCCATAAAGACCCTGCTGACTCAGAGCAGCAGAGCGGCTATGCCCTGATTCTGCGGGACCCTCACCTACTCTGGATTGCTCCTTGGCACCAGTGACATTTTAGGATGGATAATTCTTTTCTGTAGGGGGCTGTCTTGTACATCATAAGATGTGAGCAGTGCCCCTGCACCCCCTTTATGACAATCAGAAGTGGTGGCAGACATTGCCAAAAGTCCCCTGGGAAGCAAAATGGCCCCAGCAGCCAACCACTGCTCCCAAGGGAGACGAAGTGGCTGGCAAGGGCTAGACCGTAGAGCCCCGCACACCAGGCTATTAAGAGAAGGAAAAGCCAAAGTTTAAGACGGTTTGCTGCGTGCTGAGCCCTGGCCTCAGCACTTCCGGTAGATTACCTCGTTAAGCCCCCCGTAGAGAAAGTCCTCTGATTTAATACGGCAAGAAGCCCATTTCCCAGAGGAGGAAAGCAGGCTTCAGGCAGATTAAGTCACTGGCCCAATGACATGGAGACGTTAGGTGAGGGAGCCAGGCCCAGGCAGAGAGCCCAGGGAGGGGACTACATTCCCTTGCACTCTGCAGGCAAGAAGCCCCTGGAGGGTCTTCACAGGCCACTGAGGATCGGTGGTGAGCCCGAGCGCCAGCCCTCTGGCTGCAGCAGGCGGATGAAGGCGGCGGCCAGCAGGCTGCCGGATCCCAGAGGGAAAGCACTGGGGCGCCAGGCCCTCTACTTCCCATACAGACGGCCACTTCCCGTGTGCCGGGGCAGTTCCTTAGCCTCTCTGAGCCTCAGTTTCCTCCTCTGCAGAATGGGACCGCTCACCACCGCCCGGCAGGGCTGGCTCGAGTTTGGCCGACACAGTAAACGCTGCTTCCGTCTCCCCGCAGTGGACGAACCGGAGAAGCCCCAGGGTCCGCCCGCGACCCCCGGCCCCGCCCCGCCGGCTCCACTTACTTTTTCTCGCCCTCGAAGAGCAAGAACGACTCGAAGGCGGGAGGGGCGTTCATCCTAGCGCCGCACTAGCCTCCAAAGTCGCAGGGGCCGCCACCACCGCCAGCGAAGCCCTACACCACCAGCTCTTCCGGGTTAGCGGCTGCTTCCGGGTTACGGCTTTCCCCGTGTGAAGGCAGGCCGCTTGCCCCCTAGCGGCCCGGGGGACGTAGCGCAGGCGCGGGAAAAGCCCGGGGGGAACCGAGGGAGGCGGGTGGTTCCGCGCATGCGTGAGCCCGGAGTTGCGTCCGTGTGTTCGCGGTCCTGTAGGCGCGCCTGGGCGCCCGCTCGCGGGGCTGGGGGCTGTTTTGTGTGTGGTAGGACGGCCTCTCCCCGCTCCCCGTGATCCTTGTTTGGAAATGTGCCCTTGGAACACCCAGCGCGAGGCCCTCGAGTGGAGAGCGGAGCCAGGGCGCAGTGGGGCCGGCGGGAGGGCGGGAGAAGCCGCATCGGTGTCTGGGCCCCGGCCCGGTGCGGATAACCCCCTGCCGAGGCTGCCTGCCGTGGGAGCCCCGGCTGTGTCGTTGCCGGCTTGCCCACTGGGCCCGTGGCCTCATGAGCGGCTTGTTAGGTAGGCAGCGGGTGAGGGCGGGGGCCGGGCAGGTGTACCCAGCGGGGAGAGAGGAGCTCCGACGGCCAAGAGGAGTCCGCTTGGATTGGCTGGTATTGCAGACTGCAGTTTGTTCTAAAGCCCCCCCCCCCCCCCCGCGCTGTTTGAAGCGAGGGGCTGGGTCTCCCATTAGCTACTGGAGCCACAGCAGCTGAGGAGAAACCAGGAGCTTCCACACCACTTCCTGGGAAGAGCCATCCCCTACTTAGGCCTTGGGCCCTAGGACGAGGAAGTGTCATTCCCCCAAGATCCACACTGGCCTTGACTCTCCAGGCCAAGTGGGGGGGGGAGGGGATGAGGGGATGATGCCTGGGGCTGTAACCTCCACCCTTCTGGGCCATTTGGGCCAAGGATGCTACTTAACTGGGCTGGCTGGGGGGAGGGAGGTGTAGTTTTTACCCAAAAGGGGCCTCACTCCCTGCCTGATAGAACCCAGGGGTTTGGGGGTACATGAGCGGTAGGGACAGTGCCAGGCATGCACTTGTTGTAAGCCCTCCTCAGGCTGCAGCGGCCACCCCACCCCAGGACCCTTCTGGAGGAGAGGGAGGTAGGTGTCGCCACACCGGGTGGCTGGGTGTATGCAGCTCCTATCCAGGCTCCTACTTGCGGCAGCCCCATAAACGCACACCTCTCCTGCCCCTTCACTCTCTGCATTAGGGCGCGGTAGACCCTGGGGTCCGAACTTCCTGACCACAAGGTCCCGGAAACCCAAGGAGATTGAACAGGGGTGACGACTTGTGTGAGGCCCTGAGGAAGCAGCCAGAGAACAGGGTGTTGGTGATGGGAGAGGGGCGGCGCAGACTCAGCCACCCCTGGGCCGGGAAGGGAAGATGAGGCCCGTTCAGGCTCTAGCCTGGGGGGGGATGGAGCAGTGGGACCCAGGGTATGGTGAGGACAGCAGTTGGGGGGAGAAATGAGTCCCCCTGGGGGGGGGGGGGGGGGGGGGCAGAGGGGATGCACAAAGGCTATGCTGGTGGCCCCGTCGTTGGCCACCCCCAAGGAGCCACTGGAGTCCCCAGGCCTAGTCCTTCCACCGACCCCCATCACAAGAGCCCAGAGCCCAGGCGGTCACAGCAGGTTTATTGTCAGCGACAGAGCACCAGCGAAGCTCGCCCGGCGGGCCCAGCCAGCGGCCGGGGGGGAGCAGGTGGTGTGGCGGCCAGGAGCTGGAGGATGCTGAGGTCCCGGCCTGGTCTCCTGGGCTCCGTGTTTCCTCCCACTTCTCTGGGTCCAAGGAGCATCCGTCCACCTGGGCTCAGGCCACCCTAGGGGTGGTTTCCGGCTAGGCCCACCCTGGGCAGGAGAGCGGGCCCCTGGAGAGCGTGGGCTAGTGCCAGGGATGGCTGCGGGGCTGGCGGGGAGCAGCCAGGCTCCAGGGAGGAGCGGGAGTGCGCCCGGCGCCCTAGAGACTTCAGGCAGGCAACGATGGGCCTTCTGGGCCCCCCGGCCCCCCAATTCACCCAGCCCACGAGAACCCTAAGCCCTGCTCCCCAGTGAGCGGGGGTGAAGTGAAGAGCCAAAAGCGCACCCGGGGGTCTCCAAGCACCTGGCAGGGAGCTCGGCGAGGGCGCGGGGGGCGGACCTCACGTCTGCAGCGCCAGCGGGCGGTTGGGCCCCGAGGGCCGTGAGCCGGCGGGGCTGGAGCTGTGGGCCTCCTGGAGGTCCTGCAGCACCTGCAGCAGCTGGGCCAGTGGGTCCTCGGGGGCTGGAAGCAGATGCAGGATGAGGGCGGAACAGCCAGGGCCAGAGGGCCCCCCCCCACCGCCCCCGGAGTGGGGCCCCGCCCACAGTCCCCCGGAACGGAGCTCAGGCCACTGCGGGGGCCCAGCTGGGAGGAACCTACCTTCCCCTGGGCCCGTGCGCACAGAGCCTGCCCCTGTGCCCGCACTCAGCTCCCGGTGCTTCTCCCTGTGGCGGAAGACAGAGTGAGAGCTCGTGGTGCCCTTGCCAGGAAGGCTGGGTGACCCCACGTGGGCCTCCTGAGCTGGAGGGGATCCTGGGGGTGGGGGCCGACCCTTTCAATCTGTGGGGAAGTAACAGGGGTCCAGGTCATGGTCCTCTGGTCACCTGCCATCTTCCCTCTTCCAGCCTCCTCTGGTCCCCCCCCCCCACCCGCACCACCACGGTGCGCCGGTGGAAGGCACTTTGGAAACCCAAGTTCGAACCACATCACTCCCGTTTCGGAGGACCCTGCGGAAAAGGGCCAGCTGGGGCCTGAAGTCCCAGGATTAACTGGTGGTGGGACGAGTTTCCTCCTTCTGGGAGGACGAGCCAGTTGCAGGCTAAGCACAATTCCTAACTGGGGTTCACCAGAGATCCCTGGGCCCTCAGGTACGACCCTGGGAGCCCACACGGAGGGAGAGCGAGCAGCCACGTGGACCCCAGGCTTGAAATTCCTTGCTTCGGAATTCCACTGGCTTGGGCTTTTTGCCGGTCTCCCTGACGTGTTTCCGAAGAGCTGTGTCCCTGTTAAGATCTAACGAGCTGCTCCTCCTCCTGAGATGCCTTCTAGGCCCCATGGGGTCGGTCCGGTCCCCTACCTGCTCTGCTCATTTGCTAATTTGAACTGACCGCAAGCGAAGACATCGTTCCCAGTAACTGGTTACAGCAGCCACAGGAAGTGGGCACAACAGGGACTAAGGACGGGTCACCGTGTCAGGGGATCAGAGGTGCCAGTGGGGCAGAAGGTCTCATGGTGCTCAATGGCAAGGAGGTGAAGCAGAATGAGAGGAGGGGTGGCCGGGTGGTTCCAGAGCTGGGGAGGCTATGGTCAGGCCCCAGGGCACTGGTCCCGTGGCGGGACCCACCTGAACCCAAGGTGGCTTGGGTTCCAATCTTGGCTCTGTCGCTTCCTGACTTAAATGGGGGACAGCTGTGGGTTCCGGGAATAGAACAGGGTGGTGGCTTCATCCAGTAGGTGTGGAGGACGAAGTCACCGAGCCAGGGGGCCAGACTAGGGGTAGAGAGGAAGCTGGTGACAGGACCACACCATCAGAAAGGACATGTGGCTGCAGAGTGACCTGGGAGCTACTGGAGACTCTGGCTCACAGAGGAGCGAGCGGTTCTCGTCTGACCCCATGAGCTTCGAAGGGTTCTGAGGAAGAGATTACACCCTGGAAAAGTTGATGAGGAACAAGGACAAGAGCCACCACCCCTCCAGGGCCCCGGGGCCTGGGGTGTGGGGCAGAAAACCGCCCCCATTCCAGCAGGCTCAGGGAAGCCGCTCAGGGAAGCAGAGGGTTGCTTGGAGATCTCCCCACTCTGGACTCCACCTCCGGAGATTCTGAGTCAGTGCGGTAGGCATTCTGTTTTTTTCTGAGCGGGAGCCAAGGGCTGAGAACCAGGGCATTAAGGAGATGGCTGAGGAACTCAAGAGAGCTGGCTGAGGACAGTCCCTGCACTCCGAGGGCATGATGGGGAGGCCGGACAGGTTGGGAGGCTGCGTCAGTCCGGGGCAGGACCACAGCCGTGGCAATGACCCAGGCCTTCTGCAGCCCTTGAGCTTTCCTCCTCACATGAGCCAGCCTCATGCCGCAGAGACCCGCGTGCCCCTCCCCGGGTGTGGCTGCCACCGGCAGGAAGGGGCCAGGCCTGATCCGCAGCAGGGGACCAGCCATGCAGTCCCAGCTCTGGCCCTCGCCCGCCACACTCCCCGGGGCCACACAGGCCTCCTCACCTCAGTGCAGCCTCCACGCCCAGCAGGTGCCGGTAGATGAGCTGGGCCTCCAGGTCATGATCCAGAGGGTCATTCCACTCCTGCAGGGTCACCCGTGACCGGGTCTTGTCACAGCCCAGATCTGGGGGCACAGAGAGGGCAGGGTTGCGGGCAGTGTCCATGAGAGCTTACGTCCAACTTCATGGCAGTGCAGGTGGGGACACTGAAGCCTGAAGAGGGACAGGAATGGGCTCAGGGGCCCCAGGAGGGCAGCAGCTCATCTCTGCCGGGTGCAGCTCCTGAGTCCAGAGATACATGACTGCCGAGCATGGGAACCGCACAGGAGACAACTCAAGGGGGCCGGAAGGTTTTCTGGATGGCTGCCTGCCTGGAAGGAAGAAGGGAGCAGCCTGGGACCGTAAGATCACGGGGACAGAAGCTGAGGGCTTCGGGCCTTGGAATGAGCCGGCCCTGCCACTTGCTGGCTGACGACCTTGCAGAGGCACCGGCCCCCTTAAGCCTCAGTTTTCTCCTCCACAGAATGGGCTACCAGACCTACCTCCTAGCGCCCTAGGGAGTCCCCCTCACCAATAACAAGGGCTATCACCATGAAGGTCAAAGCCAGCGGCTGCAGGTCAGGCCAACCAACCAGAGCTGCCACTGTCCCCTCCCAGACCCAGGGCTGGGCTGGAGCAGGTGGGGCAGCTTCCCAGGGCCTCCCGTGTCAGGCTCCAGGGGCTGAGGCTTGGGGCTCCAGGGGCTGAGTCTCTTCTGAGACCGTGGAGCAAGAATTTTGTAAAGCAGTGAGCCTGCGTGGCTCAGTCGGTGAAGCGTCTGCCTTCAGCTCAGGTCATGATCCCAGGGTCCTGGGACTGAGCCCCGCATTGGGCTCCCTGCTCAGCAGGAAACCTGCTTCTCCCTCCCCCACTCCCCCTACTGTGTTCCCTCTCTCGCTGTCTCTCTGTCAAATAAATAAATAAAATCTTAAAAAAAAAAAAAAAAAAGAATTTTGTAAAGCGGATAGAGGTAAGAGAAGATCTTAACAGTCCCAGAACTGAGCTGTCCGATAGGGAAACCAGTTAGCCACAGAAAGCCGCTTAAATTTAAAATCATTAAAATTACATAAAATTAAAACAAACTTTGAACTCTGTTCCTGGGCCACACTGGCCACGGCTCAAGCCACGTGTTCATAACGAGCACACGCGCAGAACCGGGCACCAGTCCCACCATCATGGAAAGTTCTAGCAGCAGCTCGTCTCGGCCATCCCTCGGGTGCCCAGGGTCCCCCACCCGCAGCTCCAGTATCAGGCTGCCCGGTGGGAACATGCAGCTCCGCAGCGAAGAGTTCCCACAGTGTGTTCCTGGGAGCCCTGCTTCACAGGAGCCTCCCTCCCTGGGCAAGAAAGGGCCCCTGTCCCGTGAGCTGGTGTCACACTCCAACTCGTTTCCAGGCCTCCTCGGGGCCCTCAGCGAACCCACGTGCGGCACCCACACCACGCGGCACGTCCCAAACTGCCGTCACAGACCCCTTCCCGCCCGGAGCCCCTGCAGGGACCAAGGCCTTCCCACGGGTGCACAGGTGGCCCCCAGCCAGGGTGGACAGATGCCGTGTAGGGGGGCCCAGGCCTCCGCTCCCACCTGACTTGTCCTTCTGGTGGCAACAGCTCCACTTGTCCCCACGGAAGACGCCAGGGTGGTAGGAACCCAGCAGGCCGGGGTTGCTGATGCACACCTTCCGCAGCGCAGACAGCCACTGGTTCAGCTCGTTCACACACTGCCGGGGGCGCGGGGGGCCGTCAGAGGTCACCCGCTCCAGGAAGCCCGCCCTCCCTTCCTGGAGCTCCCAAGCACGTGGCCTGATGAGCAGAGTGCCGGGGGGACATCGGCCGCCACTCGCCCCCTCGGCCATGCCTTGGGCAACTGTACGGGGTGGTCACCATTTTCCCCTGTAGCTCTGGACAGTCCCTCCCAGGGACAAGCCAAACCCCCTCTGACTTCAGCCTTCCTTCTTGCTCCCCGTGTCCTGCCCCTAGACGTTCTCTCCTTCACGATGCCCCTTCTCAGAGGCCCTCCCGCCCACCCTTTAGAGAGCAGCGTCCCCCTGCTCAATGCTACTCTGTCCCCTCCCTCTCTCCCTTAGTCTCCTTTGTGCCCTTCAAGGCACTGCCACCATTTGACATTTTAAGTATTGATTTAGGGGCGCCTGGGTGGCTCAGTCGGTTAAGCGACTGCCTTCGGCTCGGGTCATGATCCTGGAGTCCCGGGATCGAGTCCCGGGATCGAGTCCCGCATCGGGCTCCCTGCTCGGCGGGGAGTCTGCTTCTCCCTCTGACCCTCCCTCCTCTCATATGCTCTCTCTCATTCACTCTCTCTCAAATAAATAAATAAAATCTTAAAAAAAAAATATTGATTTAGGGGCCCGTCTGCCTCCCTGGGAGACAAGTTCCACGAGGGCAGGGCTCCTTCCCCTGCCACTGTACCCCCAACCCCGGAGAACCACGCCTGAGCCTTGCAGACGCTCCACAAACACCTCTCAGATGAATGGATGAATCAGTACGGAAAGAGACAAGAACCTGAGGGCGTGTACTCAGAGCCACACGCCGCATAAACATGGCAGGATTACGTGTTGACGTGTTCCGCAAACACATAGGCACCAACACAGATACTCAGAAATCGTTTTCCACAAACGCGTACAACGTGTGAAGCTCCAAATCACAGGACCGTACACGTCCTTACACTGGACCACGCACAGACCTACACTGGGGTGCCTAGACAGGCCCCCAGGCCCCACACACACACGCGCACTGCACTCAATCAGCTCTCACACCTTGCTGGGCCTGGTGCAGCTGACAAGGGGGTAGGAGGCTCACTGGGGCCTCCTTCTAGCCCCCCCATCTCCCCAGGCAGCTCTTCCCCCAGCGGCCCTCCCCTCGAGTGCCCCCACACGGCCCCCACCTTGCACTGCAGGTACATGGTCTGGGGCTTGCCCGCGTCATCCTCGTAGATGACCTGCATGACGTGCGAGCTGCCGAAGCTCTTCTCCTCCACCTTCTCTGCCGCCCGGATATTGGCTAGCTTGATGAGGGCGCTTTTCTGGAGTGGGCCGAGGCAGGGAGACTCAGGGTCCGAGCCGGGACCACTCCGTGTCCTAGTTCTGGGCCTTAGTCTCCCCTTCTGCAGCCCCGGGGGTTGGCTTAGGGGACCCGGCTCTGTGAGTGACTCCAGCCAGACAGAGCGCAGACAAATGGTGACTAAGTGCCTGGCCTCTCGAGGGTTCGCAGCGGTCATGGGAGGTCTGAGCTTTGGAAATGTCTGGACTCCCAGCATTCCCCAGGCCTGGAAAGTAGCACCTGCCTGGACCAGGCCCTGTGCCTTTCCCCTTATGAATAATCCCCCCCCCCACCCCGTGCCTTTACCTTCCCCGCCTCCTGGCCCCTCCCCACTCCTGCCATCATCCAATCCGGTAAGACACGAATGAGACGGAGAGAAGCTGTGCGTCTGATGGGTCTGTGTCCCTGAGGGGCCCCCAACCTACTGAAGCGGAACCTGGGCTAGCAGCCCCCAACCTGGGGTCTCCCATCAGAACTCATCAGGGACCTTATCACCCAAGTTAAGAGTCCCCATGGCCCTCAGGAGAGCACCCACTCCCCCCAGCCTGGCATCCAAGCCCACCACCCCTGCTGGCCCCAGTGACAAGCAGATAAGGGCAGAGCCGCCTCTTGGGAGGAGTGGGAACACCTGGAGGGGAGCTCTGGGGACACACATCTGGGGGTGGGGCCTCCCAAAGGACAGAAGATGTGCTGCCCTCTTCTGCTGAAGAGGAGACAGGAAGGAGGCAGAAGGGGGGAGCTGCACAGGGGGATGCACGGATATGCCCACAAAAAGGCAGAGCTCAATGCCAAGGAATGGAAAGGGGCCCAGAGTGGCACAAGGGAAGGCCCTGCCAGGCTTGGCTGAGGCTGCAGAAAATGCTGAGGGGACTCAGCGGCTGGGCAGCTGCTAGGAGTGGAAGAGACCGGAAAGCGAGAGGCCCAGACTAAGGGGTCACCCGGGGAGCTCCCTCACCCTCTTGGTTCTCCCATCAGCTGCTCAGGGCCGGGTTGGGAATCCCCGGAAGACCATCCCCAGAGCCTGGCTGGCGGGGGGTCGGGTCAGCCCAGCTAGGGCTCAGCAGATCCATCCAGAACATAAGTGCTCCGCCCTTCCTGGGAGAAGAGCATGGACAGGAGGCCAGCCCGGGGCCTTCGGTAAAACCACTGGCTGAGATCCTGCCCTACGCCGGGCCCGGGCTCTGCACCCTCAGAGTGATTATCTTCTCTGCCCTCAACAACTTGGGAAGTAGGGACCGTCGTCCCCAGTTTGTAGGCCAAGACACCAACCAAAGCTCAGAGAGGTTGAGACACTTCCCAGGTACACAGGGCTGGAAACCAGGACTCCTCCCAGCCCCCCTCTCATTCCTCCATCTCTCAGAAGCACCCCTCAGCCCCCCACCCCATTCATGCACCAAGAGGCCAGGGCTGACATGGCAGCCACTGCCTGCCCCCTGCCCTCTGGGCAAAAAAGCTTCTTCCCTACGGGTCTTAAGAGATCCTGTGGCTGAGACCAGAAGCCTGGTCCCGCCTGGCGTTCTTCTCTGATCCCGGTGGGCCCTGGGATGGGCTCCGAGGGAGGAGGGTGTTATAAACCCCTCGGATCCCCACTTGCCCACCTTAGAGCTGGGTGTCTTGGCGAAGCTGAGGGCCTCGGTGGTGAGGGAAAAGTGGAGTTTCTTGAAGGAGGACATGAGGGGGCCCTTGCCCTTGGTCCTGTGGATGAAGAGCGGCCCCTCCTTCACCGGCGGTGCCTGCAAACTCAGTGCCCGCTGTAGGTCCAGCTCTGCCGGACCAGGGAGAGAGGGTAAAATGTGAGTCCAGGGACGAAGTAGGGGCTGGAGCAGAGCTGCGAGGGGCACAGGCAGCAGGTGGGCAAGGCCGTGGGACAGGGCAAACGGGATCAAGAGGCTGTGGGTGCGACCAGACAGAGGGCAGAGTAAACGGGACCTGGAGGCTGTGGGCCCCGCTGTAAGACAGGCCAGTGTGGGTGGGGCCACGGGGCGGGGGCGGAGCAAATGTGGACGGAGAGGGTAGCCTGGGGCCCCACGGGGAGTGCTCACCCTCCTTCTCCTCGATGTCCACCAGTTTAGTGATGAAGTCCTTCAGCTGAGCCACGCCCTGGCGCACGGTGGGCTGCAGCGGCTCCATCCAAGCCTCCTTGGCTCTGGAAGCGGGCGTGTCCATGTTGCCCACATTCTGGACCGCCTGCGGGTGCCAGGCTCTGCTGGGTCAAGGGCCCCCCACGGCAACCTCCCCCTTCCCGCCCCCAAATGGGTGCCACTCCCGCGGTAGAAACGGAGGCAGAAGCGGCACAAGCTCTGCTCATGGGCCTGTTCCATCCGCACTGGGGTTCGGGGCTGGGCCGATCACGGAGTTTGAGGCCTTTCGGGACCTGACAGTTGAGACTACTTGAGGCCAACCTACTGGCCTTCCTCGGCAAGTTTAATGGGAGAGTGCTCCCCCCCACCCGGGTACGCCAGCCCCAGCCTGGTGCCAGGCAGCTAGGTGCCGCCTGGGAATAAGTAGATCTGGGCGTTCGAAGGCCCGCATTCACACAACACAGGCCGTGCGGCCTTGGGTCATCTCCTCCCCCGCAGGGACCTGTTTCCTTGTCCATGAGCTCGGGTGACCACGAGAAAGCTTTGTCAACTGTGAAGTGCCGTGCCACCGGCGTTCCTGGAGCCAGTCGGGGACACACTGCCATGCAGGCAAGGGCCCCGTGGGCAGCCGGCTGGGCATCCCGCCCGCGTCCGCGGGCCCGCACCTTGGCCAGCAGGAGCAGGGTACGGCTGGTGCGCGCGTCCGCGTGCCGCTCCCGCAGGTGGAAGAGCTTGGGCGCCATGATGGCGGGAGAGAAGAAGCGCAGGCACAGGAAGCTGGTGACGGCGATGAACGGCACGTTCTGGGGGGCGCGGGGGAGGGGGGCAGGGCTGGACTGCCTGAGGCCTCGCCTCGGGACCGCCCGCGGGCCTTTGGTGCTGTCCCCGCCTCTCCCGCTCCCCACGACCCTGCCTGCGGTCCTAAGCCCCTACCCCCCCCCACCACCGCCACCGCCGCGCCCGGGACGCCAGGGCTCCCCCTCCCCGCCCCCGCTTTCTTCCCTCCGCCCGGCCCCACCGGCAGGGGGCGCACCTCGTGCTGGGCGCTGGGGAAGCGCTCGCGCACGCGCCGGAAAAGCTGCCGGAAGGTGGCGCGGACCACGGCGGGGCATGCGCGAACGGAGCGACTGAGCGCGCTCAGCAGCGCCCCCAGGTGGGTGCGCAGCGTCTGCGCGCTCTGCTCCAGCACCTCGGCCTCGGTCTGTGGGCGGTGCAGCCCGGAGCACCTGAGTGGATCCCGCGGAGGATGGAGGTCAGCGCCCCTGCACAGACTCGCACAGAGGCTCCCCGAGACAGGCGCAAGAAGGCGTCAGCAGAGACAGGGACAGAGGCAACGCACAGGTGGGCAGAGCGACGGAAGGCAGACCCAGGCAGAAAGGGCCAAAACATACACTCGCAAAAAGGGCCTGGCACCCCCGCCCCCCCTCCTCCCCGGAGTCCCCCCTGGCCTCACCCTACATCCTTGACCTCCACTTTGCTGGGGTCCAGCTCCACGTACTTCTTCTCCTCAAACACCCTGTCAATGATGGGGCCCAGGACGCCGTGCAGATACCGCATCCCAGCCACCTGGGGGCCGCGGGGGGTGGCATTGGTCCTGCCTCCCGCCTCCAGCTGCAGGCCTTCCCCCTGCAGCTGGCCTCCCAGCCACCCCGTGCACCACCTGCCTGCCGTGTCCACTCAAGATAGAGCCAGGCACGCAAAGGGGACAGCGTGACAAACTGCTGCTGCGCGAATGAACGAGTGAAGGGATGCATGGGTGGATGGATGAAATTCTCAGCCTTAAAGGGCCCTGGGCTCCCAACCAAAGACTGGAGCTTAAGCTCCCACCCTCTCTCTCGGCCCTTCTGAACCTCCGTCTCCTCACCTAGGAAACAAAGACCATATACCACTCAACCTCACCTTCAGAAAAGACTCCATGGACTTTGAGGCCAGAGAGTTGCTCCGGAACAGGGTGTTAGCCTCACCTACGAGCAGAGGTTCTAGTGGTTAGGGGGTTGGGGAAGGACGGAGGACCATGGGGGTGGGGGCTCTAAGCTGGCCCCTCTGTAAGGAACTACCTTGCCACCTCCCAGCACACTGCCACACCTATGCCTTTTGCTCTTTGCCTCCTCAGACCCAGCTAAGCTTCCTACAGGAAGGCTTCCCAGATTTCTCCCCTCTCAGTATCTCTGGAGTCCTAGGCTCCTGGTTCCCCTCTCCACCACACCCTCAGACAGGCTGCCCCCTCCCAGGCCTCACTGGTACGACCCAGCTCCAGCTGGAAGAGCAGGTCCAGAAAGTCTTTGGCCAGTCCCTGCCCCAGGAAGAGCTTGAGCAGGTTGGTGGCCACATCCTGGCGGCACTCAGTGCTTGTTGTCTCCTCAATAAGTGGTATCAGCTGCCCTGGGCCCTGCGGGAGGCAGTAAGGAGAGGCAGGGCTAGAGGACCCACAGGGGAACCCAAACCCTTCACTCTGAGAACCTCAGAGGACCACGGGGAAGGGGGGGTACTTTTCCAAGGGATGGCAAGGGGCCCTGGGCACTGGCTAGTTCCTTACCATCCTGAGAACGGAGCGGTTTGCTCTTCAGAGCAGGTATAGGCCTGCTGTCCCCGGACCCTCCCCCCTCCCCCCTTCCCCCGGGGCCCCCTCACCTGGGTGCCCAGCTTCACCTCACAGCACAGCAGCCGCACCAGGGGCTGGTAGCAGCCGGAGGGCAGTACCGTCTCGTCCCGCAGCCGCACCTCCAGCTGCAAGGAGCCCAGGCTGCCCCTGGAACGGGCAGGGCAGCCTGTGACCTCTCCACCAAGGACTCAGGCCGCCTGGGCCAGGCCCCCTCCCCACTGCCTCCATGTTCCCCACTTGGGGCCAGCCTCTCAGTCTCTTGGCTCATGCCCTCCACCTTGCCTCCCTGCACTGCCTCCCCCCCACCCCGGCCCCCATTCTTTCCCCAAGCTGCTTTCTTTCCCTGCTCGGAAAGCCCTTCCCCCTTCCAACCATCTTCACAGCCTGGCTCCCTGCCCCCCTCTAAGACCCCTTGGACTCTGAGCTTGACCCATGTGGATGTGCTGGGCTCCCCAGCCTGGAATCTGTAAACTCTGAGAGAACAGCTCCTTCGTGTATACGCTCTACACTGGAAACAAATCCCCAAGTGTCATAACAACCTGCCAGGGGCACTGAGGCTCGAGCAGGTTAGGCAACTTGCCACAACAAATCTAACTGCCAAGCTCCCCTGCTCAGATCCCTCCTGGTGGGGGTGCTGACCAAGGCTTAACCATCTCTAAGGCCCCCCTTCCAGAAGCACAGCACAGTTCACTGAGTGATGCTGCTCAGCACGGCCTCATCCGCAGCAGCCCTCCAAAGGGCCCTTGGCTGGTTCTCTGGAAATGCCTCGCTGCTGGACACAGCCGTCTACCCTGCCCCTGCCCTGTCAATGGTGGGGATAGGGGGTCTGGGGCTTTCTGCAGAGAGACAGAGCTGAACCATCCAAGGTGGGGGACACTGCTGATTCTCCACCTCCAGGCTGAGTGGTGGGCAAGGAGGCCAGAGGGCTTCCTTGATGGGGTTGCCAGATTTACCAAAATAAAAATACAAGACGGGCGCCTGGGTGGCTCAGTTGGTTAAGCGACTGCCTTCGGCTCGGGTCATGATCCTGGAGTTCCGGGATCGAGTCCCGCATCGGGCTCCCTGCTCGGCAGGGAGCCTGCTTCTGCCTCTGACCCTCCCCCCTCTCATGTGCTCTCTCTCTCTCATTCTCTCTGTCTCAAATAAATAAATAAAATCTTAAAAAAAAAAAAAAAATACAAGGCGCCCCATTAAGTTTGAGTATCTTTAGTACAAGTCTGTCTCCAGCACTGCATGGACATACTTACACTGAAAAATGACTCATTGTTTGCCTGAAATTCAGCTTTAAGTGGACATCCTATATTTCATCTGGCAACCTTATTCCTGGAAAATTTGGCGGGGAGAGTCAGAGTTCTGGGGACTTGAACTCTGGTCTGAGGTCTGCTGAGAAACCCTCAAAGGGAAAAAGTCTGAAGGCCTATTCCAGAATCTGGCAGAACGTAGAAAGCAGGAGACCTCTACCGCCTCCAAGCTAGGAGGACAGGGCTGAGTCCAAGGCTGTGAGAAGGGCCAGGTGGCAGGACCAGCCAGGATAACAGTCTGGCCCAGTGGGCAAGGGTCTGCCCCTCCCTGTGCCTGCCTGCCTGCCTGATGGAGCCAACTGTCAGCCCCCACCAGCCCCACTGGCAAGCCCAGGTACTTACTCTCCCCGCCGACTCTTGGACTGGTCAGGCTGCAGCCGGAACCAGCCCTCCTCCTGCTGGGTCGCCCACAGTCTCTGGACATTGAACACCACCTGGGGGCAAGGCAGAGGTGGGGGGGGTGGGGGCGGCACGCTAAGGCTGGGACCCTCAGCTCTCTTCCTTGCCAACTACTGTTCCTTTTGGGGGAGTCCCTTCCGGGGGTCCCTGAACACCAGTGGCTCATTCTGGGGAGTGCCCCTTTGGGGCAGCCGGAGGTGGGGGGGAGCTGGGGGCCTTGCCGGAATGGAGGCCAGGCTCAGAGGTGGTGGCAGGTGTGGCTGGAAGGGGCGGGGCACTCACTTTGCCCAAGAAGTCATTCCGGCTGACAAGGTCCCAGTCCCAGGCTTCCACACACAGCGCTTCCATGGCCCCCTCTTCCAGCTCAAACTCAAACATCTCGTTCCAGCGGGGGTAACATGATTTCTTCACGATCTGCCCAGAACAGGGCGAGGAAGGGTGGGGCTGACCCCCACGGGCCCCCCCAAGCAAGGCCCAGCCAAGGGCACAGCCACCCCAAACACCCCACTTGGGATCCCTGCTGGGGCCTTGCAACAACAGAGGTATAAACTTCCCGTCCAAACCCCTATTCATTTCTCAAGGTGGGGAATGGAGGCCCAGAGTGGGTAAAGTACTTGTCCAAGGCCACAGAGCAAAAAGGTAGCAGACTGCACTGGGAAACCAGGACTCCACCCTATACCCATGCTAGGGGCTGAGCCCACCACCCTGGCTGCTTCCTGAAGCAAAGCAGTGGGGGGAGCTGTCGGACGGTGCAGATGAACCCCACGCTGCTGTCTTGGCCCAGGAGGCTGGGAGTGAAAGGCAGCTGGGGCTGTAGGGGCCGGGGCCAGAAGCGCCAGGACCTGCTATGTACCAGGATCACCCCACTTTTCTAAACCTCTTCTGTGAGGCTGTAGTCCCAGCCTGACCTCCCAGCCGATGAGGGCCTGCCCGCCCCCCACTCCCCCAGTCCCCTCACCGAGGTCTCCTGCGTCCGGCCGTTGTAGTGCACTCGGACGAAGGGGTCAGATGCACCATTTCGGTCCTTGGGGGCTAGGTCCCTGGGGGGGTGGAGCAGAGCATCCACTTCTCACACCCCCCCTCGCCAGACTGCACCCCAAGCAGTGGGGTAACCACACCAGGCTGGGCTCATCCGCGCCCTGGCAAGCTGGGTGACTGTGGACAGCGCCTCTCCCTTTTCTGGATGCTGATTCCTACAGTATTCACCCCACCAGCCTCCACACGGCACCCACACCAGGCTAGGGAACCCCCCATGGCTCCTCTGAGCTGACAGCTGCAGGCTGGCTGTGAGCTCATCCTCTGCTCTGGGGAGTGGGGGAGGCAAGTGCATCATGGAACAGCCTGGGCTGTGCCCTCCACCCCGCCCCGGGTTCCCAGTGCAGCCCTGAGCTGGGGCTGCCTCTCTGAGCCTGTTTCCCCATCGGTAGAATGGAGAAGATAACTGCCACAATTGAGATCATGGGGCTTCTAGAAGGCCTGCCCCGCAGTATTCCCCTACTTGGAGAGTGGATCTTGGGGAGCAGCCCCGATGGGCCATCCTGCTGCTCCTTTGCAAAGCCCAAATCCCTCTTCCTTTTACTGCAATTACTACACCCCCAGCTCAGAGCCCTTTGTGGAATAACAGCAAAGCCCACCCCTCTTCCTTTTACTGTAATTACTATTTTCCGCTCTTCTCCATATTTTCCAATTTAAAGCTTCTCGGGCCTGCTTTTCTTTCCTCCTCCGAGCTAATAGAGTTCCAGAACGTGGCCTTGAGAATCTTCCCAGAAAGATGAAAAACATTCTTTCTGCACAGACAGCATCTCAGGCCTCCCAGAATGCCAGTGGGATCTGAGCGGGGGGCGATGGGGGGCCAAGACCCCCCCCAACTTCACACAGAGATCTGGACAGACCGCTCCTCCCGCCCAGGCACCTGCTAAGCGGAGGACAGGTTGGCCCAACCACCGCGTCCCCAGGAGTCTCGGCAGCATGTGTGTGTCCATGTGCACGCGTGTGAGTACACGTATGAGCATATGCACCCATGTGAGCATGCACGCACACGGGCCACAGACAGCCCGGTGCCAGGTGAGGCTGAGGGAGGAGGAGGCGGGTGGGCAGGGGGACAGAGGGTGGGAATGGCCATGCATGAGGGTGTGACCGGGCCTCTGCCCAAGTCTACACATTTTCCCTCCGCCTGTGCCTCGTCCACGCTCCAGCACCAGGACAGAGAACCAAGCCAGGGGAGCCACAGTCCCCGCCTGCAGGAGAGAGAACTTCCTCCCCGGGAAGCTGACCACCCCCGCGGGGACCCGCTCTTCCATAGGCGCTGGCCAGGCCCTGCCCTCCCGCCCCAGAGGCAGCCAAGGACCCTGTGCGGGCGGCCTGGAGCCAGAAGGGAAGGCGCTCCTCATGGAGCGTGTGTGACTCACACTCAGGCCCAGACAGGAGGGGAACCTGCAGCTAAAAATACCCGGGTGGGGGAAGGGGGCCCAGTCATAGGTGACTCAGGCCCACCTTTCTGCCCAAGTCACTGTCCCTCCTGGAGACAACCCCCCCAACACACACACACACACACACACACACACACACACACACACCCCAAGTTCATACCGCAGTTAAACCCAGGGGAAGCCCAGTCTTGGCACGGGGGCTGCATGCTCAGAGTCTGGGGTCCCCTCTCGCCTGCTACCCCCACTGCTCTATGATGCCCGAAGCCCCACCGTTAGAACATCACCCCGTCCCCAAAGAGACATAGCGTCCTGGGCCGGGTCACCCAGGAAACACCTTCGGGTCAGGGCAACCTCCCCAGTCCGCCTGTGTGCAGGCCTTGGTGGGAGGAGGTGCAGGGCCAGGACGTGGAGTTCGGGGGGGGAACCGCAGGCGGGCAGTAGCAGCAGGTGTCCCTAGTTGCGTAGGGCCCACCACCCCGCTGCCCAGACCCTCCCGCCTCACCTGGCCTCCAGCACAGAACAGCGCAGGCGGCGGGCCCGCGGCCCCGGCACCACCTCCAGGCGCAGGTGGATCTCACCTTGCACCTCCTCATCAGGGTCGACCTCCGTCAGGTGGGCCCAGCCACTGAAACCTGTGGGGCAGGCGGCTCAGCCGGGGGCCCGGCCCTCTCCCTCAGCCCCGCTGGGCACCACAGCGCTCCTCCACCATCCGCTCAGGGTCCTCTCGAGCTCTGGGGGGCAGGGGCGCTCGTCCCCAGGGACAGATGGGGACACAGGCCCAGAAGCTAAGCAACAGCAGTTGCAAGAGGCTTGACGCAAATCCAAATCCGGCGACCCCTGTGTCCTTACTCTCATGCCCCGCTGACCCTAACTCGTGGCAGGACCGCCCTCTCGGGCCTCAGTTTCTCCATTTTAAAACAGCGACTCTTTTGTCTGGGGCTGCTGGAGGAGGGGCCAAGCCCAGATGGGGAAGCAACAAGGGACCAGCATCACTTGGGCCGGGGGACCTTGAGGGGCTGGCGCGGGCAGCGGGCAGGAAAGGCCTCTGGCCTGGCAGGTGCCGAGAGGCTCCGTGAGTCAGCAAAGTCGCCCCGGCCTCACAGACAGGAGCAGGTGTGTGCCAGGAAGGCCCGGGATGAATCACAGGGGCTCGGACAAGCAGAACCCGAACCGCCTGAGAGCTCGCGGTCTGAACCCTCACCGGCTAGGGACCCGGCCCACGGGAGACAGCACCTGCCCTGGGTCACACAGTGAGGCTGCATCAGCATCCCAGCCATCATCCAAGGGGCCTCGCCCGGCCACAGGCTGAGGGGACCCCAAGGGGACAGAAAGAGCCAGCCGATTGGGAGGAGGGGTCTCCACACCTCAGCAACGGAGCATACAGAGGCCCCTTCCTCTGCCTGCAGAGGCCCCAGATCCCACCACTAGCAGCCCCTCTTTGCCCTAGGGGGATGCAGTCCCAGTAGGGGACAGAATGGGGCCAGGGCATTGAGGCCAGGGTCTCAGAACTGGGGGAAGGCCAGGGACGGGGCAGACCAGTGGGGGTAGAAGGAGGGGGGCCAGGAGAGGGGAAGCAAGAGCAGGCCGTGGGCTCCCTCCCAGGGATCTTACCCTTAGGGTGAGCAGCCAGGGTGTCCCTGGTAAGGCAGACCTTCCCGATAACGTCGTCCCGGCTGGAGGATGGAGAGGGAGCCAGAGCTGGGCAGGGCTCCGCAGGGAGCCCGGGACCCCCCTCCTGCCCAGTTCAGGGGCCCTGTGGGAAGCAGGGAGGCTGATACTCCAGTCATTTGCAGGAGCCGATCGGAGCAGGACCCATGACCCTCCTGCGGGCCCTGCATTCTGGACACTCTCAAGAGCATGTGCTAGGTTTCTCCATGTGGACGGACACATGGGCCCACATATATGCCAAGTTCATTCTGGGTTTCCTAGCTCGCATGCCCCCACGCACAGCCCAGCACACCTGTGCCTTTATTCACGCACGTACGTGCACATGGATGATGTGGTGAGAGCAGTGTGAACACCCCCGCCCCCACAGACACCTGCTCGCTCAAACCCTGAACCCTTCCAGACCCTCCCGGGGCTCCCCCTCCCTCCAGGCCGTAAAGAGGAGGCAAAGCGACCATCATTCTCAACAGGCCCAGCAGTGACATGGCAGGGTCTGGGCCCCATTTGAAGGGTGGGGGCCCACCCACCTGAGGGCATCCTCATCCATGACGTAGAAGGCCACCGCGTGGAAGGTGGGCGGCAGGTGCACCTGATACTCCTCGCCCCAGAATGGGCACAGGGTCTTCCACACAGTGGCTGTCCTACAGGAGAGGACCCTCAGCACCTCTCTGGGCTACCCACAGGCCCCGGGCCGTGACAAGACAGGGCCACGTGACTTAGGTTCACCTTTCCCCCCATCCCCTTCCACTCCCGAGAATGAGTGCTGATGATTTTCCTTGTCCTAGTCCCC
This sequence comes from Mirounga leonina, assembly GCF_011800145.1. Taxonomy (NCBI): domain Eukaryota; kingdom Metazoa; phylum Chordata; class Mammalia; order Carnivora; family Phocidae; genus Mirounga; species Mirounga leonina. The sequence continues at coordinate 8,575,569 of NW_023270763.1, forward strand.
ACTGTCCACCATCAGTCATTCCCTCCTGACCTTCCTCTCTGCCCTGGGTGGGGCGCAGGGCTGCATCTAGCAGGCTATTTTCCATTTGGGGAAACTGAGACCACAGGTGGCCAGAGCTGGCCCAGAGAGGTTTTACGTGGTCAGACCCTCCAGGGCAGAGCCTTCAGCTCATGGGACTCAGCAGGGAATGTTGGGGGGTGGGGAGCTGAAACCCCCAAGGACCCGGATGAAGGCTCAAATGATCACCTTCACCCCAACCACGACAGGTCACTTGAATGCTGGAGCCTCGGTTTCCCTGTCTGTCACAGAGACAATCAGAGCCATCTTGCCCATCCCCCTCTTGGTATCATGGTTTGGACAGAATGTGAAGACTTGGGGTCCTATTTGCAGGGGGGAAGAACCACGAGTCTGGCAGCCTCAGCCGGCAGTCAGCAATGGGCACTTCGGTGGGCAGAACAGTGGGGCAGCTCTGGCCATGAAGTTCAAGGTCGAGGCCAGAGACACAGAGGAGTTGGGACCTCAAAGAGCCTGCCCAGAATCGTGGAGCCCAGGGGCAAAAGTGCATCCAGGCGAGGTGGCCCTTCTGGGTACAGGCTGGGGCCCCCTAGCCTGGAGCAGCCTTTCTGGGGTATAACCACAGTGGGAGTCTCTCAGGGAGTGGGGACCCCGAGGGAGACCCGGGACAGGGGAGGAGGAAGATGCTCAGGCTTTGGGGTTAGCCAGATTTGGGTCCCAGTCTGACTCTGCCACCTCCTAAGTATGTGACCCTGGGCAAGTTAGTCTCTGAGTCCCGGGGTTCCTCATCCGTAAGTGCAATTTAACAATATCACATCTAGCTCCTTGCAAGTTTTAACTGGGCTGCAAAAGGCTTAGCACAGGGCCCGGCGGACGGTACTCCATAAATAACAGCTACTGTTACTACTACTCGTCCTCTGTCCCTTCCGAGGGCCGTAAAGATCGTCGAAAGGAACAGCACTGGCGAGAGGCCCTTGGATGGAAGGCCTGGATGGGCGTTAAGGTCAGTAATCAGCAGGAGGAGTTAGAGGTCAGTTTCCTCACCTCCCAGCAGGTGTGTCAGGGCAGGGGCGGGGCCAGGGGATCAGACACTCGGAGCCCGCCCCCTCCCCTGCCCCGGGGTGTGAGCTGGCAGGGTAGGGGTGAGTGGGGAGGAGCAGGGGCAGCCCCGTCACCCACCCTTAGTGGGGGCTGGAGGAAAGGGCCGTACCGGATGATGGGCTCATTGTCCACTTTCACGATGCAGTAGGGGTCACTGCTGCCAGTGCTGTAAGACACAAGACCAGGGAGGGGCTGACCGGCGGCCGGCGGCAGGTGGGGTGAGCGTAGGGGTGCCCCGGGGGGCTCCTGGGCAGCTCAGCCCTCTGTGACCCCAGGAAGAGGACAATCAAGGCTGAGGCACGGGGGCCTGGGCTGTGTCCCCAGGGCCCAACGGCTCCTCAGGCTGAAACGTGTGCCCCCCGTGCCCCCCCATCAGTCTGGGAGGCCCGTGGTGAGCAAAGTGCAGGAACCTGCACGAGGCTTCCCTGCAGTGGTGCAGGGGAAGGGGAGAAAGGGCCCAGGGCGGGGGGTGGGGAGCCCTCCTGCTTGGGGGGGGAAGGATGCTCCTTCCTCCCGCCCCGCCCCAAGGAGGACAGAAACAACAGTCATAGTAGGGAACAGCCCCAGGCCAGCTCCAGAAGCCCCGATCGATCCATCTGCAACACCCAAGTGGGCGCCTTGTTCTCTCTCCCCCGAGCCCTTGCTCCCGAGGCTCCTCTCGCCTGGACGCCTGGACCACGCTGCCCACCTCCCAGCCTCAAGCCCCCCGCCCCGCCTCTCAGAGCCCACCCCCATCCCAGAGGCAGGGAGTCGGGTCTCCCCTGCGGGCCCACTGCCTGCAAACTCTCCATCTTTCCCCCCATCCCAGGAACGCTAGTGATGCGCTGTCCTCAGCTGCCACCCCCACCTGACCACCCGAGAGAGGGGCCACTTCTGTGTCCCCAGGGCCTAGGACAGGGCTTGGCACAACACAGGGGGCCCAGGGGTGTTTGCTGGATGAATGAATGAACGAATAGAACAGTCTGCCCTCGAACTCTCGGCCATCTGGGAAAGAAGGAAGGGGAAGACCAAGCCGGGACTGCTCTGGCGCCCTGGTCTCAGTTGGTAGGGGACTCCTGGGATGGGGGGGGGGCAGCCCCAGCCAGGCCTAGGGCTGGTCCCAGGCAAGAAAGGGGGTGAGGACTGTCTCCGGGAGTACCTTTCAGGCCCAGTGTCCATAGATTTGCATGTTGGAGGTTGGGGAATTCCAAGCCCTGCTCCCTTTCTCAAAAGGGGTTCTTCCTGCAGAGGAAGCCATGAGACAAACATCTCCAAAGGTCCTCCCAGGACTCAGTTCTCCACACAGTGCAGTGTGGCGCTCACAGGGTGACTGCCCCGGGTCCCCGGCCTGATGGAAGGGCCAGCCCACGGCAGGTGTTTGGTAAATGTTGGCACGGCCCTAGACTCCTTGCTCCTCTGCCTGTCACCCCTTCCCGTGTCATTTAGGAGCCCCCTCCTCCAGAGCGACCCTTGGGAACACCCTAGCTTGCATCCCACCACCCCAAAGCCAGGGGACTCGGGGCCTCCAGCCATTAGGCCCCTGTGTACCCCCAGAGCTGGGCTGGGAGGCAGGGCCCAGCAGGTGCACGCATATTTGCACAAGGAACTAGGAAGGAGGAAGATGTCCCTGTGGGCTGAGACCTGGGCGGGGGGGGGGGGGGGGTGGGGGGCGGGACCCCTCTACCCTACCTCTGCCTCCTGGCCTGGCACCCCTAGCAGCCCTCTGAGCCCAGCTCTGCCCACTGGGCAGCTCTCACTCATTGAATGAATCTCTGAATGAACCATGTGGTTTGGGGTTTGTGTTACAGGCCAGATCACGGGGGTAAAGGCCTGGAGGCAGGAATGGACCTGGGTGTGCAGGGGCTGCGAGGAGCTGGGTGGCTGGATCAGAGGCGGGCAAAGGGGACAGTGTCAGGAGCGGGCTGAGGCCAGAGGCCCAACCACGAACCCTGGCCAGGTGTTGGGCCCTGTGCCCCTGCCCAGTGCACAGTGAGGGCCCGGACTGGCTCCCTGCCCCACTTCCCCTTCCCCAAGCCACTTGGGGAAGCTAGCCTGGCTACTTGCAAGGCCTCTATATTTAGCCCCTTGGCAGTTTCCAGGCTGTGGGAGGGGAAGGATCAGGGCAAACCCTGAAATAGTCCCGGGCCCGTCCCCAGGGCCACCGGGCGTGGGAGCCAGTCAGTCACCGGTCATTATGAGACTTAGCTCCTGTCTGGCTGACCCAGGCGCACAAGGATGAGAGACGGTAGATGGAAACAGAACAGAAACAGGTGGGCTCTGAAAGCGGTCGGTGAGAGGGAGCACAGCTGTGCTCTCTGCCCTTAAGAGAACTAAAAGCCCATGAGTGGAGATGGCAGATCTGATAATGTCTCCCTCCTCAGAACTGTCTCAGTCAAGATGGAGCACTACAAAAGGTGGTGAGCTCCCCGTCCTCGGAAGTGTGCAAGTCCCGGCTGGAAGGGAGACTGTTCAGGAGACAGGCTGATGAGGCACAGTGAGGCAGGCTCACCACCATCCCTTCCTCCAGCATTCAGTGAGGGCCTCCTGGGATCTCCAAACCCCTGCTGTCCCTGAGCCAAATGATTTGCATGGCATTTGCAAGGCTCAGTCCCCACTGAGCCCCACGGCAAGCCTGCAACATCGGCCCAGCTAGGATTCTTGGGCTGTCAGCAGCAGAAAGAGTGGGTTTGAATCCTGACTTCTCTATCTAAATGCTACGTGGCCTTGGCAAGTAACTTGCACATCCTGAGCCTGTTTCCCCTTCTACGAACTGAGCCTATCTACCTTACAGAACTTAAGACAAGGATTAAATGGAAGGGTCCTCCACAGCCCTTATTCTCCTCTACCACGGACCAGGAGCCCCCCCCCCCCCCCGGGCCCCTGGAATGCCAAGATGAATGAGTCACAGTTCCTACCCCTCGTGGTCACACAGCATGGCAGCCCAAGAAGCAGCAACTGCTACCAAGGGCATCGTCCTGACTCCAGCTGACCCCAACTGCTGAAGGGCACAGTCGGGGGCACAAGAACCAAGGCTGCCGGAGGGCACCAGGGAAAGCCCTGGAACGGAGCCGAAGTTTGAGAGGAGTCCTGAAGAATGACCAGGAGCTTGCTGGAGGACTCTGGAGGGGAGGGTCTGAAGGCAGAAGCCCCTAAGTGTGCAAAAGTAGGGCTGCAAAGAGCCCAAATGTGAGGGGCTGAGGGGGGAGGTCACAGCTGGATGTAAGAGCCAGGTGACAGGTCTGAGGGCTTTAGGAGGTGAGGGGAGGTGAGTAGGGACGGGGGCAGGTCAAGGAAAGAGATCCTGGAGGCAGAACAACAGGACTTAGCGGCCCCGCCCCCATCCCTCCCCCCGCCCCCCCCCCCCCCCCCCCCCCGGGGATGGAGCCCCAGGGTCCCCGGGCTGCGCAGAGGCAGGACTGGGCCGAGAACCTGGCACCTTGGCTCCCAGGTAGACCCAGTCCGAAGCTTCGCCGCCCGGAGCTGGGGAAAGCCTAGAGCCAGGCACTAGGGCCTGCGGGATGGGGAGGGAGGCGACAGACGGAGGGGCTGCTCCTTCCAGCAGCCACCAGCCAGAGGAGGCCAAGCTGACCTAGTTAGCGGTGCTAGCCTGGGGGGTGCTTAGAGGCTGGGCCTGGAGGCTGAGACCCTCCTCAGGGCTCATCTGTCTGCTCTCCCTAGAGACCACATTCCCAGCGTCCGCTCCACCTACCCACCCCAGCACAGAAACCCACCTGGAGACGGCCCGCCCAGCCCCCTCCCTCACCCATTGCTATAGCAACTGCTGAGCCTGGCCTCGCCAGGCCCAGGGGGCCTTGAACTAGAACTGCTCAAGGCGCTGAGTGAACAGGGAAACTCACAGGGGCCACTGTCCGTGTGAGAGAGACGCCCTCGCCCCGGCCTCCCGCACCCCTCCCCATTCGCCACCTCGGCTCCGCTGCGGAGCCCGGGGCGGGCAGGGGAGGGGGGCGCACTCCAGACAGCGGACTTTGGACCCTATGCAGCCTCTGGGCTCCCTTTCCCCCACACCCCGCTCCAGGCAGCCAGCGCACCTCTAGCCTTGTGCTTAAGGGCTTTTGACCTCCAGTTTACAGAAGCGGGAAGTGAGGCTTCAGAGCTAAGATGCTGCCTAAGGCTGTATACAAGGGAGCCAGGGATGGGATGGGGCAGCTCAGCTCTGGGACTACTGAGAAGGGCGCTGGGACAAGGGGCTGCTGACACCTCCTCAAATCTGGCCAGGGACCAGGGAAAGCCCTAGATGTCACCGTGGGTTAGGAGCCCTGGACCAAGACCTTGCTCTGCCATCTGGAGCCAACATTTTCAGGTCTCCGAGCCTCAGTGTCCTTATCTGTAAAATGGAACGATGAGACCGCCTTGTTGAGTACTTGTGAGGAGGTGAAGCCACCGCATGGCGCAGATAAAGCCCAGGGCACAAGCAACAGCTGCTCCGCAGCCGCCCCAACTTTGCACGGGTCCCAGCCTCCTGACCTACAGGTTCACCCTTCACGCCAGCGCACAGCTGGAAGCCCCGGGACAGCCCCGGCCCCCAGAGCGTGTTTCAGGTGCACACTCTCGGGGACTGAAGGTTCCGGAATTACTGAGGAAGACCCCTCGTTTCCAGAGGGCACCCCCACCTACTGAGGGAGACCCCTCGTTTCCACAGGGCACCCCCACCCCCTCCAGCCACACCCCCGCAGTTCACCGAGACATCTCCCTGCGAGGTGCCCCCCAGGCTCAGCCCCTGTCCTATTAAAGCCCCTTCCCCTCTTGAGGCGCTGTTGGCTCCTTCCCTGCTAACTCAAGCCCCTTACAGACCCCCGTCCCCTCCCCAGTCCACAGCCCTTCCCTGTCCCCCCCGCCCCGCCCGGTACTCGCAACAAATCTTACTGTCCCCATTTCCCTTCCAGTCCACCACCGCGGCCACACTCGCCACACCCTCGCCGCTGCTCTACTTGTGGGCGGCCGTGTGGACCCCAGAAAGGTCAGGCTTAAGAGGCAGCGCCCCTCCCCAGAAAGTTAGGGCCCCCACCCCCGGCAGCGCTCACATGTCCTTGGCGGGCAGGTTCTTCCCCTCCACGATGCGGATGGACAGCGAGCTGCGTTTGGCCATCGCGGGTCCGCCTCGCGGGGTCCGGGCCCGGGGGCGCCCGACGCCAGGGTCGAGGGCAGCGGGCCGGCGGGCGGGCGCGGGACTGGGCGCCGCGGGGGGCGGGCCGCGCCGGGCGCGGGAGGTAAGCGCGGGGGCGGGAGAATCGCTTCCACTTCATTCACCCCCGCCCCCGCCCCATGTGCGGGGGCCACTGCGCCCGGGCGGGCCAATCGGCGGCCGGGGCTCCCTGGGGTGGGCGGGGCCGGCCCGGATCGCTGCTCTCATTGGCCGCCTGGGGGTAGGGGAGGGGCCGAGCCGAGGGCTGTTGCCCTGCCGGCTCGCCGCGGGCGCTGGCGGTGGCGGTGGGGTGAGGGCGCGACGGTCGGCGCCCGGGGGGCCTGTGCCACCGGTAGGCGTGGGCGGCGGGCGTGGTCCCAGTGCCAGTCCCCAGGTGCACGGGGGCTTTGGGCCCTAGTGTGTGTTCAGAGGCGTGGGCAAGTGCGGGGACACGCGGGCGGGGGACGTGCGCGGAGGACCGCCCTGGCCACCCGAGCCTGACGCGTGGGACGCCCTGCGTAGGTGTAAGATGAGTGAATGAACAATCGGACAGTATGTCTGGGTTAGAGCCACCTGGACCCAGAAGGAGGCAGCGAGAGCCAGGGCGGTCCAGAGCTTTAGGGACCACGCTTTTGAGTCTGAAAGACCGCGCTTATTTTTGAGGACCTGCTTGGGACGAGGGGGCTTTCTCAGTTGTCACCTCAATTAGGCCTCCTACCTCCCCCGTGGTGGGAACTTGGATGAGGCGCTCAGGTTCACAGAGGGAAAATCACTTGCTAGAGGTCACCCATTTGGCCCAGGCAGAGCTAGGCTTGGCCTCCCCAGGACTCCGTGAGAACGAGCCTTTCCAGTAGGGGCACCATCCTTCTCCCAGACTCAGTGTCCAGAGCTGAGTTTCTAGAATCCAAATCCACCCCTTCGTGGTTTGCTCCCAGATCGAGAGGTCACAGTCCTGGGGCTGGCACAGCCGCAGCTGGCCGTGGTCATCTGTCTGCCCCGGAGGGCACTGCCCCAAACATCACTGCACACTTGGGTCCCAGACCTTGGCTTCACCCTTCTCTTGCTGGTCACTCCAAGTGGCTTTCTGATCTTCTATGAGCTGGTTCCATTTCATCACCAGCAAAGAGGGAGAAGTGACACCTGACACAGATACTCAGGAAACATCGTATGTGTGGGTGCTTAGCACAGATTCTATTTTCTCTTACCTTCTGTTTTCTTTCCCTATTTTGTTATTTCTACAACACACGCACGATTGGCCAAATGCAAAAGATGTTGAATGTTTACAATGCTTTCAACAACAAAAAAAAAGAAAGAAAAAAAGAGGGGCACCTGGCTGGCTCAGTCCGAAGAGCATGTGACTCTTGGTCTGGGGGTTGTGAGTTCAAGCCCCACCTTAGGTTTAGAGATTACTTTAAAAAGACGCTATCTGCGGGGCGCCTGGGTGGCTCAGTCGGTTAAGCAACTGCCTTTGGCTCAGGTCATGATCCTGGAGTCCCGGGATCGAGTCCCGCATCGGGCTCCCTGCTCGGCGGGGAGCCTGCTTCTCCCTCTGACCCTCCCCCCTCTCATGCTCTCTGTCTCTCATTCTCTCTCTCGCAAATAAATAAAATCTAAAAAAAAAAAAAAAAAAAGATGCTATCTGCGGAGATGGGTGGCTAGGTATAAGCGTCTGCCTTCGGCTCAGGTCATGATGTCAGGGTCCTGGGAATGAGCCCTGCATCAGGTTTCCCTGCTCAGCGGGGAGTCTGCTTCTCCTTCTGACCCTCCCCCTGCTCATGCTCTCTCAAATAAATAAATAAATAAATAAATCTTTAAAAAATAAATTTTAAAAAATTAAAAGATGCTTTCGGGGTGCCTGGCTGACTCAGTTGGTAAAGTATGCAACTCTTTTTTTTTTTTAAGGCTTTTTTTATTTATTTGACAGAGCGAGCACAAGTAGGCAGAGCGGTAGATAGAGGGAGAGGGAGAAGCAGGCTCCCCGCTGAGCAGAGAGTCCAATGCAGGGCTTGATCCCAGGACCCCAGGATTACAACCTGAGCCGAAGGCAGATGCTCAACCAACTGAGCCACCCAGACGCCCCTAAAGTATGCAATTCTTAATCTCAGGGTTGTGAGTTCGAGCCCCACACTCGGCGTAGAGCTTACTTAAAACTATATATATAATAAAAATAAAAAGCAAATAAATGTCTTCAATGAAAAGTCAGTCTCTCCTCTCTCCCAGCCACACAAATTCCCTCCCCCAAGGCATCCACACCCCTGATTCCTTGCACGGCTTCCTGGAGACAGTCTCTGCCTACAAGGCCGCGGCAGACATATGTGTTTGTCTTTTACACACTAATACTAACTAACAGGTTTCACTTACAGTTTCTCTTACTTTATCTTGGAAAGCCATACATATTTATATGTTAAAAAAATTCTCATCCTCGGCCAACTGCCCAGTTTTCCAGTGTGGGGACGTACCATCATCCCTTTGACAGGTCTCCGGTGCGTGGATGGGCCGGCATGCTTTCACCAAACAATAGCATGGCTCACACATCATTTTGTACGTGAGCAAATGCAGCCAAGGATAAATTCCTAGAAGCGGAATCCCTGGGCCAGAAGACGTACGTGTGTGGGAGGCAGATTTTTTGCTGCAGTAGTGGTCGGATGTCCAGCGTCCGCAGCCACCGACCTGCAGGAGCGTGCCAACTCCCCCATGTCGTGCCCAGCATGCTCCCTTATCAATCGGTGATCTTTGTCGACGTCATCTGTGGGAAAATAATGGTTTCTCGGGGTACTCGGGGCTATTTTTTAGGTAGTTTATCACGGCCATCATCAGTCTTCATGGTCACTGAGATTTGCCCCCTTTGCCTTGTCATTCTTCAGGCATATCCCAACCCCCACGCCTGGATTTGGGCCAGGTCACCTGGAGAGTGAGAAGCAGCTTTGTTGGCTTCTTGGTAGATTGGGGGCTCCCTCCCCACCTCCCCCCACTGTGGGCTGTTACAGAGGCCTGGTTGGTGAGTGGGGGGCAGGAGGGCTTCCGCCAAGTCTAACGTTTGAGGGTTACTGCAGGCTGATCCCTTCCCTAGCTTGGAGACCCCCCCCCCCCCACGCAGAGCCGGGGAAGCCCAGGTTGGGCTTCTTTTGTCCGCTTCAGGATCCAGCCTTGTTCACCTCCAGTGCTGGGGAGCTCACCTCCTCCAGAGGCAGCTCTGTCCATCTTCAAACTATTCCAGCTGTGAGCAAGGCCTGCCTCCCCCCCGCACTCCCACCCCACCAAGCTACCAGAGCGGCCCTTGAAGCCTAAACCATGGCTGTTCTCCCCAGAGCCTTCGGCCTACTCAGCAACAAACCAGGCTCCCCAACCCTGCCATGAGTTCTACATCCCACGCTGACCTGGTCATTGTCCCTAGAAAGCCTCCAGCTTGTCATGGGCCTTTCCGGAGTGTCGCTTCCTGAGAAGGGTTGGGCCTCCCTGCTGTGCTGTGCTGCACAGACCAAACATGAACAGACCAAACCCTCCCTTTGTCTGGGTACTAGACCTTTAATGATGCCACCCACAACCCCCTTAGCTTTTTTGGGCCACGCTGCCCTAGTTTCTGGCTCCAAACAACAGAAACCAGCTCTGAGTAATTTAAACAGAAAGGGATTCTTTACAGTGTGTCACGGATTCTCGGGGAGAGCCAGAGAACCGGGCCCGAAGGGTGCACCCAGCCAAGAACAACGCCCCGAAGCACATGCCAAAAGTGGCTTAGTCCAGACACCCCCAGCGCTGGCCCTGACCGCGGACCCCTCATCTCAGGCCAACGCCGGATGCCCCGGGGTGTCACGGTCACAAGTACTGAACCGTGGCATCTCCCCTCATCACCGCAGGGCTGGGAAGACCAATGACAGCGCCATCGGCGCCTGTGTGGGGAGGGACTAACCTCAGAAGACAGGGCGGGGGAGAGGGAGGAGGGCCCTGGATAGAGGAAGGGGGTTCAGGTGCCGGGCATCCCCAGGAGTGACGACACCCACTGCAGGGGCTGGAATTGCCACGTTGCCCCCCCCCGGGCGATATCTCTTTAGCACCCACTAGATGCCACCTGCGCGACAGGCACCCACACAGTTTTGTCACTTGGTTCGAGGGACAACCTGTGTGGGAGGTGCCGTCACCCCCTTTTCCCTGAGATTCCCGTGGGGTGCTCGGCATCCTGCAGCACACTCCACCCCAGCAGGAAGGAGGAGGCTCTGTGGGGGTCCCCTGCCAGCAGGTGTCAAACTCGGCCTCCCGCAGTGCCATTCTGCCCCCTCCACACCCGGTCCCTGCCACCGACACATGAGTAACCCCCGCCCCCCACCCCGCCACTGCCTTGGCCTTGGCCCTGCAGCCTGGGAGCACTGCCTCTGAGCACGGAGACTCCCGGGGAAGAGCACGGTCAACACGGAGGATTCAGCCAGGGAGGCCAGCCAAGCTGTCAGCCTGTTCCCAGAAACCGGTCTCTGGGGAGGGGTGAGTCAGAGGGCGGGTCCAGGAGGGGAGCCCAGACCTGGCTCCACTGCCCCATCCCGACCCTTCCTCTGCGGAGGGCTGCAGAGGGGACCCCACTGCTGAGCAGACCACTGCCTGTGTTTCCTATCTCCCTCGTTCATTCAGTCATGCACTCAGCCACCTGCTCAGGTATTCAGCATTCATTGAGCACCTGCTGTGTGCCACGCCGAGAGAAAAACCAGCTGTGGTGGTCCCTGCCCTCAAGGGGTTCACAGTTGAAGGGAAGAAATGGACGTAAAGGGGTGGGTGCTAGAGCAGAGAATGAATGGGGGTATGGAGGGGAGCGGGGTGCTCAACAGATCTCACAGAGAAAGTGGCATTTGAGCTGGGTCTGGAAGGATGGGGAGGCGTGTCTGATATGTGGTCGCCGGAGGGAAGGGAATGCTCCCCATGGAGGGAGCAGCCTGAGCCAAGGTGGGCAGGTGTGATGAAGCCTGGGGTGTTCTGGAAACATCCAAGCAGGCGGTGTAGGAAGCGAGGGAAGTGAGACCGGAGAAGCAGATAGGAAGCAGCGGATGATGGAGGGCCTTGACTGTGGGGAGTGCTCTAACATTTTCCTGGACGGGGTTTGGAGCAGGGGAGTGACGTGGGCGGACGTGGGTGCTGGAAATGCAGTAGGCTGACATTTTGAAGTGTTAGCATATGGGTCTCCTTCCCACCCTGAACTTCCTGTGCCCCGAACCCACGGGGTCAGTTGAATGGAATATCTCTGCCCACATATTTTTAGGGACCCACAAAAGTGCTTTAATTTCTTTCGAATCAGAAGCAAAAAGTGGATATAATAGCGATGAATATGTAACAAATGAATCCAGCCTGGATTGTATTCATCGTTATACCAAAGCAGTGGTAAAATATGGGGTAAGATCTTGACCCACGCTTCAGGGGAGCCTTGGAAGGGGCGGCTGGACCAGCTACCCCTCCAGCCTCCGCAGGGATGGGGAGAGAGCCTTAGACAAGGATGAGCCCCTTGGGTGCTACCCCAGGGAGGCGTCGGATGTAATATACAGCATGGTAACTACAGTTAACAATACCGGGCTGTGTATTCGTAAGTTGCTAAGAGAGTAGATCTTAAAAGTTGACATCACAAGAAAAAAAATTATAATTATATGAGGTAGTGGATGTTAACTAAACTCCTTCTGGTGATCATTTCACAATATACGTATGTGTCAGATCAACATGTTGTACACCTAAGACTAACACAGGTTGTAAGTCAATTATATCTCAAGAAAACTGGAACAAAATTGATTAAAATGCACCCATGCCAGGTTCCTCAAAAAATTAAAAATAGGGGTGCCTGGGTGGCTCTGTCTGTTAAGCGTCTGCCTTGGGCTCAGGTCATGATCCCGGGGTCCTGGGACTGACCCCCGTGTTGGGCTCCCTGCTCAGCAGGGAGCCTGCTTCTTCCTCTGCCCCTCCCCCTGCTTGTGCTCTCTCTCTCTCTCTCAAATAAATAAATAAAATCTTTTTTAAAAATTAAAAATAGAATTACCACACGATTCATCAATCCCATCTCTGGGTATATAGCTGAAAGAACTGAAAATAGGGTCTTGAAAAGATATCCGCACCCCCATGTTCATGGCTGCATTTTCCACACTAGCCAAGAATTAGAAGCAAACTTACTGCCCATCAACAGGTAAATGGACAAAGATAACGTGATACACACACACACATTCACAAGCAGGCAATGGGATATTATTCTGCCTTAAAAAAGATGGGACTCCTGGGGGCGCCTGGCTGGCTCAGTTGGTAGAGCCTCTTGATGTCGGGGTCGGGAGTTCGAGCCCCACATTGGGTGTTAGTGTTTACTTAAAGAAAAGAAAGAAGGAAATCCTGTCACGTGCTCCAACATGAATGAACCCTGAGGCCATCATGCTCAGGGAAATAAACCAGTCACAAAAAGGCAAACACCGCATGCTTCCTCTTATATGTGATCCCCAGAGTCAAGCTCTTAGAAATAGAAAGTAGGATGGTGGTTGCCAGGGGCTGGAGATGGAAGGAGGGGGGCATGGGACTTGTTGTTTAGTGGGTATAGAGTTTCAGTTTTTGCAAGATGAGAAAGTTCTGGAAATGTGTTGCACAACAATGTGAATACACTTCACACCGCTGAGCCGTGCGCTTAAAAACTGGTTCGGATGGTAAATTTTAGGTTTCACGCGTTTTACCACAATTTTAAAAAATGCAGATATACCCCAACTCTGTATGTATATCTTGGCCATAAAAATATCTGAAAATGATGTTATAACTTAGCTTCTGAAGCTATTTTGGTACGTCACCCCTGTGGTTTTGCTGCTGGCCCTGATTTTTCTACAAACATCATGCATTCTTGGGAGTCTTGGGGATTTTTCCAAAGTGAGAAAATGTGACCTACAAATTGTTTTCGTACACAGTGACATGTTTTAAAATACTACATGTGACAGCGAGCCAAGCTGACATAGTGTGACATTTGGAAGAAATTTAAGTAAACATTTATTATCTTTTTACATTTTGGGGTTTTAATATCTTGGAGCCAATGCGTTTCCCCCAGCTGGATTGCGTGGATTTGCCTGAGCTGGAGGCCCCAAGCCCACAGGGGTCCCTGGGGACAACTGTCGCTGGTGCTTGTCCAGTCCGCTGGGAGGAGACAGGCCAGGAGAGGAGGGGGCTAAGGCATTACTATTAGTTAGGGGGAAGCCGAGAAAGTGGGTCAGAGGAAGGAGCAGGGAATGGGGAGACACCTGGGCAGATGTGCTGAAAGAGGTGAGGACAGTGCCCACATGAAGGTTAGAGGGGCCCAGCTGTGCCCCCACAAATTCCGGGCACAGGACTCTGGACTGAGCCCGGGGCCACAGGGAGCCCTAGCAGGCTCTGGGCCGGGTGACAGCAGTGTGCCAAGAAATCTGGACTCGCCAGCAGGGAGAAGCCCAGAGGGGCAGGCTGAGAGGCTCTGTCCCCAGCTTCCCCCTGTCCCCCGCTGGTCTTGATACGCCATCCACCCCATGTAGAAAGAGAGCATTAACTACAGGTTTTAAAACCGAGGCCCGCAGTGAAGAGTGTGGGCCCTGGAGCCTCAGTGCTGGGTTCAAATCCTGAATCCACAACTCCAATAGGATTTGCTGTGTGATTCTAGGCAAGTAACTCTGCCTCTCTGGGCCTCACTTGCCTAATGTATAAAGTGGGGCGGAGGCGGCTGCACCCCAGAGAGTGGCTGTCACACTCATCAGAGCAGGCTGATGTCACCAGACCCCGGGAGGCACCTTCCAATGCTGAGCACTTGAGGGACATTCTCTCTTTGGTGCCAGGGGCTGTTCGTGTCATCCTGCTTCTATGACTGAGGAAAGCACAAGCCGAGCCCCTGGTGTGTGGGGGCCGGCCCTCATCACCCTGGACCCACACCACCAGGCTGGGACCGAGTGCTTTCCACCCAAGGAGCTGCAGAGTCACTTCGATGGACTGCCCACTCCTCGCACGGCCCCGGCCTCCCTGAGGGGACAGAGAAGAGACCCTGCTCAGAGAGAAAGACAGAGAGACCTAGATGGAGAAAAACAGAAGCAGAGAGAGTGAGAGAGACAGGAAGTCAGAAAGAGAAAAGACAGGAACAGAGAGGCACCGTCCTAGCCCCCAGACTGAGGTGGGGGCAGAGGGAAGGAGAATATTGCCCCCCCCGGTTCTCCCCAGGGACCCCCTGTTGGAAGGGGAGGTGGCAACAGATTGCAGGCCCCTCTGGCATCCCAAGGTGGCCGAGAGTGGTCTTGGGCAGAAGTCAAGGTGGACAGAGGCAGGCACAGGGCTGGTGACAGGTGTCCCTCAGGTTTCCTGTGGGCACGGGGACCCCAATGGCAGCAAAGGGTGGCTGCCAGCAGGGAGCTCAGAGGCCCCTCTCTGTTAACCCCCTCAGCCTCTGCCCCTGTGGGTGAAAACTACTTTCCCACCCCCCAAAGTGGGAAACTGAGGCATGGCAAGACAAGTGAGAAACCAGGAGCCCTGGGTGTTGAAAGTTGAAGGCTGGGAGTCCACAGTCTTGGGTCCAGGAACCACCAAAAGCACACGCTTCCTGTGGAAGGCAGAGGTGTTTCCTGTGGGCTTCCCGGAAGAGGTGGCCCCAGGCTGGCCTTGAAGGAGTAGGGATGGGACCAGGAAGTGGGGGTGAAGGGACCAGGCCCGGGTCTCAGGGTGCCCCCCTGTGCAGAGACGGCCCGAGGTTGTGGGGACAGCATGATTGCAAGGAGCCCCTGGCTCAAAGGGCCCCAACCGGGCCTCTCCAGCCTCCAAAGGGAGAAGGATGTACGCATGAGACAGGGACTTGGCTTGAGAACAAGGAAGCTGCAGCCCGAACATAAACCTGCTGTGGCTTCTGGCGCCACCGCCTCCCCACTCCAGCTCGGCACAGGCCCCGGGCTCAGCTGACAGGAACCAGGAGTCTTGGGGTGAAGAACAGAGCCACCGGGTGGGGGCGGCGGGGCACGGAGTGGAGGTGGCCCCTGGGTCTCAGCCTGACTCCTCCTGCCCAGAGAGCTCCTGCACACCCTTCGCTCCCCATCACCCCCTCCTCCTCTCCTGTGGCTCAGGGAGGGCCCCCTGGCCTCGGCTTACTGGGGCCCCCTGCCCTAGCCGCCCCCAGCAGGACCCCCACCGTCCTCCTACACCTTCTGTGTGACTTCCCCCCGCTTCCGCTGCTGGGCCCCCCACACTCTCTTCCTGACCCACATCTCTCTGGCCTGCAGCTGGGCAAGGGGCAGCCAGGCTGACGGGGTGAGCAGGGCAGCGGGGGGACCAGCTCCTCTCAGGGCCAGGGCCTCGGCCGGCTCGCCCTGTGGCCGTGGTGCTGTTCAGTGGGTGCTCCTTGGATGCTCATCAATAAACAGACAGTAAAACACACACATCTTAAGTCAACAGCTGGAAGGATTTTTACACGCGCCTACGCCTGGGTAACTCACCCAGACCAAGGTCTAGAACATTCCCAGCCCTGAGCTGGCTTCCTCGTGCCCCAGTCCTGTCACTGCCACCCCCAGGGACAACCTCTGTCCTCACAGTCTTGTCTGCTTTCTGACCTTTATCTGGATGGAATCTTACAGAATATTCTCCTCTGTTCCTGGCTTCCCACGATCTCCTTCTCCCTTCGCCTGTGGAGGGACGCCTGCGCTGTGCTCAGCCTGGGGCGGTCACGGATAAGGCTGCTCTGAACTAAGTTCTTCACGTGTCTTCTGAGCGACACGAGCGCTCCCTTCTCTCGGGGAAATACCTTTGAGCAGAATCGCGGGGTCCTAGGGTAGAATCCTGAACAGGTCAACTCTTAGGGCCCCTCCCTGGGCATTTCACACCCCTCTCCCCAGTGGACCCACCAGATGGCCCCTCTACCTCCCCCCAGCGGCCTAGTAGTGGAAACTCCAGCTACTTCAGCCTTGTTGGGCAGAGCAGGGCAACTCCCAGGGCCCCCCTGTCACAGCTGAAGGGCCCCCTGGATTGGTCGGCAAACACAGAGCCCTTCTTTACCCCGAAGAGAACACAAAACTGTTCCATGAGCTCCTCTCATGGCACTTCAGAGCTGTCTACTTGGGGTCTGTCCCTCTGTCCTGGCCACCCTTCCCCTCCCATAGGACAGGGACCGTGGCTAAGCTGTTCCTGCCCCCAGTGCCCAACATGCAGCCTGGGGAGCGCAGCAGACAGCTGGGGACACAGAGGAAGATCTAGAGATGAACGTCCCCACCCTGGGGACCAAGCCTGAAGATGTAGACTCAAGGTCCAGTTTGTCTGCTGCCTTTAACGTCTTGGGTCCTTAATGCAGGCCCGGAATCCCTCCAGGGTCAGAACCTGTTCACCCCTTCACCCCTGCCAACTGAGCCTTAGGCTCGGGGCAGGGGATGTAGGGACAACCAAAGTTGTGTCAGCCCACCTCCCAAACAACCCTGGTAGGAGCAGGTGAGCCATGGGAGAGAAGAGGTCTCTGACATTCTTGGAGACTCCCCGGGGGTGCCCCGTGGCCGGTCAGAGGGGCCGAGCTATGGCCCTGGGGCCACGGGCAGTCAGGCTCCGAGACCAGAGGTGCGGTCGCCCACCCCACCCTTGGCCTTCAGCCCAGACCCAGGTTCCTGACTTCCCAGAAGTTCATCTCCTGCGTGGAGTTCCGTGCTTTGCTCTCATTAACCTCCTGAACCTTTCAGAAAGCGGTGGAAAAGCCTGGCCTCATCTTCCTGCTGCGGAAGCTGGGGGTGGGAGCTGGGGAAGGTAAGGGGACCATCCAGGCTGCTGTGCAGGTCAGGGGCGGGGTGGGAGAGCTGGGCACCCCTGCCTCCCCTCCAAGACCCCTGCAGCCCTCCCCCCACCCCTGCAGCGGAGCTCTGAGACCCTCCCTGCCCACCCCCATCCCCCAGCTGGGTTCCCTTCCCCCGTGTTTCCTCCCCTGAGGGCCCTCACCATGCGTCCATTTCTTCATCTGCAAAACGAGGCTATCACGGGCTTGCCAGAGGATTTGGGGGTTCACGTCGGAATTGTTCGGACCAGTTCCTGGTACCCAGTAGGTGCTGTGTGAGAGTCAGCCCCTTCTCGGACTCACCGCGCCCTCTGTGTGGCACTGGCTGGGCTGGGCTGGAGGGACCGGGGTGGCTGACGAGGCTGAGTCTCCTGTCTGTTTCCACTGCTCCGCATCTGTCTCTCCTGGCCCCTTCACCCCACCAGGGATGGATGGGGACCCCCCTTTGTGAGCAACCAGGAGATTTTCTTGGAGTCCTTGAGATTTGGGGGGGGGACAAATAATTTGCAGTGGAAGGGGTCACAGGAGGCCACAAGGAGAAGGGTGACATTCAAGCTGGGCTTGAATGACCAGGAGGGTTTGGGCTCCCCGTGAAGGTGGCGGGAGGCGGGAACAGCAGCAGCAGGGCAAGGGGAACATCATGCGTGAGCTCTCGGGCCATCAGGATGGCACAGGGACCTCGGACCTGACTGTGGGCAGTTCCAACCCACCCAGCAAGCAGAGCTTCTGGCTCCTGCAGCAGCATGTCTCCAGGGGGACCCCAGGAGCACCTGCTTCTTGGTCTGGGACTCACCAGCGGGTCCTGGGACAGGGGAGGAAACCACTCCCTTGGCTGGACTGTCCTCCTGGGGAGAGGCCTCCCAGTTGGGTGGCTGGGACCCCGGAGAGACCTGTCTCTCAAGTGGGGCTGCATTTTTGTGCCCCAGGGTGGAAACAGCCCCCAGGAAGCGTAAGTTGGTGGCGTCAGATGCAGAAGCAGCCCAGCCCCGGACTCCAGGACTAGCTGATCCTCCCCAGGGCCTCATCGCCCTTCCTACCTGCCTGGCTCCCAGCACCCCCAGGCCTTCAGACCTCTCTGTGTCAGCCAGCGTTCCCAGCAGAGCCCTAGGTCCCACGCCAGAGATGGGGTGCAAACGCACACTTGCAGGGAGTAGTGGGGAGCTGCCTGATTCCCCATGACTGTCCGCTGGGCCACCTGGGTTCCTGCTGCTGGGGACAACTGGGGTCTGGATGGGGGCCAGGACATGGAGATGGGGAGACTGGAGGCTGTGAAGGGCACTGGGAGCAGGGCCTGTGGGCTTGGGGACTCGGGGTGGTGGGGGAGTCTCTCTGGACCGGCTGGGCTGAAGCAACAGGCTGCGAGCAGTCCCCATCCCTGACACACATTCCCTCCCTCCCTTCTCCTTTCTGCTCCATTTTTGTCCTTTTCCTGTCCTGAGCCCAAACTCAGAACAGAAGCCAGCTTTCTGAGAAAAATCAGAAAATCCATTTGACCCGGGGGCTGGAGGACCAGGGAACCAGGAGGAGGTACGGGGTCAGAGGGCAGCTCTAGGTTTGGCTACGGGGGTCTTATGGTGGCCTGGGGACCTCTGGAATATCCATTCAGAGGTAGCCAGAGTCCCTGTCCTCCAAGACTCAGGGGTGGGCTCCTGCAGAGTCCCCTCTGCATGCCCCCACTCTGGCCTCAGGCAGCCCTCTGTCTGGCACAGGACTTTTTTTTTTTTTTTTTTTTGAAAGAGAGAGAATGAGAGAGAGAGAGCACATGAGAGTGGGGAGGGTCAGAGGGAGAAGCAGACTCCCCGCTGAGCAGGGAGCCCGATGCGGGACTCGATCCCGGGACTCCAGGATCATGACCTGAGCCGAAGGCAGTCGCTTAACCAACTGAGCCACCCAGGCGCCCCTGGCACAGGACTTTAAGATCATCTGTCTGCCCTTCCGTCTGGTCTGGAGACCACAAAGATGGGGAAGGGTCTGATTCCACAGGATTCGCACAAAGGTGGCCTATGCCCTTCTATGATATCATGATATAATAAGAAATATATATTTGATCTTTGTTCCTGATTCCTGGCACAAAGCTCCTAAAACTCTTAGAATTTTTTGAATGTTAGAGGTGACAAGAACATCTTTTTTTTTTTGAGTGAAAGAGTATGGGGGGTAGGGTAGGGGCAGAGGGAGAGAGAGAATCTTAAGCAGGCTGGACGTGGAGCCTGACACTGGGCTTGATCTCACAACCCTGAGATCACGACCTGAGCCGAAATCAAGAGTCAGACGCCCAACTGACTGAGGCACCCAGGCGCCTCGAACATCTTTTGTTTTGTAACATGCTCCATGCAACCACACCTGAGTCCACGTGAATGAGGTGACCCTCATAATGAGGGGCTGGAAGTTGAGTTCCATCACCAATGGCCAGTGATGTAATCAATCGTGCCTACGTGAGGGAACCCCCAAATAGACCGTAGATGATGGGGTTCAGAGAGCTTTTGGGTTAGTGAACACGCTGGGGGGGGGTGCACCCAGTGAGGGCATGCAAGCTCCACACCCTTCCCCCCTACCTCACCCTATGCATCTCTTCTAGTCGGCTGCTCCTGAGTTGTAGCCCTTATAACCCGGGATGGTAAGTAAACTGTTTTCCTGAGTTCTGTGAGCCGTTCTAGCAAATCATCCAATCTGAGGATGGGGTCGTGGGAATCCCTGTGTTGTAGCTGAGTCGGACAGAAGTGTGCCTATCCTGGGCACCCAGGGCTTGTTACCGGTGTCTGAAGTGGGGGGCAGTCTTAGGGGGCCGAGCCCTTTACCTGTGGGGTCTGCACCCACTCCAGGTAGTGTCAGAATTGAATCCTAGCACGCCCAGTTCATGTCCAGAGACTGGGAGAATTGGTTGGTGTCAGAAGCGCTGTGAGTGAAACAGATCCTAGCAATCCTGTGAGTCCGTTCTTGGCCCTTCTCTGTCCTGCTCTGGTCCCAGGAGGCTGGTCACGAACCGCACCCCCCGGAGCCCCCTGCCCTCTGGCTTCTGGTTCGGTGAGGTCATTTGGAGTCATCAGCATAAGGGGTGTCTCTCCCCCCGCCCCCGCCCCGAAACCCGCTCCCTCCGGTGGTTGCATCCTGCTGGGCAGACCCTCCCCCAGGACTCCTGCTCACTGGCTCTGGAAACACCTACTGCCTCCCGTGGGCCCCTCAGGTACAGGAGCTCTGGGTGGCCTGGGTCAGGGCCCTCTCCTGTGGGCTCCCGTAGCATGCCGACCACACCTTTGTAAATGTTCTCAGTTGCCCTGCCAAACAGCTTGCCATCTGTTTCCTGCCAGGCCTCACCCTACAGGGCATCGGTTTGTGCAGCGAGGACCTTAGTCACCCAGCTCAACCCCCGCTTTTTTTTTTTTTTTTTGACAGAAAGAGACACAGCGAAAGAGGGAACACAAGCAGGGGGAGAGGGAGAGGGAGAGGGAGAAGCAGACTCCCAGCTGAGCAGGGAGCCGGATGCGGGGCTCGATCCCAGGACCCTGGGATCATGACCCGAGCCGAAGGCAGACGCTTAACGACTGAGCCACCCAGGTGCCCCAATCCCCGCTTTTTACATAGAGGGGAACTGAGGACCAGAGAGGGTAAGCAATGTGTCCAGAGTCACCCAGCCCCAGGGTTGGGGCTCCTGGCTGCTCCTCAAAGGTTATGGAGAGGCCGAGGCTGACCTAGGCAGGGGGTGGGAGCCTTTCTGGCCCCCCTCCCCTCCCTGCCCCTCCCAGCCCGGCTCCCCCGTGATCATGTGAGCATTTCCTCCAGAGCAGGATCCGGATGTGTCTGCACCGGCTAGTAAACCAATTAGGGCCATTTGCACCTCCCAGGAGAGGCACCTGGGCACCGAGCCAGCACCTTCCTTCCCTGCCCCCGGCCCCAGAGGCATGTGCACAGGCTGCCCCCCAGCCTCCCTGCCATCCCTTACCCTATCCTCAAGCCACCCCAAACCTGCCCATCCACCAGCCCCTGGTGGCTCCGGGCCTTTGCACATGCTGTTCCCCCCACCTGCGCACCCTTCCTGCGTCGCCTGGCACAGGCCTGCTCCTTCTCCAAGGCCACACCTGCCCAGAAAGCCTCTTCTGGATCTCTGGCACCTGCATTCCCTCCATTCCTTGAAGTGCTGGTGTTCCTCTCCTCCCCCCTACAGCACGCGGCAGCTTGAGGGCAGGACCCTGCATGGGGCATCTCCCGCCCTGCGGAGCCTGGCCCAGAGTGGGGCTGATGATCACAAATGCTGGACACCCCAGAATTAGATTTGGGGCCAGGGTCAGCTTCACCTGCACGACCTGCCCCCCACGCCCAGAGTGAGCCTCGGGCTGGGTGTGAAGCTTGGAGGCTCTAAGCCCTCCAGCCAGAGGGGGGCCACAGGGAGGGCCAGCTGGAGAGGGGACCACAGGGAGGATGCCGGGGGGATGGACAGCCAGTGCTGGACACTCGCAGGACAGGATGTACACATCGACCTCACTGGTTTAGTGTAACCTCGGCCCAGTGAGGCCAGTGTAATCATCCTCATGTTCCAGAGAGGGAGACTTGAGGCCAGAAGAGAAGCTTACCTGGACCCAGATGACTCAGCCAGCCTAGGACCCCAGGTCTCACCCCTGGTGCTATATCCTCCTGAGTACCTGCCCCTGCCCCAGGGAAGCTGGGGATAGGGGTTCAGGGAGACTGCTCAGGTGTACAACAACACAGATGTGCAGGGGGGTGCTGGGGACATTTATTTCTGACAAGGACAGGCACAATTTGGGGCTAAGGACACCCTTCCCCCACCCTCACTTGGAAGCACTCTCTTCCCCGGGGCTCCAGAAAAGGCAGGGCGTGCCCCCAGCCCAGGATCTGTAGCCTGGACCAGGGAGGAGGCTGAGGGGCAGATGAGGACCCTTCAGGAGTCCTCCACGGCCGGAAGGCTGATCACATGGTGAGTGTCGTATCTTCTCACGTACACCGACTGCTCAGGGCCCGAAATGGGAGTGCTCCCACGGGTGTCATAGCTTGAGGGGAGGGGAGAGAAGATGAACTTAGGGCCTGATCCAAGTCCCACAGCTTGGAGCTCTAGGCATAGGAGCATTGGGGAAACTGAGGCTTCACCGGCCAGGCTGACTTAACCAAAGGGAACCAGGCTATTCCTCTAAACTTCACAAATCCAGCTGTGCCCTCCCAGCGCCCCCACTCTCCTCTACTCCCTGCACCCCGGGATCTGCCCATCTCCCCTGATCCAAGCCCTCCACTGGCTCCCTCTGGCTCTCAGGACACAGCCCTTTTCCTCAGCTGGGAATCAAGACCCGGGCTTGCCTGGCTGCCAGAAATCCTCCCCCACCCCAGACACCCCCTCTCCCTTCCAGAACTGCTCTCCTCCCCTCCTCCCCAGATCCGACCCAGACGCCAGGCTTCCCCTTTCCTCTAGGAAGCCTTGCGGGCACCCCCGGTTCACCAGGCCCCGGCATCCGAGCTCTGGATGAAGTTTTGAGGCAAAGCTCAGCTCTCGGACTAAAAGCAATTCTCCGCTACTTGGGTGTATCCCACTGGAGGGTCCGCTGTGAGCCCCCCACTCGCAATTCCGGCTGTTGCCGCCAGGGGGCGAGTGGTGCGCTCTCCGAGAACGTGGGCACGCCCCTGCCACCACCGTCCCCCACCCGGGCAATACGCAGGCAGAGAGGGACAAAGGAGGAGGGGTTCATGCATGCACACACCCCCCCATGACCTGCTGTCTTCTGGGCAGGGAGGGGGAGGGGCATAAGAGGTGGTCCCGGTCAGAGACCCCACCCCTCCCAGGGGGCCCAGACCCTGTCCACTTACCAGGTGTAGATAAGCCGAGCAAGGAGGGCAGTGAGGAGGACAGCCAGCAGGACCGACAAAATGGCAATGATGACCACGGCGCCCGCGCTTTGGGGCCCTGGGGCAGCCTGCAGTGCCTCAGCTGAGGGTGGGGAGGGGGGTCCCCCAGGCAGGCAGAGAAGGGCGGGGAGGAGAGACCTGACCTGAGCAGGGGGACCTGGACCAGCCTCCAGACCAACCATCCCTCGCCCCAGCTGGGGGCCCCCACGCTGGGGGAGGGCACCTGCAGACAGCAGGGTGGTAATGGTGCCTCTGATGGCGGAGTGGCCCATTCCCCCCAGCCCAGCCCATCCTCGGGAGCCCCCCAGGCCCCGGGGTCCCCAGCCCCAGTGTTTGACCTGCTCATTTGGCCGCTCCCATACCTTGCTGCAGGCGGGTCTCACTGGACCACTCTGTCTCAACCACAGATCCCCTGTCCCTCATCACCGGGAACTTCACTCTGAGAAGGAGACCCAGGACTGGGGGTGAGGCCTCTGGCCCTGGCCCCTGTCAGTCTGATCCCTTGACTCACAGTGCCTGGAGAGTGGGGGGGAAGGAGCAGAGACTGGGCCTAAAAGCCTGCCTTAGAACCCACCAGAAGGGGCTGTGATTCCAGCTGTGACATTTCCCAGCTGTGTAGCCTTGGGTGCATCTCTCAGCCTCTCTGGGCCTTAATGTCCTCATAGGAAGTGTGTGTGGAACGGTCTAGATCCCCAGCACCCAACATCAGTGAATCAAGCCCTGAGTGAGGGGAGATGGGGCTGCGGCACCCCCTGCCTGGAAGGGGAAACCACCTGCGGGGCCCAGAAGGCCCATGGGAGCAGAGGCCCAAGTGGGGGGCCCTCTGCTGGAGAAAGAAGGCAGAATTCCCCAAGGCCTCCCTGCCCTCAGCTGGGAGCTGCCCCAGGCGCAGGTTGGGGCCCCGGGGGGGCCGGGGGGGGGGGTAGCTCACCGGTAGGGGCCCGGGGCCCGGCAGGGGGGTGTTGCAGCCCCGTTTGGCCGGGAAGCAGCTGGTATCATTGCCAACGCGGAGGACCCGGAGCTGGTTCCCAGACTGGTTGCCCGGGTAGAGCGACCGGTGGGCCATCAGCGTGAGGTAGTATCCCCTCTGGGTGAGGTCAGCGGGGGCTGGGA